>NW_012105586.1:2911409-2951645 GCF_000951045.1 Mandrillus leucophaeus
CAGCCTGGCTAACCCCTTCTCTCCTCTCCCCTCCTCACCTGGCTAACCCCTCCTCTTCCCTCCTTTCCTCTCCCAGCTTGGCTAACCCCACCCCTTCCCTCTTCTCCCCTCCCTACCTGGTTAACTCCTCTTCTTCTCTCCTCTCCCCTCCCAGCCTGGCTAACTCCTTCCCATTCTTGTGAGTTTTGGCCTAGACGTTACTTCCTCCAGGAAGCCTTCCATGATATGGGCCTCTAAGACACCCTAGTCTTCCTCCACCAAAGCTCAGATCTACTATTACAGTGACTAGTCTCTAGAGCTGGAATGTGAGCTCCCTGAGCTTGGGAAGCCTGTGCCGCCTGCCCACTGTACCTCCCCAGAGCCAGCATCCAGCAGGCACCCAGCAAGCATCTGTTGAATGAATTGTGGGAACACGGGGGCTCATTGGTGAGTGGGATTTGCCTGAGGTCAGGCATTGATGGGGAGCCTGGATCCTGCATCTGTCAGACCAACAGCCTTTGGGACCCGGACACCTGAGCGGGCCGGGGACGGCCTGGCTGGAAGCCTCACCTGAACAGGTGATGCAGGAGATGCCCTCGGCGCTCAGGTTATACTTGAGGTCCAGCAGCACCTGGATGTTGGTATCAGGCCGGAAAAGGAGCGGGGCCCGACTGGCGGGGCGGAGCCGGCTGGCGAACACCAGGGACAGGATGAGGATGGAGACGAACAGCCCTGTGAGGAGATGGCGCTACACCAGGCGGGGCTGGGCCCAGCTGGTCCATTCCCAGCGGGGCTCCCAAGTGCCAGGAGACAGCTGCTCTGGTTGTGGTGGAGGTGGGGGGGGGTGTCCTAAGGGCGTGGGGGAAGACCCTGCATGCCAGCCCGTGGGCACAGCTTACTGGGGATGGTCCTCCAGGGCCAGGGATCAGTTGCTTTGTGGTGTCCCGTGGGGTTTGACTATAAGCTATAATCTAACACTGCTGGACAAGAAGCGGCCGCCACCTAAGAGTACCTCATAGTTTATGAAGAGCTGGTGCACTACTTGATCTCACACAACCCTGAAATCCTGTTGAAGATGACAATAATAATAGCACTTAACATTCACAGAGCACTTACTACATGCCACGTGCTGGGCTGAGGTCTTTACACATACTCTCCAACTACAGCTGCCTTCCTAGCCACCGTTCTCATCCTCAATTACAGAATAGGAACTGAGCGCTAAACAGACTGGAATAGCCAAATTCACACAGCTAGGACGCGGCCAAACTGGGACTCAGACTCAAGTGGGTCTAACTCCAGGGCCCATGCGTGGCATGCTCTGTGCTACTGCCCAGTGTGAGTGGCTGGCACACAGCAGGGGCCAATGAGCAACAGCCGCCCATGACCAGCTTCATTCTGCACAGGAAGGAGCAGGGCGGGTTGGAGAGGGAGAGACCCCAGCCCAGGCCTCTGCCCTGGGGCATCTGCGAGAGGGGGTGGGCTCCCAGTTCCTGTGTGTTTTGGGGGTGGAGCTGCGAGACAGGGGGAGGGGCAGAGGGCCCACTTACCCACAATCACCCAGCGGCTCTTGACGGCTGACCACAGGACCCAGTGGTGCAGCAGCTCCTGCAGCTGCACAATGAGCTGGCCGCGGCTGCCCGTGTTGGAGGCTGGCTGCAGACCCTCGGGGGACACAGACACCAGGGACACGTCTCCCAGCTCCAGTGACACTGCCAGGGCAGAGCAGTGGCCCGTCAAAGCCTGAGTCAAAGCCCACTGTGGTCCATGCTCGTTTCCAGGGAAGCCCAGATGCCTGGTGAGGAAGCCCGCAGGCCTCAGGACCAACTTATCAAGCGTTACTCCCCGGGCAGAGGCAGCGCTGGGTCTCGCTGGGGTCAGCAGGGCAGGCCTGTGCCAGCTCTCACCTGGCTCTTCCTCGACCTCCAGCAAGGGGATGTCATCGTCCAGGTAGGGTATGGGACCCTGGGCGGGGCTGCCTCCAACCTGCTCGGAAGCGGCAAACACGTCTCCGGGGAAGTGCAGGGAGCTCTTGCGGCCGCAATTCTGGTGGCAGCTGTGGAGAGAGTAGGGGACAGCGGTGAGCCAGAGGGTCCTGGGTACCCAGGGAGAGGGGGGCAGGGCCCTGAGGATCAGATGAACCCAGGTATCACAGTGCTGCTGACGTCACACACAGGATGAGCACCCCAGACTTCTGGGAGCTGGTCACCTGGTTTCTTTCTAGTATCGTCTACCCCAGGACCCTCAGGTGCCAGTCTTCCTCCAGAGAGACAAATGGGGACAGCAGACATTACCCAGCAAGAGGGGATGACAACACACAGTGGCCCAGGCACTAAGGTGATCAAATCAGCAGAATCATTCCTCTGCTGCTGTGTGGCCCAGGGGCTCTGCCACCAACTTAATACGCAGGGGAGCCAGGAGGAGGGAGCAGGGCAGGGCTGAGGGTGTAGCTGCATGGCCGAGGTCTCAGCTGGAGTGAACACATGAGACACCACGGCTCACCCTAGGGACTGGGCACCAGAATAATCCTCATGGCTGATACGAGCGCTGTGTGTGTGGCTAATAGCACTGCCACATGCCAGCAGTGAGCTGGGAGCCCTGCGTGGATTATCTCACTTAATCCTCATGAGACTCACACACAGGGATCACAGCTGTTTCATAGAAAAGGAAACTGAGATGCAGAGGTGAAGTCACCTGCCCAGGGTTCCACGGCTGCCGAGGGAGGAGGTGAGGCTTGGAGCCCACGTCTGACTGACGGGGAACATGACCGCGCCCAATAGGACCACTGGGGAGACAGCCCCAGGCGGGGCGGCGGCAGAGCGGGGGCTTATTTGGTATCTCTGTAGAGATCAGAAAAAGGTGTCTTTTCCCCACAACGCTGCTTCTATGACATGAAACTGTCATGGAAAACAGTCAAATCTGAGCGCCCATGGTACAGAGAACAGTGTCTCTGCCAGGGTACCTGTGTGCAGTGCCAACCCGCACCATCACAGCAGAGTCCTGAAGGGAGAGGATGTGAGTGGGGAGAGCTGAGGAGTCCTGCCTCAGGCCCAAGTCTAAGCTCCTCGCTGGGCCCTCCTCTCCCTCCAGCCCCTCCGGGGCTCACCATGGGCAAGTGGACATTGCTGACCACCACTGGCCAAGGCCTTTATCACAATGAGTGGGCCCTGTTCCGAGCCCAGAGCCCCTCCATCCTCCCAGCCCCAGGCAGCCACCCAGGCCTGATTTAACTCCACCACCATCCCCCTCCATCTTCCCAACCACCAGGCCCACAAGACCTTTCCCCCTAAACCTCCAGCAGCAACTCTGAACTGACCCGTTCAACTCTGCACACGGCTCACTACATCTACAGACGAGAACCTGAGGACACTCAACATGGTGGCTGAGAGCGTGGGATCTGGAGGCAGAGTTCTTGGGTTTAAATCCAGGCTCTACTGCCTACTAAATGGGTGACCTTGAAAAAGCTACCAAACCTCCCTGAGCCATTGCTTTCTCATCTGTAAAATGGGCACAGCAAGAGAACCCTGCTCCCAGGGTTCTTTGGGAAGGGAATGGTGATGTCATCAGATCTTGGACCAAAGTGCTTTGCTCACTTCCTGGTGACACTGGTGACTCCAAATTGCAATTATTGGATGGAAGTATCTTCTTCCCTGTTCCCTGCCTAGCACAGGACTGGGCATACAGAAGGCTTTTGGAAGAGAGGGTGGTACGCTGAGTGGCTCACAGAGGCCTGTTGTGGATACCTTGCTTGGGAAGAGGCCCCGCCCGACTTACCTGGTCTGGCAGGAGCTCTCCAGCGGTGCCAGGTAGAGGCTCCAGAGGCCCAGGGCTGCAGGCATGGTGACAAGCACGGCCAGCCAGCAGCAGGACACGATGAGAGACATGAACAGGCCAAAGTCGTGGACGGCTGGGATCTGGTGATGGAAAGGAAGAGAGGGATGTGGGGCTGGCTGGACCTGGAGTCAGTGGGTGCCCCCCTGCAGCCAGAGACACTCAGGATCACAGATCCGGCCCAGACTGAGGCAGTAGGAGGTGGCCCAGGCCGCCAGAATGCCAACCACCAGCCTCACTGGTGGTGACACCAAGGGCTGGTATCAGGGGACAGGGGACACAGCAGCACAGGAAGGATTCACACCTCGAGTGGAGGCTCTTGTCTATCTGCAGCCCACTGCCCGGAACAGAGCCTGGCACAGAGGCAGTGGTCAGTAGCTGTCATTACGTGAATGAATGGGGGACAGAGGAAGACACATCCCGTTGGACCAAGCCATGTGCTAGTGGGGAGGGGGAGGGAGAGAATTCTGCCACATGAAGGAGGCAGGGACCCTGGGGACTAGGAGCAATGGGTATGTTCCAGAAGTACGACAGGGACCACACAGGGAGGTGCTAGTTGGAAGGACGCTGTAACCACCAACAGAGCAGCCTGCACTCTGTGAAACACTTTCACCATCATCCTCGCATCTCAGTCCCTGGATAATCCACACATGAGGAAAGCAAGGCTCAGAGAGGTCACACAGCCTGCCCAAGGTCACACAGCAGAAGCTGAACCCAGCTCTGCCTACCTTCCAGAAGTGATTTCTCTAGAAGGACCTGGATAATCCTAAAGCATCTACTGGTTTCCAGAGGTTCTACTCAGCCCAGGTCATAAAACCTCTCAAAGACTTGGGCCAATTCACTGTCTTCCCACACCAAGAACCCAGCCTGGGCTCAATGCCTTCTCCTAAGCCCCACTCAGAGGCAGCAAGAGGAAGTCAGCGCGAGGGAGGAAAACGCAGCCAGAAGCAGGCAGAGGGGGAATGGCCGTGGACTTGGTCAGGCTTCTCACTTATCTGCTGTGTGATCCTGAGGAAGCCACTTTACCTCTCAAGGGTCAAGATTTTTTTGGAAAATAGGATGGTAATGGTACCTTTGTCAATTACCATGGTAATGAACATAAATGAGAAAGAGCTTTGGAAACTGCCAAATGTTCTCCAGGGTGGAAGTAGGATTACTACTACTGAGGATCCCTAATAAATGCCGTCTGGATTATTATAACATTCACACTTGTTAAGTTTGGGTAATGGGTGATTCGTGACAAAAATGAACTCTAGAGATGAGGCAAGTACCTTGAGGTGAAGGCTATATGGCCACTCAAGCGGTGGTGGGAAGAACAGAGATCAGGGCCTAGGTATGCACGGGCGGGTGGGAGGCCAGGACAGGAATGGAGGGCAGGTCCGCACCTGGGAGAAGACGTTAGCTGCGTAGGCAGCTGCCGTGGTCAGGGAGGTGAAGAAGGTGGCCTTGCCTGCAGTTTGGACGGTGTGGATCATGCGCAGCTGTGGGTCTTCCAGGTGGGTGGCCTGGCGGTAGGTGTTGATGAACACAAAGACGTCGTCCACACCTGTGGGAGGGAGTCCCGGGCCAGGCTCAGCATCATTCTGCTGTCTCCAGGATCAGGCCCAACCTGGCCCTAGACCAAGTCTGAGTGGCCTCCTGGGAGGTCAGACTGCAGGAGTCCTGCTTCTCAGCTTAGAGTGTGGAGAGACCCCTCTGACTAGCTCCTCCCACCAAGAGTTCAAGCTCCACCCACCACACTCCTTGGCCCCAGCCTCACCCAGAGCTAGGTACCTTCTCCCACATCCTGGCCTCCTTCCCATACTTCCTGGGCCTTTCCCACCATCCTCACTTCCATCCAGCAAACCTTCCTGCTCTCTCCACTCACCCTATGCCAAGGATCTGCCCACCACCCACATTCTTTTTGTTTGTTTGTTTGTTTTTGAGCTGGAGTCTTGCTCAGTCGCCCAGGCTGGAGTGCAGTGGCGCCATCTCAGCTCATTGCAAGCTCCGCCTCCCGGGTTCACACCATTCTCCTGCCTCAGCCTCCCGAGCAGCTGGAACTACAGGCGCCTGCCACCATGCCCGGCTAATTTTTTTTTTTTGTATTTTGAGTAGAGATGGATTTCACCATGTTAGCTAGGATGGTCTCGATCTCCTGACCTTGTGATCCACCCACCTCGGCCTCCCAAAGTGCTGGGATTACAGGCGTGAGCCACCGCGCCTGGCCCACCACCCACATTCTAAGCCCGCACTCCAAGGCTCTAGGCCTCAGCAGGAACTGTGTAGAGCCCCCAGGAAAGCCAGGCTTTGTATCCAGGAAGAAAGGGGATGCGGCAGACTTCCCATGTGGGAGGCGCACTGCCATGGCAACAGAGGCGACTCACCAATGCCCACGATCACGAAGGCGGCCACCCCATTCAGGATGCCCAAGTACTGGATACCAAAGACCACGTGGTACAGGAAGAGGGCCACCAGGCAGCTGAGACCAATGCTGGCAATCCCGAAGAAGGACAAGAACACTGGGCAGGGTAAGAGGCACGAGGGAGAAGGTGGGGGGACCCTCATGGGACACAAACCCCATTAGAGTCCCTGACCTCAGCTGGGTCCTGTCTCTTCCCCCCAACCCTGGGTACCATTCACGACTCTATTCCCAGCACAGGCACAGGGCCAGTTCTCAGTTTTCCATGCCTAAAGAGGGCACCGGACAGGAGGCCCAAGTGGCAGATGGAGCCATCCCTGAGTAGGTCAGGCTGTCCTCCTCTTTGCAGACTTTACCTCAAGAGCCTTATGAACATCACATATGACCTGGGGCTAGGAACTGTGTCTGGATTCCTGGTACCTTACAGCATCTGGCATATAGTTTGGTGCCCAGTAAATATCTGTCGCACGGATGAATATCTTTCCCATTTTGGAAAGTATTACCATTGTTTGTCTGCTCGGGAAGTAGAGTATGCTTACTGTATACAGACAGGAGTAACCAGCAGCTAGTGTCCACGCTAGCAACTAGCAGCACGCGGAGGTGAAAAAGTGATCAGGGGGCAGAGGGCCGTTGACTTGGGACCCAAAATAGGCTACAAAGTAATCCACAAAGGAATACAATACCCCAGGCTCCCCAACACAAGGCTATCAACAGGAGACAGATGGTCAACAGGCAAAAGGTCCAACTGCGCAGGGGCCCAGGGTAGAGGGTGTGACCCAGGCTGGTACAGCCCAACCTGCCTCCAGGCCTCAGTCTGCGTGCTTGGGGTTGATAGATGATTTATTTGCATATCCCTGTGTCTCAGCTCTGACATGCTCGGTTCAAGAGTACTGTGGCATTCTTGAGAAGGCAGGCTCTGGGCAGACAGGAGCACCCTGGGAGGGGAGAAGGGGGCTGGCTTGAGAGAAGCCCTACCTGAGCAGGAGGTGAGGACGTAGACCAGGGCAGCGATGCAGCTGCTGCTGATGAAGGCCAGGAGCATGTCATTGTTGAACGTCCTGCGCACTTCATAGTCAAACAGGTCAGTCCCCCCATAGAGAACCTGGACTTTGCTGGGGGAAAGGAGGATGTGGAGAGAAGAACGACAGGAAGAGGATTAGAGATGGCTGTGAACACGTGGAGGAGGATCAGGAGCTGTCCACTTCACCTGTGACTCTGTACCTCCACTGGACATCAAAATCACCTGGGGGCTTCCAATTATCCTGATGTCCAGGCCAGGCTTCAGACAAACTAGACCAGAACTGCTGGGGTGGGTCTGAATCATCAGTACTCTTTAACTCTCTCAGGTGATTCAAATGTAGGGTCAAGGTTGAGAACCACTGCTCTACGTAGATCATGATCAATTATAATCAGCTCTATGTCATCTTCCAATTCTCCACATCTATGGCCAAGTTCTAAATTCAAACTGGCTGCTAGATATTCAGTTTTACACTGCTATTCAATGTGTGCTTAACACAAGTTATTTTTAATTAAAAAAAAATAACATAACCAGGCTGGTCAAACTGTGTCTTAAAATACAAACATAAGTGACATCTGCTTCTGGCCAAGATGGAGTAACAAGATGGAGTCCGTATTTATCTTCTCACTGGAACAAAAATGTGAGAAAATGCATGAAACAAGGTAACCAAGGATGATCTCTGAAAGATGAGAAACAAAATGAGTCCTATGCTTACCCTGGCTTAGTGCTTTGAGAGTTTCCAGTCCTCAGTGCAGCCATGGGTTATTGGACTCCCCAAAGGAGGCTGAAAATTTTCCAAACTTGATGAAAACTATAAACCCACTGACACAAGCTTCAGCAATGAACTCCAAGCACAAAAAACTACAATGCACATCATAACCAAACTGCTCAAAAATAGTGACCAAAATAAAATCTTAAAAAGCAGCCTGAGAAAAAGACACAGAGGAACAAAGACAAGGCTGACAGCAGACTTCCCATTAAAAACAGGGTGCGTGAGAAGGCAGGGGAGCAACATACTTTGCAGATAGTGGGAAAAAAGTCAGCCCAGGATTCTATACCCAGCAAAGATACATTTCAAAAACAAAGGCAAAATAGAACACTTTTTTTAGATAGACAAAAACTGAAATAATTCATCTCCAGTATACCTGCACTAAAAGAGATTTTTAAATTTGTTTTTTCAGTCAGGGTCTCACTTTGCCACCCAGGCTGGAGTGCAATGGCATGATCATAGCTCACTATAGCCTCTAACTTCTGGTCTCAAACAATCCTTCCACCTCGGCCTCCTGAGTAGCTAGACTACAGATGCATGCCACCATGCCTGGCCAATTTTTTATTTCTTAGTAGAGATGGTGATAGGGTTTAGCTGTGTCCTCACCCAAATCTCAACTTGAATTGTATCTCCCAGAATTCCCAAGTGTCGTGGGAGGGACCCAGGGAGAGGTAATTGAATCATGGGGGCTGGTTTTTCCCATGCTATTCTCATGATAGTGAATAAGTCTCACGAGATCTGATGGGTTTATCAGGGGTTTCTGCTTTTGCTTTTTCCTCATTTTCTCTTGCTGTCCCCATGTAAGAAGTGTCTTTTGCCTCCTGCCATGATTCTGAGTCCTCCCCAGCCACGTGGAACTGTAAGTCCAATTAAACCTCTTTTTGTTCTCAGTTTCAGTTATGTCTTTATCAGCAGCGTGAAAACAGACTAATACAGTAAATTGGTACCAGCAGAGTGGGGCTCTGCTGAAAAGATACCTGAAAATGTGGAAGCAACTTTGGAACTGGGCAACAGGCAGAGATTGGAACAGTTTGAAGGGCTCAGAAGAAGACAGGAAAATGTAGGAAAGTTTGGAACTTCCTAGAGACTTGTTTGAATGGCTTTGTGCAAAATGCTGATAGCGATATGGACAATAAAATTCAGGCTGAGGTGGTCACAGATGGAGAGGAGGAATTTGTTGGGAACTGGAGCAAAGGTGACTCTTATTATGTTTTAGCAAAGTGACTGGTGGCATTTTACCCCTGCCCTAGAGATCTTTGGAACTTTGAACTTGAGAGAGATGATTTAGGGTATCTGGCAGAAGAAATTTCTAAGCAGCAAAGCATTCAAGATGTGACGTGGGTGTTGTTAAAGGCATTCAGTTTTATAAGGGAAGCAGAGCATAAAAGTTTGGAAAATGTGCAGCCTGACTATGCAATAGAAAAGAAAAACCCATTTTCTGGGGAGAAATTCAAGCCAGCTGCAGAAATATGCATAAGTAGCAAGGAGCCTAATGTTAATCCCCAAGACCACGGGGATTAACATTCTCTGACATGGAGAATTTCATGGCAGCCCCTCCCATCACAGGCCTGGAGGCCCAGGAGGAAGAAGTGGCTTCCTGGGCCAGGCGCAGGGTCCCCATGCTGTGTGCAGCCTAGGGACTTGGTGACCTGTGTCCCAGCCACTCCAGCTGTGGCTGAAAGAGACCAATGTACAGCTCAGGCTGTGGCTTCAGAGAGTGGAAGCCCCAAGCTTTGGCAGCTTCCACGTGGTGTTGAGCCTGTGGGTGCAAAGAAGTCAAGAATTGAGATTTGGGAACCTCCACCTACATTTCAGAAGATACATGGAAACGCCTGGATGCCCAGATAAAAGTTTGTTGCAGGGGTGGAGCCCTGATGGAGAACCTCTGCTAGGGGAGTATGGAAGGGAAATGTGGGGTCGGAGCCCTCACAACGAGTCCCTACTGGGCCACTGCCTAGTGGAGCTGTGAGAAGAGGGCCACTGTCCTCCAGACCCCAGAATTGTAGATCCACTGACAGCTTGCACTGTGTGTCTGGAAGAGCCACAGACACTCAATGCCAGCCCATGAAAGCACCCAGGAGGGAGGCTGTACCCTGCACAGTCACAGAGGCAGAGCTGCCCAAGACCATGGAAACCCACCTATTGCATCAGCGTGACCTGGATGTGAGGATGTGAGACCTGGAGTCAATGGAGATCATTTTGGAGCTTTAAAATTTGACTGCCCCGCTGGATTTCAGACTTGCATGGGCCCTGTAACCCCTTTGTTTTGGCCAATTTCTCCCATTTGGAATGGTTGTATTTACCCACTATCTGTACTCCCATTGTATCTAGGAAGTAACTAGCTTGCTTTTGATTTTACAGGCTTATAGGCAGAAGGGACTTGCCTTGTCTCAGATGAGACTTTGGACTGTGGAGTTTTGGGTTGATGCTGAAATGAGTTAAGACTTTGGAGAATGTTGGGAAGGCACGATTGATTTTAAAATGTGAGGACATGAGATTTGGAGGGGCCAGGGTGGAATGATATGTCTGTGTCCCCACCTAAATCTCAACTTGAATTGCATCTCCCAGAATTCCCATGTGTTGTTGGGGGGACCCAAGAGGAGGTAATTGAATCATGGGGACTGGTCTTTACTGTGCCATTCTCATGGTAGTGAATAAGTCTCACGAGATCTGATGGGTTTATCAGGTGTTTCTGCTCTTGCTTTTTCCTCATTTTCTCTTACTGTCACCATCTAAGAAGTGCCGTTTGCCTCCTGCCATAATTCTGAGTCCTCCCCAGCCATGTGGAACCGTAAGTCCAGTTAAATCTCTTTTTTTTCCTCCCAGTTTCAGGTATGTCTTTAACAGCAGTGTGAAAAGGAACTAATACAGATCAGGTCTCATTATGTTGCCCAGACTGGTCTTGAACCCCTGGCCTCAAGCAATCTTCCCACTTTGGCCTCCCAAAGTGGGATTACAGGTGTTAGCCACTCTGCTAAGCCTAAGAGAGATGTTAAAGGAAGTCCTTAGGAAGAAGGAAAATGGTAACAGATGGAAATATGGAAATATGGATCTACACAAAGAAACAAAAAGCAATGAAAATGGTAATGACATAAATAAATACATAAAATTTTCTTATTATTTATTTAAATATCTTTAAAAGATAATTGACAGTTTAAACAAAAATAATGTAGTGTGGGGTTTATAATATACATTAAAATAAAATGCATAACCACAAGAACATAAAGGCTAGGAGGGAAGAAATAGTAGTATATTGTTATAAAGCTCTTATACTACATATGAAATGATATATCATTTGAAGATACACTGTGATAATTTAAAGATGTATACTATAAATGCTAAAGCAACTACTAAAAGAGTTACAGCATAAAAGCCAACAAAGGAGATAAAATAGAATCATAAAAAACATTCAATTACTTCAAAAGAGGCAAAATACAGGAAAGGGGAAACAAAGAGCATATGGGACAAATAGAACAAAATATACTTAAGTCTAACCATATTAATAATTGCATTAACTGTAAATGGCTTAAACACCCCAAGTAAAAGGCAGAAAGTATCAGAGATATTTATTTATTTATTTATTTATTTAATTAATTTATTTATTGAGACAGAGTCTCTCTGTCGCCCAGGCTGGAGTGCAGTGGTGCGATCTCAGCTCACTGCAAGCTCCGCCTCCCGGGTTCACGCCATTCTCCTGCCTCAGCTGCCAAGTAGCTGGGACTACAGGCGTCCGCCACTACGCCAGGCTAATCATTTGTATTTTTTAGTAGAGACAGGTTTCACCATTAGCCAGGTTGGTCTCGATCTTCTGACCTCGTGATCCACCTGCCTCGGCCTTCCAAAGTGCTGGGATTACAGGCGTGAGCCACCCAGAGACCTTTAAAAAAGTCAAGACCTAGCTGACTACAAGAAACCCACTTTAAATATAAAGACACAAATAGGATAAAAGCAAAGGGACAGAAAATGATACACCATGCTAACATGAATCAAAAAATAAGCTGGATTCGTTATATTAATAAAAAATAAAGTAAATTTCAGAGGAAAGAATATAACTAGGGGCAAAGAAGATAATTTCAAAATGATCATCAAAACTACAATCCTAAATGTTTTTATAGCTAATAACAGAGCTTTAAAATACATGAAGTAAAAACTAACAGAACTGAAAAAGAAATAGACAACTCCCCGATTGTAAATAGATGTTTCAATCTCTCTCTCAATATTGCTAGAAAAATTAGACAGAAAATCAGTAAGGATATAGAAGACCATGAACAACACAATCAATGAACTTGATTTAATTAAGACTTATAGAACATTTCACGTAAAAACAGAACTTTTTTTTTCCAAGTATACAGGGAACATTCAGCAAGAAAGACCATGTACTGGACCATAAAACAAGACTCAATAAATTCAAAAGAACTTGCATCACACAAAGTATGTTCTCTAACCATCATGAAATTAAACTAAAAATCAACAACAAAAAGCCTGAAAAATTCCCAAATATTTGAAAACTAATTAAGACACTTTTAAGTTATACATGGGTCAAAGAAGAGATCAAAAGGAAAAATAGAAAGTATTTTGAAATGAATGAAATGAAAATAACATATCCAAATTTTGAAATGTGCTAAAATAGTCATACTTAAGGGGAATTTTATAGCATTAAACACCTCTGTTAGGAAAGAAGTTTCAAATCAATGGCCTTAGCTTCTACTTTAAGAAAGTAGTACAAGAGAAAATGAAATGTAACATAATCCAAAGAAAAAAAATCATAAAGATCAGAGCAGAAATCAAGGAACTAGAAAACAGAAAAGCAATGGAGAAAATCAATGAAATGGGTAGCACAATAGGGTAACTACAGTCAATAATAAGTTAACTGTACATTTTAAAATAACTTAAGAGTTTGTAACTTGAAGGATAAATGCTTGAGGGGATGGAGAGCCGATTCTCCACTGATGTGCTTACCTCACATTGCATGCCTCTTTCAAAACATCTCATGTACCCCATAAATATATACACCTACTATGTGCTCACGAAAATAAAAAATAAAAATAAATAAATCTAATTCTTAGAAAAGAAAATCAACGAAACCAAAAGCTAGTTCTTTGAGATCAATAAAATTGATAAGCTTCTAGCCAGACTGATCATGAAAAAAAAAAAAAAGAAGACATACAGAAGGTGACATCACTACGATTTCTACAACCATTAAAAAGATAATAGGGAAATATTATAAATCATTTTATACCAACAAATTTGACAATTCTTTTTTTTTAAGAGACAGGGTCTCGCTCTGCCACCTAGGCTACAGTGCAGTAGCACAATCATAGTCCACTGCAGCCTCAAACTCCTCGGCTCAAGGGATCCTCCCACCTCAGCCTCCAAAGTAGCGAGGACTACAGGCTAATTTTTGTGTGTTTTTAGAGACAGGGTCTTGCTGTTTCCCCGGCTGGTCTTAAACTCCTGGCCTCAAGGATCCTCCTGCCTCAGCCTTCCAAGTAGCTGGGAATATAGGCATGAACTATGGTACCCTGCTAGCATTCACTGTCTTGATGGTGGTGCGGGGTTCCCAGTGTATACACACATGTCAAAACTAATCAAATTGTAAAGTATGTGCAGTTGGTTGTATGTCAATTATGCCTCAATAAAGCTGTTAAAAATGTAAACAGGACTTTTAAAAGCCAAGTTGAAAGGATCTCTGGATTATCTACTTTGTTGAATTAAGTAGGTTAACTATCCTTTCATTAGAGTAGAAAATCAATCATTTATTCATTCACACACTAATTTGAAAAGCATTTATAGAGTATCTTCTAGATTCTTGGTCCTGTGCTAGATGCTGATTATAAAAAGACATAGGCCCATACTTTTACTCTCAAGTTGAAAGAAATAGCTCATGGAAGACCAGTATCCTCACCTAAAACTACTAAAATGTCCACTAAAATTCAGAAACTATCTGTGATGACAGTAGAGAGTTGCTGAAGTAATCAGAACTAAAGGACTAAGACTCCAGAAAGGAAAGAACCTAGGAAAGGTAAGCTGCCCTTCTACAGCCATTTTTACCCTGGAGGCATTTGCTGATTCTAAACATGGGCAGAAGGCTGAAAAACTTGGCTGGGAGTCAGATAAGCTAGCAGAGCTTTGGGCAGACACTTGCAGATCAGCAGAACACATGGCCAGGTTTTCCCTCAGCACTTCTGCGGGAGACTGGGGCTGTGTGGGGCCTGAAGCCAAAAAACCTAAGCAGAAAGCCTCGGAAAAAGCAGAGTGGAATTTTTGTCTTTGTTCTAATTTTTTTAGCAGCTTTGAGAGATAAAAGATTAGAATCTGGAACCTATCCAGGCAAAGGACTCTGCAGAATACACCAAGCTCTCAGTTGAAAATCCTAGAGAATCTAGGGCAAACTAGAGGTAGACCGAGACTTTCCAGGATTGTGAACCATCCTCAACTCTCAGTGTGGTCACTGCCTGCTTAAGGTGATCAGCCATGACTCTATGTGACTTCTGAAGTGAAGGAAAAATTCTCTCTGGGGGAAATAGCATCATATGGACCTCTGTGTGTGTGTGCTTTTCACATAATGTTCATCACTTAATAAAAGTTACACTTTGAGAGGCCAAGGTGGGAGGACCACTTGAGGCCAGGAGTTTGAGACCAGTCTGGGCAACATAGTCAAACGCTGTCTCAAAACAAAAACAAAAACAAAAAACTAGCTGGGCATGGTGGTACATGCCTGTAGACCTAGTTACTCAGGAGGCTGATGGGAGGATTACCTGAGCCCAGGAGTTTCAGGCTGCAGTGAGCTATGATCATGCCACTTCAGACTTAATGACAGAGTGACACCTTGTCTCAAAAAGATAAAAATAAAAAAATAAAAATCACCAGGTATACCCACAGGCAGGAACACATGATCCTAAACCAAGTGAAAGAACAGACTACAGAAACAAATCTGCAGGTTAACCGTATATTAAAAGTTGGTAAGAACTTTAAAACACTATAATTAATATGTTTAAGAACAGAGAGGAAAATGTGGACAAAATAAACTAAATGATGAATAAAATAATTGCACCAGTGATTTAGATCTATAACAGATTCAAATGGAAATTCCCAAAAAGGAAAAACAGAACAATAACATTAAAAACTCAATAGACATTAAATGGCAGACTAGAGACAACAAATAGAAAGCAGGATCAGTGAACCAGAATATCTAAACCAAAGCATAGAAAGAAAAATAAAAAAATAAAACCCAGAAAAAAAGCATTGAAAACATATGGGGCTCAGTGAAAAGATCTAACATTTGTGTAATCAGAGTGCAAAAAAGAGGAAACAGAGAACAAGATAGAAGCAAATCTGAAGAGATAATAGCTAGAACATTCTTAAAACTGATTATGGTCATCAACCTACCGCTTCACGAAGCTCTGTGCTCCCAAACAGAACAAACACAAAGAAAACACACCAAGATACGTCACAGTAAGACTGGTGAAAACAAAGACAAAGAAATCTCAAAAGCAGAAAAAAGAGAATTTTTAATGGAGCAACAAAAAAGATTTACAGCCTACTTTTCTACAGAAATGATGGAAGTCAGAAGACAATGGAGTGGCATCTTCAGGTAAAGTATTAAAAGAAAATAACTGCCAATTTGTAATTCTATACCAGCAAAAATATGCTTCAAAAATGAAAGTAAAATAAAGATTTCTACTAGGCAAACAAAACAGAGAATCTATCACCAGCAAACCTGTACTGAAAGAAATGCTAGAGTTCTTTAGACACAAGGAAAATGATCCCAGAGGGAAACATGAAATTATACAAAGTAATGAACACCAACAGAAAAGGTAAATATGTGAATAAATATAAAAGAACAGTCTTATGAGGCTTAAGTATTAAGAATTAAAATGCGTGCAACATAAATGCAAAAAATTGAAGCTCAATAAATGCAATGAACACATTCTAAGATTCTAGTATTAAAAGCAATAAAAGTGATCATTTATATTATTCTGTTATAAGTCAAGGTACATGTTACCATCTCTTGGGTAACCAATAATAGAGTAATTTTAAGAATTTTGTTCACCCAAAAGCACTAAAGTCAAGTCTACAGGATTGTCACCACTGCTGTGATGCTCTAATGGGAGAAAACAGAAAAGAGTGGCTTCTTCCCTAAGGGCAGGGGATTCGCCTCAGCAGCTAAACATCTGGGCAGAGTTAATACTGGTATCTAAAACCGTGAAAGTCCTTCTATAGTCAGCACCTCTCAGTTTTCCAACACAGCCAAGTACCTTTCCTTGAGGCATCTCCATTCATTTATTTATTCACTCCCCTAACAAATCCTTACTAAGGGGTACCTGGCCTTGTGCTGGGGCTCGGCCCATAGAAACTGAACCAGAAACAATCCCAGTCTTCAATAAACTCACATTCTATTGAGACAGATAATTAAACCAGACCTCTCTCAAACTTAAATATGCAAACAAATCACCTGAAAATACTGCAGGCCTGGGAGAGAACTTGAGATTCTGCATTTCTAACAAGCCCCAGGTGATGCTGATGTTGTTGCTTGGAGGAATGCACTGTGAGTTACAATTGAAAGACAGAGTGAGAAACACTGTGATAAAATTGTAGCTCAGAGGGGTGAAATAGCTTGCTAGAACTCACAATAATTTGAATAACTGGGACAGGACCCAAGATATTATCTGACTCCAAAGTTTGTGTATGCTCTTTCCTGCCTCCCTTAGGGAGAAGAGAGGGGACTATGGAAACAGGTAGCATCTCAGTCTGATTTATGTTGCTATAAGAGAATACCTGAGACTGGGTAATTTACAAAGAAAAGAGGTTTATTTAGTTCATTGTTCTGCAGGCTGGGAAGTTCAATGGCATGGCATTGGCTTCTGGTGAAGGCTTTTGTGCTGCATCGTAACACGGAGGAAGGTCAAAGGGGGAACAGGCAAAAGGGACCAAACAAGAGGAGGAACCTCACTTTATAACAACCTGCTGTCTTGGGAACTAATCCATTCCCTCAAGTGAGAACTAGCTCACTCCCACAAGATGGCATTCATCTATTTATGAGGGATCCACCCCCATGACCCAAACATCTTCCACTAGGCCCCACCTCTCAACACAGCTGCACTGAGTTTTAGGGGGGACAAAGCATATCCAAACCATAGCAGGTAATCAGCATTTAGTCCAGCCTTTGGCCAATGTTGCCCAAGTTGGATCTTAATAGATGAATAGGAGCTTGCCTGACAAAGAAGTAAGTCAGGGAGAAGGCTCCCAGTGCAGTAACTGGCACAAAAACACAAAGGGTGAGGTCGGGATTTGAATCTCATTCCACTACTGATGAGCTTTAAAATTATGGATGACTAACCTAATTGCTATGTCTCAGTTTCCTTAACTATAAAATGGAGATCATCATAACAGCACCCACCTCATTGGGTTGGTGTGAGAATTAAATGAGCTGGTATGTATAAAGGGTTTTGAACAGTGTGTGGCACAGAGTAAGTGCTCAATAAACATTAGCTCTGATTATTCCAGCAGTTGCTCAATATAAAGGATGAACAGTGGAAGGAATGAGGGTATTTTGGGCAGAAGGATTCCTCCTGTGCCTGGGACTGGTTTATCAGGGTGGGGACTGGGAAAGCACTGCAGTTATTGCCCAGAAGGACTGCTGCTCTGTTCTGGTGGGGAGGGACCCAGTTGTACTCTGGGGCACACCATCCCAAAGCACCTTCCACCCCAAAGCACTGTCACATCTGTTAGCTCATCTCTTCTTAGTGACTCCAGAGGGCAGTCAGAATCATGTTATCCATTTTAACGATAGGAACACTGACACCCAGAGAAGTGAAGTGACTTGTCCATTACCTCCCTGGGTATTAGAGGCAGGAAGTGTGGTTAATTTTAGGTGTCATTGTGATTGGATTAAGGAATATGGAGAGAACTCAAAAAGCATTGCCTCTGGATGTGTCTGTATGGGTCTTCCCACACACAGGAGACTGGCATGTGTGTCAGTGGCCAGGGTGGGCACCGTCCAATTGGCTGGGGCCCAGGACAGAACAAAAAGGGCAGAAAGGTGATTTCCTCTCTCTCTCTCTTTCCCCACTGGAGCTGGGACACTCTTCTCCTGCCCCTGGACATCAAAACTCCGGGCTCTCTGGCCTTCGGACTCCAGGACTTACGCCAGCAGTCCCTGGGGTCCTCAGGCCTTTGGTCTCGAACCAAGAATTACACCATTAGTTTCCCTAGTTCTGAGGCCTTCAAATTTGGACTGAGCCAGAGTACCAGCATCCAAAGGTCTCCAGCTTGCAGATGGTGTGTCATGGGACTTAGCCTCCATAATTGCATGAGGCAATTCCCCTAATAAATCCCCTCTCACATATCCCTCTGTCTATCTATCCTACTGCTTCCATCCCTCTTGAGAACCCTGACTAATACAGTGAGGAACTCCTTATTCCCTGGCCAATACTCTTTCCAGAAAGACCTCGAGCACCATCTCAGGAGAAAATCAATACCCAAAACCTCCAGGGCAGAGTCTGAGATTTCCTACCTGGCCCAAAGCTGTCATGTTCACTAACCATAGCACTGATCAAGCAAAGGGGACTTCTATTTGTCAGAGTGACTGCAAGGATGTACTTGGTTCTGCCTTGATTTGGAAAGAAAGACATCCAAAGGAAAAGATAATAGGGAAAGAGGTATGGTGTTTAAGATTAAGAGGCAATTGGAAATCAATGTCCTGTCCTAATGCAGGCCTTTCCTGGGACACACATGGGTATGCACACACAGGATGCAGCAGCTGGACTTCCTACCTGGTAGACTGCTTGGCCAGCATGGCCACGTAGGTGACCACGAAGCTCTGAAACTTAGCCCGTTGTTCCTCCCAGCGGTCATCCACTGAGTAGTAGTTGGGCAGGGGTGCTCCAAACAGGATCTCACTGCGCAGGAGAGAGCTCTTCAGATTGTCTGCAGAGAGGCCCTCATCCACATACCAGTAGAACTCAGGGTGAGTCATGGCCAGCTCCAGGGAGCCTGCGAGGACAGCGGTGGGGGCCTCAAGAGTTCAGCCGGTCAACTCCCACCAACCCTCCCTCAAGGTCATCCAGTCTCATTGCAGCCCTGCCTCCCAGGATTCCCCTCTGTCCACATCCACC
This sequence comes from Mandrillus leucophaeus, assembly GCF_000951045.1. Classification (NCBI taxonomy): domain Eukaryota; kingdom Metazoa; phylum Chordata; class Mammalia; order Primates; family Cercopithecidae; genus Mandrillus; species Mandrillus leucophaeus. The sequence goes on from NW_012105586.1 coordinate 2,930,522, forward strand.
AAAACTCCACCCCAGGTCCCACAACCTCTCTCTGAACCTGCCCCACCCTTCCTCAAGCCCCATTCCTAATTTACCTAAAACGAACCCTACCTCAGTCTTCTTGAACCCCAATCTTTCTCCTGTCTTCCTCTGGCCAGATTCCTGGTTCTCTATAGCCACATCCTGGCCTTTCTCTAACCAGCCTCACACACGAGCCCCACTCTACGCTTTCTCTACCTCTGACCACAACAGAACCCCCACCATCCTTCACCTGGGTCTGCATCCAAGCTTCCCTCTTTGGTTCCCTCTCACGCTCACCTCACACCTCAGCCCAGTCCTTTTCACCTTGTCCTCCAGCTATGCCCAGGACTCAGCTCCAGACTGACTGGGCCTGGGCCTGGACCAAATCTCCATAAAAAGCTGTATAAAACCAGGACCTACGCCCCACCCCAGCATCCTGGCGGCTCACCCCGGATGTCCGCCAGGTCCTGGCCCATGCCGTCATAGTAGATCTTGCCGCCCCTCTCAGTGGGAAAAAAGTAGGTCATGAGCGAGCTGGGAGGCGAGCAGTAGGAGTAGGAACCCAGTGGCAGGTCCTTGAGCACCTCGTGGGGCTTCCAGCAGAACTCCCGGAAGCCTGGGTGGTCCATGATCTTGCGCTCGATCTCATGGATCGTGACCAGCCGCTCACTGGTGAAAATGTTGCGCTCTGCGTCGCCCCGCGCCAGGAAGATGAGCTCGATGCGCCAGTGCGCGTGCGTCTGGGTGTTAGCACTCACATATGCATGCGAGTAGTCCCAGCGGGAGGTGCCTCGGCGGGCACGGCTCTGATTGGCCGCAGCTGCCGCGGGGGGCGGGATGCTGGGCGGGTGCCACCCATTCTTGCTCAGCCGCTGGTTTCGCGGGTCTTCACTCTGGTTGGCTGCCAGATCCTCCAGGGGCGGAATCTCACGCCGAAGTCGCCCGCTCCGATTGGCTGTGGGCTTTTGGGCCGCTGAAGTGTCCCGGGACAGGCCTGGGCCGCGGAGTGAGGCCGCGGGGATGACACGCGGGGCTCGGGAGGCTTGCCGCGAGCGGTTGCCGAGATGCAGCTGCTGCAGCTGCTCTGAGATAAGGCGCTGAAGCGTCTCGGAGGTGAAGTCGGCTAAGTCACGCCGGTTCCGCCCCCAGGATCCAAACTGGGACTTGAGCGCCAGGGTGAGGGCGTCAAAACGCTGCGAGGCCTCATGGTTGCGGATTTCAAAGGCGTTGTAGGAGATGTCAATGTCCAGTGGTGGGTAGTAAAGGAACATGAAGGCTGACAGGGCCATGGGAATGCTGCAGCCCAGGAAGAGCACCAGCCCAGCACAGCAGGGATTGGTGAAGGCCCAGCCCAGGGTACTCCAGAAGCCTGAGGCTGGGGGCCGGGAAGGCAGGGGCCAGTGCCGCCAGCAACACTGCCCTCCTGCCCCAAGTTGAGGCCCTGGTTTCTGGGCCCCTGGAAAGGCTTCACCCGTTGCTTCTTCTTCCTCCTGCCCCTCTAGCCACACATCGTGCAGCAAGGGGTCATCCTCCATGTCCATAGCCTGCAGGAGAGGGAGAGGGTCAGCAGGCTAGAGAGACAGGGACGGGAAGGTGCCCTGTGGTGCAGTTCGCCCAGTCCTAGGTACCAACCCCGTCCACTCATAACCAAATACTAATACTGCAATGGAATGGCGTCAAGCATGCATCAACACAACTGAATTTAACCACCTGCGAAAAACACAAAGCAAATTCCTGTTATTTGCCCGTCACCTCTCCCTTTTGGATCTTGGCTTTCAAGGCCACAGAAAAAAGGAAAATCGCAGAACAATTGCAAACAGAAAAGATGTTTCTCCTGGGAGGAGGGATTTAAAAAAAAAAATTGACCACACAATTTTCTAATGTTTGCTGCATCCTTTGACTTTAGAACTCAGGCCCAATGTAAGATGCGACTCCACTGCAACCACTCTTATTTAATGAGCAGCTGTAAAGTACCTCTAGGAGGTATCAGGGTGCAAGGGAAAGAGCATGATCTTTGGAATGAGGCAGACCCTGATTTGGGTCCTGGCAGTCTGAGTATCCAAGGCAGTGAGCCTCCCTGAACTTGAGTCCTCATCTATAAAATAGAAGTGGCCATTGCTGCCTCGTACGACTGTGGAGTCAAAGGTGGAAGTACTCTGCAGTCTGTGTAGTACGTTAGTTATCTGTCACATAAGCAGATTTCCTTGCTCCCCGCTGGGGACTGTAACATGCTCAGCCATTACCCAGGAACTGTGCCAGGGCTAGGTGCCTGTCACAGCACTCTTGGAGAACCCTCAGTAGCTTCCCACCCCCTCTATGGGGTGCTGCAGCTGCAGCCACTGTTTGTCAGGCTCAGGCCACTTAATATGCAACTCCAGCAACATCAAACCTTTGGGCATGGGCAGGGGCTGGGCATCTGCCTCCCAGAGACTTGAGTGCAGCAGCAGGAGGGCCTGACAGAAGAGGGCAGGGCTGGGCAACCCGAGGACTCCAGCGGGGTGGCCCAAAGAGAGGAGGATTTCCGGCATCCCCGACATGGCCTGTCCCCCTTGTCCTGCCTGCCCTCTGGACAGAGAGAGACTCATTATCCAGTTAGATGCTAGGCAGTGAGAGGAGGAAGCTAATTATGCTAGCGCTAGCTAATTAATGCTGCCTTTCCTATTAACATTCTCTGGAGTGCTCCATTTCAATTAGATGATCTGTCCAGGAAGAGAGGCTGCCGTCAGTCCGGAGAAAGTAAGCAAGAGGAGGTGACAGAAGGAGGGTAACAGAGACAGAGACAGAGGAAAAGAGGAGAGAGACAGAGGGGAGAGTGGAATGGTCAGAGATGGGGGAGAGACTGAGATGCAAATAGGGAAACAAAAGAAGAAACAGGAAGAGTGACTGAGGATGTGAGGGACAGGCAGCAGAAGACTCGCAAGACAGAGGCCTGGAAGGGGCGGGAATTACTCCTGCAATATGCAAAATTCCTATCAATGAGATAATTAAACTTCCCATTTGCAACGCCCTAACACGAGCCTGCCAGCTTGCCAAGGGGATGGTAACTGCTCTGAGACCCCATTTGTATTCGCACTGGAGGCAGCTCAGACTCACCCCATCTCCAAAGGGAAAAACCAAGTCTGCATGTGGAGGTGAGGAGTGTGGGAGCCTCTGCCTGATTCTTGGCCTCAGAAGAAGAAAGCTGATGGGAATAAGGTGGAGACGGGAGGGGCCGTGTTTGCAGTTTTCTGGGAACTAAATCCATCCATCCTGCCCGTGCCTCAGCCTGCCTTGTGGGGACTACAGTACGTGTGTTGGTGTTGCAGGGGGTCAAAGGCCAGGGTTCTGGGTCACAGCAACACTCCCTGGGTGATCTGAAGGCCCCTTGATCCCATTGCTATTCCACCAGGAATGCCACCCCCTTCCCCTAGGGGTCCACATTGAATTCATCATGCAAGGCCTTGCTCAAGCGTTACCTCTTCCAAGAAGCCTTCCCAGATCTGAACCTCCCCCAGCTTCCTGTCTAAGCTTCTCGCCATCCTTACTAGATTTTGCCTGGTAAAAATTACTGCGGGGAAGGAAGGGAGAGGCAGTGTAGCAGCATGTTAAGAGCTACGGCTTTGGAGGCAGATAGACTTGGGTGCAAATCCCAATTGTAAGATTTAGCGCAGGCAGTGTAACCTCGCTGAGCTTCAGTCTCCCCATCTGCAGAACGGGTATAACAGTACTCACCACAGAAATTGTCAGAAAGATGGCATACACAACAGACTGAATACGGTGCCTGGTAGGTCTAAGTGCTTGGGAAATGACAGCTACCATTCTTTCATACGCTACTTCCCTCCAAAGGCTGGAACCCCTAACAGATACCTGTAGCGGGCTGTGTTTTCCAAAGACGGCTGCAACAATATCTGCCATCTCACATGCTTATCTCATGATGTGACTTTGACACTCCACCCATCAAGCAGGCAAGGCTGCTAAAGTCACCAACCCACCCAGATTCAAGGGGAAGGAACACAGGCATTAGGAAATAAAGGAAGATGCAGCTTCCTCCTAGCTCTCTTCAGACACTCATCCTTGGGATCAGCCACGGTGCTAACAGAACGTCCAAACGAGCCCCTGCAGAGAGATCACTCGTAGGACTTCCTGCTGACAACCAAGTTGACAGCCAGCATCAACCACCATGTGATGTGAGCATGTGAGCGACATGTGAGCGACATGTGAGCATGTGAGCCCCCGGTCATTGAGTAACCTCTAACCTTCAAGTCTTTCCAGCCGAGGCCCAGATACCACAGAGTAGAGCTCAGCCATTCTCTCCTGTCCTGACCTGCAGAATGCACGATAGTTGTTATACATCTCTGCACTCTGGGATGTTTTGTTACATAGCAATAGCAACTGGAACGATTGCAGTGAAGCCTTGTTCTGTATGTGTGGCTCCATGCCCTACAGACAGCATTTGCTGGATTTAAGTGACCAGAAAATTGGGCCCAGCCACTCCACCTCCCAGTGAGAGCCCCACAGGTGGGTAGATGTGAGCTTTAAGGGAACAGGGACTTACTTGGCTCTCGTATTCCCTGCTGGCTTCTCGTGGCCTAAAACACCCTTGGGGAGGGGGGCAGTCAGATGTGGAGAGAAAGAAGGAAAAGGAGTGTCTGATGAACTTGGGTTAGGTATTCAATAGAACTTTCCCCAGGACAAATGAATTAACAGCATTCATAGCGACCTGGATGAGATTGGAGACTATTATTCCAAGTGAAATAACTCAGAAATAGAAAACCAAGCATCGTATGTTCTCAATGATACATGGGAGCTAAGCTATGAGGAAGCAAATGCATAAGAATGATACAATGGATTTTGGGGACTTGGGAAGGGTTGGGGGGGCAAGGGATAAAAGACTATAAATACGGTACAGTGTATACTGCTCCAGTGATGGGTACACCAAAATCTCACAAATCACCACTAAAGAACTTATGTAACCAAGTACCACCTGTACCCTAATAACCTATGGACATTTTTTTTTAAAAAAGAACTTTCCCCTGGACAGAAAGGGCAGTCAGACCCCAAGCCACATAAGCATAGGCAGGGGATATAGCTTCCTCCGGTTTGGGAAGGATCTGGAAGAGTGTGAAATGGACAAGGCCGGAAGTGGATTTGATGAATTCTTGGTCTACCACGCACCCTCCCCACCCTGTACCTGCCTTCTCAGTCCTCCCCAAAATGAAAAGTGCCACAAGGGAATCACACAAGACTGGTGGTCAACTCATGTGTCACCAGGTCTGGCCCAGCCACCAGCTTTCTGGGTGGCCCTGGGTATGTCCCACCCCTCTTGGGGCCCTGTCTCCCCGATCTCAAAGCGGGATGGTAAAAGCCCAGGTCCTTCCAGCTGTGCCACCCCTGGGGTCTCCAAGAAACCCCAGACAGCTAGGCCATCCCACCTCCCAGTTTGCAGCCCGAGTAGGGCAGGAGCCATCTGAGAGTCCCTCGCACCAAACTGAGGCCGGGCTGGTAGGGGTGGAACACCAGTGCCTCAGCCAGCATCTCCCTCCGCAGGCCCCTCCACAGCCGGTAGGATGGGCAGCAAATTGTAAATCTGTTTTCCTTTCTCAAATGATGGGAATTGATTAGCTTAGCAAGGAGCTCCAGCTGCTCCATGGAAAGGAACTCAGGTGATTCCTGCGGTAGCTGTCACTGATTCAGACAAAGCCCCGAGTAGGACTAGGAGGACTGTGGCCATGGGGGTGGAGTGCGGTGGGGTAGACTGGGGGCTGTGACCAGGCCTTTCTGGGCCCTGGGAATGTTCTCCTTCTCAGTGACCAATGCCCTTTCTCTCTGCCTCTGTCTCTGTCTCTGTCACTCACATACAGGCACACTCAGAGGTAGTCAAAATTTAAACTCTGGGCCTCACTGGGGCCCATGAATCAAGGTGGACACACATCCACGAAACCGATCATCCTCGTCTTGGGAAAGGCAACTGGGGCAGCTGCTTAAAAGAGAACAACAGGCCCTAGGGAGCCTCGAAAGGGAAGAACTCACCCACTTTCAAGCCCAGCCTTGTGGAAATCCAAAGCCATATCTGCAGTCAAATCCCAGGTTTTTAACAGAAAAAAAAAAAAAACCCACATATATATGCATTTAAAAACCCATTAATAGCAGTAACCTGTTAGGGAGGGTTATGGGTGATTTTTATTTTCTCCTTTGTACTTGTCTCTTTCTAATTTTTCCGCAATGATCAGGTACGTCCTTAGTTTTAGAATCAGAAATAAATGTTATTTAAAAATAGAATATGTGTGTATGTGTGGGGAAGGGATTTTGCTAACAGCCTTCAACTCTTTGAGGAATTACTATAATAGGCAGGGGAGGAGGGCTCTGTCCTCCGAGGAGAGAAACCAAGGAGAGTTGGCGTAGGTTGTAGCAGGAGACAGCCCAGTGAGAAAGCAGAAGGACCTTGGACAGGGGGAGTTGGCAAATGCCCTATGGGTGAGTGAGTGTGGAGGGATCGTTCAATGTGCAGGAAGTAGATAATGGCCCACTGGACCCAGAAGAGACCTCAGAGTATACCTTGTCTAACGCCTTCATTTTACATATGGGGAAACTGAGACTTACCCAAGGTCAAGTCAAGGAGAAGGGACTGACCCAGGGTCATCTTATCAGTGGCAGGACCAGGACTCCTGGATGAAGTTTTCATTCTACTCCATCCCCAGATTCTGGGGGCAGTTTTTGGCAGCCCCAGGGAACAACCAGACCTGGGGGGAGATGGCTTGTGGGCTCAAAGTGCCAAAATAGGAGAGCTATTTTTGTTTTTGTTTTGTTTTGTTTTTTGAGACAGAGTCTTGCTCTGTCGCCCAGGCTGGAGTGCAGTGGTGCGATCTTGGCTCACTGCAGCCTCCGCCTCCCAGGTTCAAGCGATTCTCCTGTTTCAGCCTCTCGAGTAGCTGGGACTACAGGCATGTGCCACCACGCCTGGCTAATTTCTGTATTGTTTAGTAGAGATGGGGTTTCACCATGTTGGCCAGGCTGGTCTCAAACTCCTGATCTCAAGCGATCTGCCCGCCTCGGCCTCCCAAAGTGTTGAGATTACAGGCGTGAACCACCACGCCCAGCTGGGAGAGCAATTTTTGAAGTTGAAGAGAAAAGCCAGTCTTCAAGTCACAGGCCAGATGGACTTCTCCATTTGGACAGAATGGGGCTTTTGTGGGAGGTGGTGTTGCCTCAAAAACACTCCCAGCCCCCTGCCAGGCCTCACTCTTCTCCAGAGCAAGTGGAGTTCCCACGGATGTGAACCCATGCCAGAATCTCCCTGTGTTCCTGTTTATAACTTCCCTGCTCTGGCAAAGGTTGACAGAACCCTTCCTTCTCCATTCCCCCATCCCAGCCAGACTATTAAAATGTAATCAAAAAATCATATTAGACATGCAGACTTGACTTAAAATACGTATATGTATATACAATTTAACGGCAATTAGGAGCTAATCAGCTTTTTCTTCCTGGCTCAGGGTGTTTTGCCTTCCCCGGTTTAGCTCTGGTCCTTGAACATCTTGAGGTCTTTGATTCTCTTACCCTTGGGTTGAGAGATTTGGGCAGAGTCTCAAAATGAGTTATTTTGAGTTGAACAGCTCCAGAGAAGGGAGGAAAGAAAAGAGGAGGCCTTGGTGCCTCCCAGGCATCACTGTCCTAAGTCCTGATACTCCATCTTCTGAGAATCCCTTGCTCTCTGGATGCCCCGGCTATGTGCCAGTCATCAGAATCCCAAACCTTCCCCCGAGACCTGGATACTCCACCTAGGCCAGGAGGCTGCAGAGGCACTGGAGATGTGGTGGTGAAACTGGGGCAAAATCACACACATGGAGTGAAGTCAAAAGTCCAGCTAGTTCAGTGAAGAAACTCTGACACCCATTAAGACCATCATCATAATTAACTCTGCATCTACCATGTGCCCAGTACTCCTTATCCATCCTCTGTCATCCTCACATCAGCCCTGCAAGACGCTAGGGAAGGCATTATAAGCATCCACTTTTTACAGAAGCAAAATCAGAATCAGAGAGGTTAAGTGACTCCCTGGTGGTCACACAGCTACTAAGGAGCAGAACTGGAGTTTGAACCTCAGGTCTTTGATCCTAAAGCCCAGGCTCTTTGGGCCATACCAGGTAGCCTATGAGCTCTTTGAAAGCTGAGATGTCAGTACTCGTGGAAGAAACCCATTGCCTTTTAGCATTAGCAAGCTTGCACCATCCCCATAAGACTGGAAATCACTTGGGGTCTAGTAATTCTGCTTTCAGTAGGCAGCAACTCAGGGCATGATGTAAAGGAAGTCTCCCACCAACCTCAGAAGCTTGGCCTTCCCTTCAATGGGTCATGGGTGTGATGGTTAATTCTATGTATCAACTTGACTGGGCTATGGGGTACCCAGATATTTGGCCAAACATGATTCTGTGTGTGTGTGTGTGTGTGTGGTGTGTGTGTGTGTGTGTGAGTGAGAGAGAGAGAGAGAGAGAGAGAGAGAGAGAGAGAGATTGTGTCAGGTGGGGGCTCTGTGGCGAGCCTGTCCAAGCCCCCCATTTCTCAGAGAAGGTCCGGCTGCACAGATGGAGTGGATGAAGGATGACTGGCCTCCCGGGGCTGACAGCTGGTGAGGAAACTGTGGGCGCTGATTCGTAAACCCAACGGCTCAGTATTTATCAGGCAAACAAGTTTTGCCTGGGTCAATATATTATCTGAGGAAACATCCCAGCCAACACCAGAGGGATCTAACGTTCATGGGCACAACAGCCACTATTACTTTCCCTGTTCTGTGTCCCCTCTCTAGTGAGCTCAGTGGGACAGAACTGGACCCCCTAACACCAAGAGGGAAATCTGTAAAATGGGGGTGGCGATACTGCTCCCCTGCTGAACCAGAGCAGCTAGTATGATGATTAACTTCTTAGCCAGCCAGAGCCCAGGTCTGGCCCCTGCTGTAGGCAGGTCCACAAGTCAACTGGAGCGGACTCCTTTATTCTCTGCCCCAAAGATCCTTGGACTTTAATGTGAGAGTCACTAGGCACACTTGTTAAAGTGCAAATTCTAGGGTGACACCAGGTCAGATTCTGAGGAGGTGGGGCCCAGGAATCTGGGTTTTGTTTTGTTTGTTTTGAGATGGGGTCTCACTCTGTCACCCAGGCTGGAGTGCAGTGACACTACCACGGTTCACTGCAGCCTTGACCTCCCAGACCCAAGTGGTCCTCCCACCTCAGCCTCCCACGTAGCTGAGACTACAGGTGCATGCCACCACACCTGGCTGTTTTTGTTTTTTGTTTTAAATTTTTTGTAAAGATGGGGTTTTGCTAGGTTGCCCAGGCTGATCTCAAACTCAAGCAATCTTTCTGCCCCACTCTCCCAAAGTGTTGGAATTACAGTAAGTATCAGTCACCGTGCCCAACCTGGAGTCTGTATTTAAACCACCTCCCCAGGTGATTCTGATACAGGTGGTCCAGAAGCATTCTTGGAAAACCCTTGCTACCCTGGTCATCCTCCCCTGTTCCCAGTGGCTCCCTCCAGCAACTGATCCAGCCTTTGGCCTCCCCGCACCCCTCCACTGTGACTCACATGTGTCCCTGGAAGTTCAGGGAATGGACTCAGGCTGTTGTGTCTCTAGCCAAGACTCACTCCTCAGGGAGTCTTTTCCTCTAGCCATGGGGAGGGAAGAAATGATGGCATTTGGGCCGGCCACACAGGGGGATACAAACAGCACACCCAGATCTGCCAAACGGCTCTTCTTGGTAGGGCCAGACAGTAAAAGGAAATAGAAGTCCAAGGGCTTACTGTCTGCCAGGCCCCTTACAAGCGGACTGGGTGGCGAGTTTACCATCCACTGAGCACTACTGTGTGTCTGGCACACGGGAGCTATTTTATTTATTTATATCACGTCTGATCCAACCCCTGCCCTACAAGTCTGCTTGTAGAGCTGGGCTGGATTGGAGCCTCTGGAGGCAATGTCAGAGCCCATCCTTTTAGCCACCGTGCCCTGATACCAAAAGGAATTCCACCAACTAACCCTCTCAGGCCACCTCCTGCTCCTGCCTGCACAACTCAGGCCTCACCTCCAAGACCCATCAGCGCTGGATCCTGGAGCCCACAAAGCAGCCTTGGCATCACTGAGGAAAAGACAATGAAAGCTTAACAAAACCAGCAATACGGCCAGGCACGGTGGCTCACGCCTGTAATCCCAGCACTTTGGGGGGCCAAGGCGGGCAGATCACCTGAGGTCAGGAGTTCGAGATCAGCCTGGCCAACATGGTGAAACCCCATGTCTACTAAAAATACAAAAAAATTAGCCAGGCGTGGTGGCAGGCGCCTGTAATCCCAGCTACTTGGAAGGCTGAGGCAGGAGAATTGCTTGAACCTGGGAGGTAGAGGTTGTAGTGAGCCAAGATTGCGCCATTGCACTCCAGCTTGGGCAACAAGAGCGAAACTCTGTCTCAAAAAAGAATCGAAAACAGGCCGGGCGCGGTGGCTCACGTCTGTAATCCCAGCATTTTGGGAGACCGAGGCGGGCGGATCACGAGGTCAGGAGATTGAGACCATCCTGGCTAACACGGTGAAACCCTGTCTACTAAAAATACAAAAAAAAAAAAAAAGAAGAAGAAGAAAAGAAAAAATAGCCGGGCATGGTGGCGGGGGCCTGTAGTCCCAACTACTCAGGAGGCTGAGGCAGGAGAATGGCGTGAACCCAGGAGGTGGAGCTTGCAGTAAGCCAAGATCGCGCCACTGCACTCCAGCCCGGGCAACAGAGTGAGACTCCGTCTCAAAAAAAGAAAAAAAAAGAAAACAAAAACAAACAAACAAAAACCCCAGCAACACTTACAGAACCTGTGAAATATGACCAGGTTCCCAGATGACCCTGGCCTGACGGGTCAGCAGGTTCTTGGAAACCCTCACTGCAGGCCTTGGCCAACCTGTCCAGACCGCCCCCGCCCCCCACATCTCTCCCACCCTCAGTCCCCAGTCCTGGGTGTGTGAGGCTGGAGACCACAGTTGCCAAGTACAGAGGAACCTCTGGGCCCAGCAGCCAGTCCAGCATCCCAGCCCCTAAACTGCTGGGTTAATAAAAAAGAAAAAGATCCCAACGATATATGACCAATAACTATGGCCATAAAAGCCAAATTGGATTTCTTCCTGGCTGATGAGCTCAGGGCCCTTTTCATTTTGAGACGTGATTAACAAATATGTAAAACAATTCCCCCAGCATCTCATCTTGGGATCTTGCTGCAAGTTCAAGCTTGGAGGCAAGGGAGGTGGAGGAAGCAGGGGATCTGTGCCTGGAGCAGCAAAAGTGGCCCCAAGGACTTGGGGTTGGAACCTGCCTGGCCACTGGCCTGTGGTGTGACCTAGAACAAGCCACTTAACATTTCTGGATAGGTCGTTTAGAGAGCAGGAGGAGATGTTCTCTAAATCCTCTGCCTCTGATACTCAGTCACCACCCAGTTGTGGGAGGCAGAGCAAGGGGAGCTGGATGCTGGGAGAGGCTTCCCTTCACCTCTCTGCAGAATAACTGGAGGGGGCAGCATGCAGGGGTCCTGCTGTCTTTGGAGGGGAGCAGGCACAGGAGCCTGGCCAAGTGGCAAGAAGAGCTGAATAGCCAATAGCCATGTACTGGGTGCCATCAGCTTTGCTGGGACACAGCAAGGTGGTCACCTGCCTGTTCCTAGTTCTGGGGAAGGCTTGGGAGACTGCAATCCCTCCCGCAGCCCCAGCACACCCAGACCACAATTTGTGGGTCCCGAGATGTTGCAAAACTCTGCTTTGCCCCATAGCACCCAAAGCGAAGCTGGAAGATACATCAGAAGCTAAATGTGCTCAAACCTGCTGAGGGTCCCCCATAAGGCGCTCGGGATGGAGCTCTGGGAGAGGGCTGTACCCACAGCCTCACTGCCTGGGAAGGAGGAGAGAAACTTAGAACAAATATCTTTCCCTCTGAGAACTTGGGGCTCCCCCATCCCCTGCTTCCTGGGCCTGTGAAGGGCTGAGGAGACCAGCAGCAGATGAAAGGGGCACAGCGAGGAGATGGCGGAGACTGCCCTCGTGTTCCTGAGCCAGAGCCCTTTCTCTACCCATCCTCAATCCTCTCATTGCAGGGGTGGTGGTGGGACTGAATCGTGCTGCATCCATGCAGCAACTTCCAGTTTGCAGATCAATTTTGCATGGGTTTTCTCCTCCTAGGAATTATTTCCAATTTGCAAACAAGAAAACTGAGGCTAAGGAAGTGAAGGGACTTATTTGAACCTGATTTCTGATGAGCTCAGTACCCTTCTCACTGTCGTAGATTTTATTTGAGTCTTACATGTTTGAAAATCTCAGGGTCCTAGAATCAGTCCTCCCAACTCCCACTTGGGTGTGTGCACGCGCGCGCGCACACACACACACACACACACACACACACACACACACACACACACAGCATCTGCCCTCAGCCGCTCTGGTCACAGGTTAGGTACAGCGCTGGCTGGACTGTGGGTTCCCAGGGAAGGGAGGAGGGTAGAGACATGAGGGACTGACCTTCAAGTTCCCCATCATGGGTGCCCAGGTGGAATCTCACCTTCAGTGCCCACACAGGTCAGTGGCTCCAGGGAAGGCTTCCTGGCTCCCTTCCTGAGTGACAGCTCAGGCATGGATAGTGGGGAGCAGGTGTCCGTCCAGGAGATGGGCTCAGTACCCCTCAGCACCTGGGGCCAGCACAGAGGCCCTTGCTCTGGGGTGGAGGGAGTCTGACACTGGCCTCAGCCTCAGCACCCCTTCCACAATGATGCAGCTGCCTACAGAGACAGGAGTCGGGGGTTGGTGCTCAGCCGCCGAGGCGGAGGGCTGGGGATGGAGAGTGGCTCCTCAAGCACTGCCCCCTCCAACTCTGCTGCCTTTTTCATAAAATGCTTGGGAGTCTCAGGGCCCCAGGAACTAAGAACTGCTGCTCCCAGCCCCAAAGGCCAGGAGAGACCCAGCAAAGCTACCTGGGCTAAAAAATCCCAGACTGTTTCCCTCACGCCCCCACCCTGCTCAATGGTGGAGTGTTATCCAAAGTCTAATGGGAACGCCCCTACCCATGCACCAGTTCTTCCAGGATAACGGGGCCCTGTCTCCTATTTGAACTTGGGCAAGCCTTTCCTTCTCCTGGGCCTCATTTTGCCCTTCTGTTAAATGGGAGGGCTGGACTTGAGCTTTCAGGTCCCTAGAGGGCCAGGACACAAGAGTGTGACACAGGACAGAAGATGGGGTAATTTAGGGCTGGGTAACCAGTTGAGAAGGTCAAAAGCATTGTAGGTTCCCTGGGGTCCTGAAGCAGCAGCTTCCATCCGCTTTCAGCCTCCTGGGTTCCAGTCCATGCCACAGCCAGAAGCCAGAGGCACCCCATAACCAGAGGGTCCTGCAGAATGGGATGAGGGTGGGGCAGGCAGTGAGAGGGCAAAGCTCAGGGAGTCAGTCTCTCTACCCAACCTGAGCCAAGGGTGTTCTGGGCCCCTCATTACTCCAGGACGGGGGAAGCAGCTGGAGGAGGTGAAGCCTGGGAATGCTTTGAGAGTAGGTCTGCAGAGGGAGAAATAAGCTACTTAGTCTTTTAGGCTGGTGACAGCAGGAATGATGCAAATTGATTCCTATTCAAGTGCTGTCCCAGGCAAGGTGGTGGCAGGGAAGGCAGAAGCCTCCTTTTCCATAAACAATCACCTCCAAGTGCACTCGCTGAGCACCAGAGTAACTTCTGAGCAGGGGTAGCAGTGGCAGCCGCCCCATTCCCCCAGACCTGGGCTCAGCTGCCCATTCTCCATGTCCCCTCAGGAAGGGAGGACGTCCAGGACTCTCTCCAATCCAGAGCCAAAGCTCCCCCTGCTCCTCCCCAGGCTCCTTGGACCCAGGACACTCTGCTGCCGAGTAGGGCAGCTCCTCAGCTTTTCCTGGGGTGGGGGACATTCTTTCAAGATTGGGGGGATGAGGACAAGAGAAGGACCTTTCCCTTTGTCCATACTTGGGGTCAGGCCCTGCCAAATCAAAGCACTGACTGTCAAAGTCCCTCAGCCCCATTCCCCAATTCACACATTTACCAATTCATTCACTCATTCGCTCTAACTTCATTCACTTGTTGGTGCTTGCTATATAAAATAAGGACTTCCTGTTAAATCATCATAATCTGGCCAGGTGTGGTGGCTCACACCTGCGATCCTAGCATTTTGGGAGGCCAAGGCAGGCAGATGGTGTGAGCCCAGGAGTTCAAGACCAGCCTGGGCAACACAGGGAGACCTTGTCTCTACTAAAAGTAAAAAACGTATCCGGGGCATGGTCATGCGCACCTGTAGTCCCAGTTACTCAGGAGGCTGACAGGGGAGGATTGTTGAGCCCAGGCATTTGAGGCTGCAGTGAGCTGTGACTGTAGCACTGCACTCCAGCCTGGATAACAGAGAGCCTATCTTAAAAAATAATCATCATCATAATCTTAACTTAGTGATGTCTTCAACTCCTTTCCTCCTGAAGGCTCCATGAACCTTTTCACCCCAGATCTATTCGCATGTTCATTAATGCCCAAGAATGCCAATTGGCTGACATATCCCTGTTCATTGCAGATTCCTGGCTCTGTTACTCTGGGATCATCTGCTGGAAGTCTCTGGAGCACCAGGTCGGAAAGTCAGAAACCCTTGGAGGGAACCCACAGCAGCTACTAGCCTGTAATGCACACTCTCAGCCAGCCTCTTCCCAGCTTCCCTGGCTAAAGAAGGGAAGGAGGCGTTTTCTCTTCCGGCTGCTGACACTCTTCCAAAGCTGATTCCTCTCTAATGTCTCCCAGGCCTGGATTGCAGGGAGGAACAAAAACCGACATTCTGCCCCTGTGAAGTCACAAGATGACGCCTTAAAACCAACAGATACTTTTCAACCTGGGAGTCCCCACACATGATCACGTCCAGAGGGGTGCAAGTCTCAGCTACGTCTATATGGAAGGAAAAGGGGAAACATCTGGATGAAAGCCAGCAATGTCCTGCCTCTCTGTCAGATGCTGCCCATATCTGGACATTCAAAAAGTGATCTGTTCGGTGGCTTGGCAGTCAAGAAGCAAATGGTCAGCCCACATCACCCTATCCATCAGAACACAGCCTGAGTCCCTATGTACAATTCCCGAGATTACTGAAGGACTCGCAAGGTACTTTGGCTTCAATCATACTCATCCTCAAGGGCCCAAATCAAGAGAAGGTAAAGGCCAGAGTGTGGGGCTCAGTCCTTGTGCACATGGCAGCTGGGTCCCATCTCCACTGCTTATTAGTAAGCTGCTTAGTCTCTCTGCACTTCACATTTTTCATCCTTAACATGGAGATAACAGTGCTATCCCCCTTGCTGAAAAGGTATGAGGATGAAATGAGATCATATCTGTAAAGTTCTAAGCCCAGAGCCTGGCAGGTAGTAAACATCCAAAATATGTTGACTGTTATTATCATGATCATTATCATCGGGGTGATTACCCTGCAGAGCTCCCCAGTGAAGAACAGAGAGATCTCCCAGGACAGTGCAAAGGTCAACGCAGTTGCAGGGTGTGGGGGACACACACTTTTCCCAAACCTCCCAGGAACACCAATTTGCCACAACCTTCCCCACCCTGACCCCTGTTGAAGCTGCCTTCCCCGCAGACAAGAATATCACCACATCATCCTTCACAACAGGAGTGGCTTCCAGCTAGCACTCATGTCTCCTCTATTAACAAGGTTTGGCAAAGGATGCATCATCCAGGTGCCAGTGTATGTGCTGGACACCCCGAGCAGATGGCTGGGCAGAGTGAGCCTTCTCCACGGCACCCTCCTCCTACCAAGACATCAAGTTCATGGAGAGTCTAGTTGTACTGGGGGTAACACCTACAGGAAACCTTCCTCCTGACACTGGAGTGACCACTTGACTGGACCATGCCATCTCAGCCCCAGGGGACACGTGGGTCCCTCTTCTACTGTGGTGGGGGGCCCTGACTGAGACAGCATTAATCATCTATCACCTCTGCTCCTTCGACCAGAGGTCCTGGGGGGGTGGGAATGGGGACCCTGATGAGCTCCACAGTGACAGAGACAGGGACAGAGACCGAGACCTTTCCATTAGGTTGGTGCAAAAGGAATTAGGGGTTTTGCCATTACTTTTAGTGGCAAAAATGACAATTACTTTTGCACCAACCTAACACTTCTACAAGCCCACACCTGGCACACAGTAGGACTACTCAGGTAGATGCTTGGGAGATGGGAGATAATGGAGAAGGCCTTTCCTGGCAGAGGAGGTTTAAGTCCCTGGACACTATCTCCCAGGACGTCACTCTGTGGTTCCAAGAACAGACCCTGTAAATGGTACCTGCGAGAATCTAAATCCAAGCCAATCCTTCCCATTGTCCTTACCACTCCCTTGTTACCAGGTCAAGCTCATTGTGTACACAAACACCATAACCTGCCACCCGACAGCCTTTTCCAAACTGGCAGATTCCCCATCTGGTTCCCTCAGAGGAAGGAAATTGCCAGGATCAAGAGCATGCCGGGAGTTCTGCAGGCAACGAGATCCTCTCCAGCATCTTCTCTCCCCTGAGTTCAGGGAGAAATAGACCCAGACCTTACACTTCACTAATGCCCTCAGGGGATGGCCCCAGGACGCTGCACCGGGTTCTTCCTTCCAGGTTTTGGCAGAGACACAGTCTCTGCTGGTACACATGCCAGCAAGCGTGACCAGTCTGGAGGTATAATATAAATAGCCTGCCGCTGCCCATCAGCTCCTCCACCCTCTTGGCATTAGTTCCAAACCTTCGCCTTCCTCACCCCCAGAGCGAACCAGCCAGCAGGGGCTCTGCTGGGCTCCACCTGCCTCCTCACCAGCAGTGTGACCTTGAGCGGGTGACTTGACCTCTCTAGCCTCAGGTCATTCCATTGTGAAATGGAGTCAGAGCACCTCCCTCCTGAGTGGTTATGGGGATCACATCAGTTAAGGTCCACGAAGCATTTAGCACACAGCCTGGCATGTGGCTGATGTCAGAGGGGGTGCAGGGGAGAGGACTGGAGAGATGACAGCAAGCCGCATTTCACCTCTGTACTGGGGAGTTGTTAGGTTTACTGGCTGCATCAGTTCGGTCCCCTTCCCTGGTGTGGTTTGGATGCTTCCCACGCACCCAAGGAAGCCAGCCCAGTTGCCTGGGAAGATACCTAGCCTGGGGATTCTGAGACTCAGGCTCTGCTACCAACATGCTGTGTGATGCTGGGCAACTCACTTGCCCTCTCTGAAGTAACTTCCCCATCTGCAGAGGCTTCTCATATCCTTGACCTCTTACAGAGTTGTCTTTCACACGCCAAGCTTCACAGCTTGAGTCCCATTCCAGACGCTCACAGGGACTCAGCTCCAGCCCAGCCATGGCTCAGAAGCCTTGGGTACCCAGACCAGGCCACTGACTGATAAACGCAGGTGAGGGTACTGCCCTTCACCTCTGGCCTGTCTGGCAAAGGAATTTACATTCTTTTGAAACCCATCACATAAACAGGTTTCTCGATAAGAAAACATTTATTGAATGACAGTAACCAAAACAATTCAGGGTACTGGGCAAAATGGGGGTTTTTGCTTCATTCAGATCAAAATCTGATCCCAGCTTGGCCTCTTCTCACTGTGTGACCTTGGGCAAATCTCTTCACTTATCTGAACTTTGCTTTTCCCATACATTAAATGAGGATGACAATTCATGTGCCATGAAATGGTGGCAAGGCTTAAGTGAGACAGTCCACGTAAATGCTTAGCACCTGGCACATAGTAGGTATTCAACACATGGCAGCTATGATTGGTTGGTATTTTTATCACCAGCCTCCCATTGTAAGGCGGAGGACCTGAGGCCATCAGCCATGTCTGGTGCCTGTTTCCAAAGAGCTTTGACAACACACAGACACATATTCCTCGCAATCCTCCCGCCCGTGTACCTTCCAGCTGGTGCAGAGTGGACAGCGGCTGTCTGGTCTCCCCGTGGCCAGGCAGAGAGTGAGCTCACTGGGGGAGGCTCTGCCGCCATCCCTGGACTGGTCCCGCAGCATCCATGCCTCCAGCCTTTGTTGGGCGGCTGCAGCGTGAGCCTCACTGTCTGCCCGTGAAATGCGACTTTTGGAAAACATGCATATTTGTGAGTTGGTGCATGTTTCTATTTTGGGCCGACACTGCTCTCTTTATTTATTTTCCCCGGGCTTCGATGCTTTGGAATTAGCTTGGAAGGGTGTTTTGACAGACTTTGACACCTCTCCCAGCTCCTTTGGCAAGACACCCTGCTTGGGTAGGGGGAGGGCAGGCAGAGAAGAAGAGGATTTCAAACGACAAGCCCTCTTCCTTGGCTAGGACTGATGGACAATCCCACACCCCTGCCTCACTGTCCCAGCCCTCTGTTTCTCCATATTTGGGTGTGCGGAGGAGTATAAGAGGGGTTCAGGTGGGGAAACAATTTCAAAGAGGGAGAAGGGAACCAAAAAGGCTAATCACTAAGCTCCCGATTTGAACAATGCTAACGTCATTATCAACACCTATAGTATTGTTATTGTCAACCATCACTACTACCACCCCCACCATTTTGGGGTGCCTACTTTTATTGCTGGCAGTGGGCTGACTGATGGCCCTTAGGGACACCACCTCCTTGCTCACCATCTCACTTGGCTCATCTGTGAAGGCTATTTTTGCCATCCCCAGCTCATGGGGCTATGAAAAGAGGCTGCTCGGCCACATGGTGGTCATAGCTGTCTTTCCTCTTGGCATCAGAGCCTGGCCAGCAACCAACTGCCCATGGGCAGTCTACTTGATTGGGTCCAAGGACATGAGGCTGATTGCAAAGCCCCTACTCACTGGTCAGGACCTCTAAAGCTGCTCTCAGCTGTTCCCTTCTCCATGGCCATTTACAACCAGCCCAGTGTCTGCCACTTGGGAGGAAGAACCTTAACTCAGACAATTCTATCCGCCTTTGATGACTAGGGGAATAGGGGGTGGGGAGGATGGGGAGACGAGGGAAGTAGGTCTATACTAGCAGAGAAAGGGGCTTAAATCATCCAAGGACCTGGGGATCAGGAGATCCAGGTTTAAATCTTCTATTCATTCATTTGTTCATCCACTCATTCATTCACCATACATTACCAGCAGAACCGGTGGCTTATGCAGAGGATATATAGACAGTAGAAGTAATGCCTGTCCCAATGAAGATTGCATTTCAGCAGTATGACCTCAGGAGAATTACTTGACATCTGTGGTCCTATTAAGGAAATCATCTAAACTTCCCTCACTCAGGAAACAGGATGACTTCACTAGTGGTGGGTGCTCTAAGGAAGGGGAAAGGTAGGATAATCTTTGGGGTTAGAATCACAATTTTCAATCCCACCCACACTCAAGAGACTCACTAAAGAATCAATGTTCCAGATTATTAGGGGCAAAAAGTGACCCTACAGGTCACCTCAGCCAGTCCTTTAACAGACGGGAAGCCTGATGCTCAGAGACGGGAAGTAGTTTGCCCAAGGGCAAACTGGGAGTCTGTGGTTAAGCTTGGACTAGGATCCAGGTCCCTCACTTCCAGTCCAGTGCTCCTTCCACCACACCATACTGGGACTGTTCTTCTTTCAACCCAGTTTCTGGAGTTGAAGGACAACAACAAGAGAGGTGTCAAAGGGCAAGCCAGGTCACGGCTACCAGATGTCATGGCTAGCCAAATCTCCAGGGGGGTTCCAGAATGCTTCACCCAAAGTTCTTAGCCCCTTGGAGAGATCACTGGGGCTCTGTGGCATCTGGCCCTGGAAAACTTCCTGGGGAGGGGAACAGAAGCTGCTGAGGCCACGGTGGAGGGCCATCAGATTTCCAAAGAGAGAGAAACAGGGACATGGAACCTGCAGTGAAGAAGGCAAGTCTGAGAGAATGGAGTCAGCTCCCCCTAAGGGTCAGCTGGGCCCACATCCCAGCAAAGACTGGGTCTGGCCCAGCCTAAGGAAAGTTGGGGAGAGAAGCGAAGGCAGTGGGGAAGGATGACTGGAAAGACCAAAAAAAGAGGGTGAGTGTGTGTGTGCGTGAGAGAGAGAGAGAGATAAACCTGAGGGAGGGAACAGAGCAGGGAAACAGAGGGTACAAACAAAGAATGCAGACCCTGATTGTACATCTGTGTGTCTGGACTAAGGTTAGAGGAAGAGGAGTGAGTATTGGGGTAGAAAAGTCAAGCAAAATGGACCGTGGGCTGAAAATGGAGATTCTGTAAGGCACCTGTCCGGGCTGGGCTTCTGCCCGGAGCTTCCACGGAGCCACAGCCTCCTCCCTCCCTCCAGAAGATCCCCTGGTTCCTTGGGAGGTGTAGTAGGAGGTGGGGAGCGGGTGTTTGCTCTAAATCCCCATGCTTCGCCCCTAGGAGCAGGACAGTGTGTGTGTGTGTGTGCATGCGCGCGCGCGCTGGGGGTGGGAGCGTGTCTGTGCTTGGGAGCCTGAGCGGCTTTGTGAGTCACTGGGCATCGGTGGGAACACCAGGTGGTGGGCTCTGGAATCTGGGGCTTAGTCAGTGAGTCCGGAGACAGCAGCCTCGAGTGCGGAGCGGGGGCGAAGATGCTGCCCAGGTCCACGAACGTGTGTGCTTGTGAGATCTGTCTGCCCACGTGCGTGTGAACCGTGGGTCTGTGTGGATTGTGTGCGCCTGAAGATTGTGGGTGGGTGTGTACTTGCGCAAGTGGACTACGAATATGTGTGTGGACTGTTTTCCAGTGGTCTGTAGATATGTGTGTGCGCGTGGATGGGTGTGAGTGTGCGTGTGGACTGTGGGTGTGGGCGGGCTTCTGAGTTTCCAGGGCGGCCGCGAGGCGCTGTCCGCGGTGCTGACCCGGGGCGTGGGCCGACAGAGACCGGCGCCCAGTCTCGCAGTGGGTGGGGGACAGCGGGAAGCTGGCGCCGGCCGTGGAGCAGAGAGGGGCCGAGAAGAGGAAGCCCCCAAGGAGGCGCCTTCCCAGCCCAGCTGCCGGCCTCCCCAGGGAGTTGGGAAAAGTTCTTCCGGCGGTGGGGTTGGCTCCCGGGACGCGGCGCCCCTTTCGCTGGGACTCTTCCCTGACCCTCAGCGCCGCCACTGCTCGGCTGCCCACTCCACCTCCACCCTCGTTCGCGTTCTCGGCAGAGCCCGGGGACCCTCACGCGTGCTAATTCCATC
>NW_012105586.1:2954250-2957266 GCF_000951045.1 Mandrillus leucophaeus
CCTCAAAGTTCTCCAAGGCTCCAGACCTGTTCCTCTCAGTTTGACAAATCCATAGGCCATCCCATTGGTGTGCCCTATGGTGCTGTGTCGCCCTCAGCCCATGCCTGGGAATACAGCTCCCACTCCCCTGGGAAATAGATTTAGTGGGTTTGATATAGGTTCTTGATGAAATTCTCACCACCTTCAAAGCGGTTTTGCTTCATGCTGCCTAGCTGGCCACAGCCTCCTCACAACCCTCCCTGGCCTCTTGAGACTTCCAGAGGATCTCCAGTGAGGCTGGGCTTGCTCTGCCCTTGGTGGGGGATTTTCTGTGAAGGTAGGGTGCAGAGGCAGAGGCCTGTGGAGGGGGAGAGGAGGTGCAGAGTGTGGTATCCAGGAACACTGGAAGGATGCAATTTTCCCAGGCCATCAGCGAGGTTTTAAAAATGCAAATGGAACCAGGCCTTTGAAATATGCCTGCCATAAAGGGGAACCAGTGGTGGCAGCGGAGCTGGTGCGGGTGTGTAAAGTCATGAGAATCCTCCTCCCGGGGTTCATCCCCAGGCTCCCTCCCCTTCTCCTGCCCACTCCCGCTTGCAGGAAGCCTGTTTACTACAGGAGCCTGGGGATGCTGGCCTCAGATATCCCCCCTGCCCAGTCACAGGGTACTTCCCTGAAGCCTCCGGTACCTCCAGGTGAGTAACAAAGATGACTCTGGTGGATAAATGATCCACCCAGCTGAAAGGCTGCAGAGAATAAGATTGTGTCCCCTCTGGCTCCTTGTTCCAGTGCTGTCTGGTGGAAGTTCTTCCTGGGTCTGATTTAAATGCCTCGTGGTGCCGATAAGCTGCCTCTCTTATACTCTGTCTTCACGACTAATTGAAAAGCCTTCTTTGCAAGGGATATGAGCTATAAAGGGCTGCTTTGTCCTCTCTTCCTATCCCTTTATTTCTACTTCTATTTTCTCTCCGACTAGGTCTGAAGCAAAGCCTCTGAGCTGAACTTCTGATTCTACCCCTCCCAGTAAAGCCATATTTCTGTTCTGCCCCTTATGTGTTGCGTGACCTTGGGAAAGTCACTTCACTTTGTTGAGCCTCAGTTGTCTCATCTATAAAGTGGGGATGGTAAGAGTATCTGTCTCATTGCAGTGGTTATAGTTATAAATGAGATCATCTCTGTGCAAAAATTGCATTTAGCACAGTTTGTGGCACACATTAAGCACTAAATACACATTAGCAGTTCCTTCATCATGTTGTTAACGCTTACTTGGCAAGTGCTGACCATAATACATCTCACTTTTTGTGACACCCCTCCACCCTGCCCCGTGAAGGGGGGTTGTATGCAAATCAAGTCCTCCCACCAGATGGGTTAACAGCTGAGGGTCTGTCTCTTATACACATCTAGTTGGGGGTCAGTCCCAGCCCCTGCAGACTGCCCGGGCCAGGCCCCCTCCAGCCCCGCCCCCGGGTTTCCTGATTCCCAAGTCTCTCCCGGGCCTGCGCTCCCGCTCCTCTCCAGCCAGCCCGCCCAGCCTTGGCAGGTCACCAGCCTCCTGGACACTCGCGGGCATCCCCGGGCGCCCTCCGGAGGGAGCTGCCAAGCCCAGGCTCCTGGCGCTGTCCCTTCCTCGTTTGTTCTTCAGTTACCCCTCTGGCACCAGAACCCGGAGCCTTGCCAGCCCCTGGGACTGGGCATCCCTCCAGCTCTAGCACATGGCCTGCCTGACACCCCTAGCCAAAGGGCCACAAGGAGAAAGAGCTTGGGGTGGGGTGGGGGGGGCAAGCCAGTGCCTTGGCCCATTTCTCTTCATCAGGGCTCAGAGAGCATTGGCATTGGTGTTGCCCAGGGAGAACGATGGGGGACCCCTCAAAAGGGGGACAGCTGCCAGCCCCCAGCTGCAGGGTGGAGGGATGTCAGTGATGGAAACCAAAAAGGAGGGAGGCCATTGCCATGCTGTGTGAGGGTGAGCCATGAGCTTGTCATTTGTCCTGGGTGTGTGCTGACCAAGGACCTGGAAAGATAG
Source organism: Mandrillus leucophaeus (assembly GCF_000951045.1). Taxonomy (NCBI): domain Eukaryota; kingdom Metazoa; phylum Chordata; class Mammalia; order Primates; family Cercopithecidae; genus Mandrillus; species Mandrillus leucophaeus. Next base: position 2,956,253 of record NW_012105586.1, read on the forward strand.
GGCGATGGTGAGACACAATCCTTGCCTTCAGGAGATTTCCAGCTTATGGGAGAGAGAAGAATATGGGAGAGTTATGAATGAAACATGACAAGCCCCACCAGCCAATACACTGATGCTGAACTCACAGCAGCCCCTCTCCACCCCCCAGCCCTTATTTTTAAAAGAGGAACACTGAGTGGGACGCACCTCTAAAAATCAGGGTGCTGAATGGAGCTCCTGTGCTGTTCACCTGCTGCTCTTGCTCTGTCTCTCTGCTGTACAGTCCCTGGAAGCAGTACCCACTGACTGGCTGTCAACTGGACACATTGGTATTTATGACCCTGGGTACCCTGAGAGCTCACCTATGCAGAAGCAAATGGCCCAAGCCAGTGGTGTCCCTGCCCCGGCACTCACTCCCCGTGTGCTCAAGGTCTCAAGAGAGCCATTGCCAGACTGGGCAAGTCTGTCAGAAGACTCCCAATGGCTCCATCTGGCCTTAAAGACATTAGGGTTGGAGGCAGTTCCTGGGGTGAAAGGTGCCACTCTGAGCTGTGAGGGGAGAAAGAGACAGGAGATCTCTCCCAAGAAGTAGAGGGTATGCAAATTGCTGTCTCAGGACCAGAGGCCAAATCTGACATGAGTACAGAGGACCATACTTGGCACCGCCCTGCAAACTTCTAGTCCCATTTGCCATATCCTAGAGGGAGGGCAGAGAATGAGGAGCCATGGGAGAGGGTGGGAGGAAGGAGAACAAGGAAAAGATTTGTTTTTAAGGGAGCAATAGAGAGACATAAAGTGTGTTCCCAGACTCGTCTCCTCGCGGGAGTCGCAAGGGGAAGCTCCTCGGAGCCGCAAGAAGCCGGGTTTCCACGCTCTGCCCCAGGGCAAGCAGACCGCGGGAAGCGGCGCGCAAATCCCAGTCACCAGCTCGCAACCCGAGCACTCCGCGCCGCCGTCGCCTTTTATTCGCCGCCCGCCTTTGTTTGGGTCCGGGCTCCTACCATAGGTCGCAGGGGTGTCCGAGTCAGGCTCCGG
>NW_012105586.1:2958246-2960855 GCF_000951045.1 Mandrillus leucophaeus
AGCCTCAGTTGTCTCATCTATAAAGTGGGGATGGTAAGAGTATCTGTCTCATTGCAGTGGTTATAGTTATAAATGAGATCATCTCTGTGCAAAAATTGCATTTAGCACAGTTTGTGGCACACATTAAGCACTAAATACACATTAGCAGTTCCTTCATCATGTTGTTAACGCTTACTTGGCAAGTGCTGACCATACTACATCTCACTTTTTGTGACACCCCTCCACCCTGCCCCGTGAAGGGGGGTTGTATGCAAATCAAGTCCTCCCACCAGATGGGTTAACAGCTGAGGGTTGAGCATATGGGGAGGGTTGGGAGTGTTTATCTTTTAAAATATGGCATTAAGACACTGTCCCAGCACCAGGGAATAGAATAAATGGATTTATAAGTAATCCCCTCTTCAATCTGCTAAGACATTTTTGGTGCTCTTGGCCCCCAGCCCCAATCTCACCTTCTCCAGGAAGCCATTGGGCAGAGTCAGGTAGGCTGGGGTACACTGGAAAGAGCTCTAGATTTAGAAAACTGGGTTTGATTTTTATGTGTGTCTTTTATTAGTATGACCTTGGGCAAGTCACTGCATTTCTCTGGGACTTAGTTTCCTCATCTGCAAAGTGGAAGTCATAATGACCACTGCCAATAATATTCCTGCTTAATAGTCTCTTCAGCTAAAGTAGAACACATATTTATAGGTAGCCATTTGATAATCAGTTCTAGATATAGTTATAGCTATATATAGGAAGAGATAATAGGATGATCAATGCCTGTTTCCATGATTTTCAGGGTTGATTGCACTTCATGTGACATAATAGACATAAAAGAGCTCAAGGAGCTTGCCCAAGTTCCTGGTGAATGAATTTCTGACTCTAAGTCACATAGAAACTTAGTGGAAGAGCTTGGGTTGGACTCCAGTTCTCCCAGCTTCCAGAAACACCATCCTTCCTCTCCCCAGCCCCTTCCTCCCTGAAGCTCTGTTCAGGAGGTGAGTGTGAGCTTATGGATGAGGGAAACATTAGAGGGTCTCATAATTAAAGAGAAGAGAGAAAGAGAGCTCTGAAGAAGGGCCTGAGGAAGGCTGACAGGGCTAGGCTTAGGGCAGGGGTACTGCAGATAGGGCCTGGGGGAGGCTGGACAGATGGCAGCTCTCTCCTCCTGCCTCCCCCAGAATTCTGCAAGCAGCCAGACCTAGCACTCCTTTCTCAGCCTTTCCTGCCTCCTCCAAGGGAGCAGGCATCCTGTGCCAGAGTGAGTACAATCCAAGTTATTAATTGCCTGCAACAATTAGCCCCAGCGCCTGGGCCTGCAGACACCCAGGCTCTGAGAGAGGGAGCCAATTACAGCTGCATCAATATTCACGCTGTCGCATAATCCTCTTCCAACAAGACGGCCCCCCGTCCCCCATCCACATTTCTAAGGGTCTTTGCTCTGACCCCAACATCTGGAGAAGACTAAATATTGCTGAGTTCTTCAAGAGGAAAAGTCACTGGAGGGGTTAGACATGAGGGGCTATTTGCACAGCAGAGCCAAGGCATTGGCAGGGAAGAGCAGGATCCTGCCAAAGATCTGGACAGTGTGGCATTAGCCAAAGACAGTCCCATTGTTGGGGGAGAGATTATAACTTCCAGGTTGAGGGTTTTACATAGATACCCTGAGGGCTCTTACTGATGGAACTGGCTTGAAAGGAGGAGGTCATAAATACCCAAAAAGTTATAATTTTAATCCCAGCTCAGCCACATACTAGCTTTGTGGTTTCTGGGGAAGCCCTTTGCATCTCTGAGCTCATGTCCTGACCTGTAAACTGGGGGCAGTGGCCACCCCTTCCCAGGGAGGAGGATTAAGGGACGTGCTCTGCAGAAGCACACAGCAGTACAGTGAATGGTACAGAGTGGGCTGGAAATAAATGGCTGTGCTTGTGTTCTATCCACAAAAAGCTCCAGAAGATCTTATGACCCCTAGAGAAGTGTAGGGTGATGGGGAACAAGGCAGATGGGCAGTTAGGAGACCAGAATGCTGACCCTAGATTTGCTCTAACATGCTCTGTGGCCTTGGTGCCCTTCCATCTTCGGCCTCTTGTTTCTATTTGACAGATAAGTACATGAGCTAGATGTGCTCCAGGGCCCCTCTGACTGTGATCTTCCAGGAGAATATGGGAAAACAGATTGAGATCAGACTGGGTAGGAGGCCACAGGGAAAATGCAATCCCTGATTTTCCAAGGAGGTAAATGGCAGCAGTGGTCAATGTGATGGAACCGCCAAAAGAATGTGAAGGTAGGCCCAGAAATAGTTAAGCCACAGTCACACATTTGTTGGTTTTGTGGTAGTAAAAGAAACCACATATCTTTTATCAGGACAGAAAATAAAAATCTTCATGTTGTTCAGAACTCCTGGGAAAGGCTGAGTAGAAGTCCCAGCACAGGCCTTGTCCCTGGGGTGTTTCAGAACCATGGACAGTGGCTGCTGCCAGCTGTGTTGGCGATGCGGGCGAAGGGGTGAGGGGCATGAACTCAGCCACTGAGTTGAGTACTTGGAGGTAGTATGATGTTCAGGGTGAGTGATGTTGAGCACGTCCAGGTTCAAGCATAGCAGTTACAACTGGCTTTTTTTTTTTTTTTTT
>NW_012105586.1:2961050-2989099 GCF_000951045.1 Mandrillus leucophaeus
CGGGGTTTCACCGTGTTAGCCAGGATGGTCTCGATCTCCTGACCTCGTGATCTGCCCGTCTCGGCCTCCCAAAGTGCTGGGATTACAGCTTGAGCCACAGCACCCGGCCTGGCTTTTTTTTTTTTTGATACAGGGTCTCTCTCTGTCACCGAGGCTGGGGTGCAGTGGTGTGATCACGACTCACAGCAGCCTCGATCTCCCTGGGCTCAGGTAATTTTCTTAGCCTCCTGAGTAGCTAGGGCTACAGGAATGTGCCGCCACGCCCAACTAATTTTTTTTTTTTTTCCTTAGAGATGGGATTTTGCCATGTTGCCCAGGTTGGTCTTAAACTCCTGGGCTCAAGCAATGTTCCACCTCGGCCTCCCAAAGATTGATGCCCAGACATAAGAAGTGCTCAGTGAATGTCAGCCATTCCCATTATTATTATTATATTTTTAGAGACAGAGTCTTAGAGACCTTGGCCTCCCAAAGTGCTAGGAGTACAGGTATAAACCACCACACCAGGCCACACCTGACTTTTGAGTGCCCAGTGGGACGGCTTAAATGTTTAGAAGGCAGGGGGTCTTCCTCTGTGCCCCTCCCCGGAATATCTAAGGTTCCTTGTGCACCTGCCTGTGCACAGGCTCTTTGTGACTCAGCACAGAATCCCAGCGCCACCTCCCCACTCTGCCCTGCTCCTCTGTCTCTCTGGCTTCGGTTTCCTGGCACAAGTTGACCAGTGCCGTTGACCACCCCAGTCAGCCTGGCTGGCCCACTGGCGCCAGGAGCCAGGTCAGCTTTAACCTTGGCCACCAAATCCCATCTGGGCCTCAGCAGTGACAGCAAGAAAGAGCTTTTCTGGCATCTTCCCAGTCAAGAATATGTGCAGCTCTGGTGGGTTGCCCAAGTGCCAGCTCCTCTTCCGGCACTTTCAGTGTGGCCAGGACAGAGCATGTTCAGTGCCAGGACCCCTGAACTGACATGTAGGGCTGGTAGGCTGATCATCAATGTCCTGGCAGTTAAAATACTTTTTTATGCAGCAAGGGATGCTACTAACAACATCAGCAACAACAATCATTAATGGCTGCCATTTCTTGATTGCCAGATCCTATGTATGCATTATCTCATTCAAACTCACAACTCCCCCATGAAGCAAGTCCTCTTATCATCCTCATTTCCAGATGACGAGATTGAGGTAGAGAGAGTAGTAGGTTGCTACAGCAGGTAGCAACCCAGTCAAACCCACCCAGGCAGTTTGACTACAGCCCAAGTTCTATATGACATTATTCTTCCCATTTTACAGATGGAAAAACTGAGGGTCAGAGAGGTTGAAAGACACGGTAAGGGTCACAGTCATGGAGAGGATTTGAATCCAGCATTGCCGATGTGGTAGATACTGTTTATCTGCTCTACTCTACCGCTCTCCATGGAACTAAGTCCCTATTGGGTGCCCACTCTCAGCGCTCCCTACTGTGGCACTGAGGTCTCACCCTAAGTCTAATCACAACTAAACTCATCTCCGTGTTCATCCTTAGGGAAGTCACAGCCTCTCTCTGAGCCCCAATCTACCAAGGGAAACTTTCTTTTTTTTTTTTTTTTTTTTTTTTGAGACGGAGTCTCGCTCTGTTACCCAGGCTGGAGTGCAGTGGCCGGATCTCAGCTCACTGCAAGCCCCGCCTCCCGGGTTCCCGCCATTCTCCTGCCTCAGCCTCCCCAGTAGCTGGAACTACAGGCGCCCGCCACCTCGCCCGGCTAAGTTTTTGTATTTTTAGTAGAGACGGGGTTTCACCGTGTTAGCCAGGATGGTCTCGATCTCCTGACCTCGTGATCCGCCCGTCTCGGCCTCCCAAAGTGCTGGGATTACAGGCTTGAGCCACCGCGCCCGGCCTACCAAGGGAAACTTTCTAAGGCAGAGCTCACATTCCAATTTGAGAATGGCTTCATTTGGCGAGATCCTTCTCCGGAAACCAGAGGAGTCATGCCATCCTGCAAACTGGCAGGGTAGTTCCCAGGACCCCGGAGGGCTGAATCATGCCTATACTTCCAGGACAAGATGCAGGGGCCAGGGCCACTAGCTGCAAACACACCATGGGATTGGCATCACCTGGCACAAATGCCAAGTCATCGCCCAGCCTATCATTTCACAAATGGGGAGACTGAGGCCTAGGGCGGGTGAGCATGGTGATATGGTTTCCTCCTGACAGTACTGTCCTTTTCGCCACCCCTGCAAGCCTCTGTGCCTTTCCCAACATCCCTGCGTTCTCATTTTGCAGCTGGGCACGACAAAGGACAGCTGTTCTTGCTGGCATCTAGGGCCACATCTGGCAGCAGGATGCAGAAAGAATGCATGAGTGGCCTAAATGGCCACACGGGGAGAATCCCAGGCCAGGACAGCACAGCTGGCTGTGCTTGGAGAGCTGGGCTGGCAGCAAGTCCTCCTCTTCTACTCCTCCTTCTCCACCTCTTTTTCCTCCTCCTCCACCCCTTCTCCTCTTCCTTCTCCTTGTCTTCTTTCCTGTCTGTATCCCACACTCCCAAACTCCCTGCCTTCCTTCCTTTACAATCATTCCTTGCTTTGATAATGATGACAGTAAACGTTTACTGAATACTTACTGTTGACAAGGCCTATACCATCTTCTTTAATCTTCACAACAACCCTTGTGAGAATAATCATCTGTCTTTTACAGATGAGGAAAATATAGGTCAGAGAGGTCAGGGTTTGTATGGCCCAGCTGACTTCAATCCCACACTCTCCTGTTCCTTTGCTCTTTGGGGGACAGTAGCACTTCATCACACATGGGGCAAAAAGACCAGAGATGGTGCCATCCATTCTCTTTTGATCTTGGATGTGTTGTTTCGCAGATGTTTTTTTTCTTCTGATTTTTATGTAAAACTCTAAGCTGATTTCATCCCCACCCCTAGTCTGTTTCATCCTCTGTTCCTTTTCAACCTCCACTTCCCAATGCATGTACGCACAGCCAGGGGTCAGCTGATGGTCATCATTCCACTGACTCAGGAAAGTGGAACCAGACCATCACATGTGGGACCTGAGTGCAGAGGACTTTCCCTGTCGCCAGGGATGTGGTGGTTGTCATCATTTTTAGTCCTATCAAAGGGGCATGCAGAGCAGGTGGCTCAGAATATGGAGTTTGCGGTCAGACACACTTCAGTCTATTCATAGCCGCGTCACTTACTGGCTGGGTGATGTTGGCCAAGTCGCCTCAACTCTCTGAGTCTCAGTTTTCTCACCTGTAAAATGGAGACAACACCTGCCTCGAAGAGCAGTTGTGAGGATCGAATAAGTCTGTGTGTATAGTATGACCAGCACAGAGCTGTCCCCAGGTAATGTCATTGCCGTGCTCCATCTCATTGCGGATCTAAATAACTTAGAAAAACACATTCCCTCCAGCCCGTGGAGGCCCCTGAGGACTCATTTCCTAAGAGTTGTTTGCTCTGTTGGCAGGATTTAGATAACAAGGTAATAGCCAACATTTTTCTGTGTGCCCTTTGTGTGATGTGCAAATTGCTTATATCATATATAGAGCATGTCGGTTGAGAGCACAAGCCCTGGAAACCAGATGATCTGGGTTCAAATCCCAGCTCTGCCGCTTACTAGCTGTGTGACTTTGGGAAAGTCACCTAACCTTTCTGTGCATCAATTTCCTCATTGTAAAAGGGACTAATAAAACTGCCTACCTCTTGATGCTGTGCTAAGAAGTTAGGGGGTGCCTGGAAAGTTGTGAGATCGATGCCCAGACATAAGAAGTGCTCAGTGAATGTCAGTCGTTATCATTATTATATTTTCAGAGACGGAGTCTTACTCTTTGGTCCAGGCTAGAGTACAGTGGTGCCATCATAGCTCACTGCAACCTCAAATTCCTAGGCTCAAGTAATCCTCCCACCTCAGCTTTCTAAAACACTGGGATTACAGATATGAGCCACCACACCTGGCCTCAGCTGTGTTGTTGTTGCTGTTGTTGTTATTATTATTATTATCATTATTATTATTTTGAGATATAGTCTTACTCTGTCACCGAGGCTGGAGTGCAATAGTGCAGTCTGGGCTTACTGCAACCTCCATCTCCTGGGTTCAAGCAATTCTCCTGCCTCAGCCTCCAAAGTAGCTGGTATTACAGGCACCCACCACCACACCCGGCTAATTTTTGTAATTTCAGTAGAGATGGGGTTTCACCATGTTGGCCAGGCTGGTCTCGAACTCCTGACCTTAAGTGATCCAACTGCCTTGGCCTCCCAAAGTGCTGGGATTACAGGCGTGAGCCACCGTGCCTGGCCCAGCCATATTATTGTTTTGTCTCCACAATAATCTTGGAAAGTGAGGTTAAGTCATGAGTCCAAGGTCACACAGCTAGTAAATGGCAAAGCCCTTTGAACTGGGGTCTGTACTGGTTCCCAGGCCTAAGGGTTTCCCACTGCAGCCTCATGTCTCTAAGGTTCCTGGGGCCCACCTGTGGCTCAGCCAGTCTCCTCCAATGCCACAGCCCAGGTGAGCTCCTCTTCCCACTCTCATATTTTCTCTCGCACCTGTCTCAGCTGGAAGCTTGCCCTTTCCCACTGAATTGTTTATTTCTAAAACACACTCCTCCTTAACTCCAGCTGAGTGCCTTAGGGCCTCCTACCCTTGAAACTTGCTCACTCTGCAGGGTTCCCATGGCATGGGTGCCTGTAGAAACCCCAAATCCAAGTCTTGCTCCCCACTGGGCCTGGCTCACAGGACACCCAAGACACCCCGGCCACTCCTGCCGGTCACCTGCGGAGGGCCTGTTGCTCCAAGCACTGCATGTCCCCCACCCCACTGCCTGAGGGACACAGCCCTGACATTGAACATGGCACTCAAGGTCTGCTCCTCCTCAGTGACATCTCTCTGACCCCATTAATTGGCAGTCCCTGTCCACACCCCCAGCAGCCCCGACCCGCCTGGCTTGATCGTTGCTCAAACATGCTGGCTCCTTCCTGCCTCTCAGCCCTTCCCCACACCACTCCCTCTACCTGGAGTGCTCCTTCCCTTCTTCCCTCCCGGTGGGAATATTACTCATCCTTAGGGCCCAGCACATCCCCTCCATGGGGAAGCCACCCCCAGCCCTACCCCACTCTTTTCCCCAGAGAGCCTTCAACCCTCTCTCCTCTTTGCTCCTGGAACAATTTCACACATCTATTTCTGCGTTTATCACAGGCTGACGTGTTTTCTATATAGAGTCTGTTGTCTAAGCGTGAGGGTGCATGATGACTCTCTAGGGGGGCCACTTCCCAGGCCAGGGCTGGGGTACGGGGGAGATAGATCATAAGCAGCAGAGCCGGGACCGTGTACTCCAGGACCTGGCTCATAGGTCCGAAGCTGGAGTCAGACCGTATTCTTCTCATTTTAGAGGTGGGACAGGAATGACTCTCTCATGATCGTATGGTGCTTCATGGGGGATGGCTGAACCTAGGCTCCCAACTCCTAATCCTGCAGGGCTCCCAAAGTCCCAGTTTCAGGGCTGGGCTGATCCTTACCAGAACCTCTAATCCTCCTCATCAGCTATTGCCACAACAAGCTGTGCTTCTGAATCTCAGCAGCGTTTAACAATAACACCAATACTTTGCTCGCAGGTCTAGAAGCTGGCAGGGAGCTCTGCTTCAGGCTGTAGGTAGCTCAAGTCTGCTCCACTTGTCATATTAGGGGCCAAGGCTACTCTGGTCAAGTTCCTTTTCTAGCTACAGCAGGAGAAGGAGCGGGCAAGCAGAACCACCCAACACATCTCAAGGTTCTTCCCTCATTATACCTGCTACCATCTCATTGGCCAAAGCAAGACACCTGACCAAGCCCAGAGTCAAGTGGTGAGGAAGTAGACTCGCTCACTGTGTGGCCTTGGCAAGGATGTGAATGTGAAATACTACTCCAGGAGAGTGAAGAATTGAGTCCAATAATTCACTCTTCTATGCTGCATTTTCGCCTCCGCTTTCTTTCTTACAGATTCAGATTGATAGCTGGCTGTCCCCCAAAGCCACTAGACAAAGCCTCCCAGTTCCCTTCCCTGCAGCCACTACTTGCAGAGACTGCGGCTCACTCCCCACCATCCCCATCTGAAACTTAGCCATGTTGACTGCAAGATGACAACAGAGAAGGAAGGTAAAGAGGAGACTCAGGCTCCAAGAGTTGGGTGTAAAGGAAGAATGAAGGGCACATGATCTGTTTAATTCTGGAAGGGCAGAGAGTGAAGGAGATCTCCCTTCATCCCCAGCTTCCAACGCTGTCCATTGTCCCAAATCTGAGAGATTAACTTTAGGAATCCCTTAGAGCTTCGAGTCAAGTTCTCATAGGATCACTGCTCTCTATAGCCTCAGAATCTCAGGATGCACTTTTTATGTTTGCCTTCCTGCATCTGTTCACCTTTCTTCTAATAGCAGCCCCTCAGTTTCCAAAGAACTACCCTTCTGCTTCAGGCCATGTGATTTGGGTGGGGTGCATGCACACAGGACTCAGGCCTAAGCCAATCAGAATATCCCATCATCCCCGTGACCACAGTGATTGGTTCAGGGATAGACTCACGGCAAATCCAGGCCAATGAGAACTCAGTTGTGAAGTTTTTGTGAAATTGCTGGGGAAGAGACTATTTTTCCTGTAGGACTTGAACATGAGAGAATATAGACTTTGTGTTACCAGCAGCCATCATGCCACAACATCAATGCCAATAATAAAGTAACCATGAACTGAAGGACAAGAGGCATGACTTGAACTCCTGGATCAAGCTATGCCTGAAGTCCTAGTTCTACTTTTGGACTTTTCTATGACTCTGAGACCAGGCAGAACATATTTTCTGTTACTTGCAACTAAACTTAGAATCCTTTAATAACAAAATTTTAGATTCCTAGAGCCAAGGATACTTAGAATCATAAATGTGGTTGACTCTCAGAGTTGGAATTTCTTAGAGATTAAGCCTGACTCAGGGAACAAGTGGAGAGGCCTAAAGCTATGAGTGTGGAGACAAGGAAGCACCACATGCCTTTATGTACCCCCACTAGTGCTGGCACATTTGTCCTGGACCGGGAAGTCCAGCAGGGCCTGGCCCTTGACTACAGATCAGCCTAGATGAGCCAGATACAATGAGATTCATAATCCCAGCTTCTTGTCTGGGCCATGGCACCCACTTGCAGCCCTTCATGGTTGTGTTCCTAGAGGCCACCCTCTCATCCAAGGAGGAGATGGGGTCTGAGCTGGTCTGGGACACCAGCCAATGTTGGTAGGAGAGACTGTTGCAAGCAGGGGACTGGGAAGCACCAGGGCAGCTCTGAGAGAGAAGTGGGCAGTGAGGACACCACTCTGCAGGGTTGCATTTGGCCAGCAGGGAAGGCTGCCTCAGACCAGACTCCTCTGAGTCAAGCACTCGTCCCAGCAAGCCAACCTCCAGCTTGGCATCATCGCCGGCTCCTGCTGGCTGACTTTTCTAAGCAGATATTCTAGGAAAGAGAATGAAGGCTCCTACCTTGCTCTGGTTTTTCCACCTGCACAGACAATCTTCGAAGGTACCAATGACTGACCTGGCTCCTGGACCACTTTCCTCTGCCAGGGCTGGGGCTGCCACTGGCTCTGTTTCCAACCAGCCCACAGAGCTTCCTACTTGGTTTCAGCTCCTGGACCCGGCAGGACTGCTGACCTAGCCACTCTGCCTCGAAAAGCAAAGGACTCTTTTGCACTGAATGGAGGTTCCTGAGTATAACAGACGTGGGTTCTAATTCCACTTTCTTCAATGACTTGCTACTTGCGTAACTTGGAGCCCTGTCCAATAATGGTATGCCTCACTACATGCATGAAATAGGCCTTTGCTCTACTCCCTATTCTACAAGCAAAGAAACCAAATCTCTTTGAGCTCAAGACTTCCTTCAACAACATTTATTTAGCAAATATTGTTGAGCACTCACTAACTTTCCAGCCACTGTACTAGGCTCTGGGGACACCAAGGTGATTAAATAAGGTCCTGACCCACATGCTGCTCAGTTGGGGTGAGTAACAGACTTGCTCACAGTCACAGAGCACACTGTCATCCCCCTTGCACATAGTAGGTGCTCAATGAATGCATGAATTGACTGAAATACCTTGGGGGAGAGCACTGACAAGGAGGAATCATGGGCAAAAGGACAGTGTGATGCAAAGGACGCATCAGGAGAAAGGGAGACGTCAATTTCTGGCCTCGAGGCTGGGTTTGCAAACAAAAAATCTATCATATCTGACGCTGTTTGCTAAAGACCAGAATGGAGATGAGGGAAATGAGCAGTGACGGAGGGTGTGCTTGGCTCCTGTCTGACAAGCAACTTGGGGCCTGCAGGGGCTGCGCTTGTACAGTGAGCTTCAGAGTGGTCCCCAGGTCCCCTAGTCAGGGCTGAGAAAGGGTGGGAATACTGCAGTCAGAGTAGCATGCTGGGAACACTGGGAACAGGAAGGAGGGTTTGCAATATGAGAATGAACACTTAGTGCCTAATTGAAGCATCCTGAGCTGGGCACGGGGCAGGGCGGTGGGGGAATTGCCTGTAATCTCAGCTATTTGGGGATGGGAGAACCGCTTGAGCCCAGGAGTTCAAGTCCAACCTGGGCAAAGTAGCAAGACCTCAATTCTTTAAAAAAAATCTCGAAAAGTGCCAAGTACCAATAATGATACCAGAAGCTTCTTTCTCTCCTCTGGGACCTTGCTTCTCAAAGCATGGTCCATGGACCAGCAGCATTGGCCCACAGACATTTGTCAAAAATGCAGGTTCCAGGGTCCCTCCCAGACCTGCTGAATGTGAATCTGCATTTTTTTCTTTTCTTTTATTATTATTATTATTATTATTATTATTTGAGACAGAGTTTTGCTCTTATTGCCCAGACTGGAGTGCAATGGCGAAATCTCAGCTCACCACCTGTACCTTCCGGGTTCAATTGATTCTCCCTGCTTCAGCCTCCCGAGTAGCTGGGATTACAGGTATGCGCCACCACACCCAGCTAATTTTTGTATTTTTAGTAGAGACAGGGTTTCTCCATGTTGGTCAGGCTGGTCTCGAACTTCCGACTTCAGGTGATCCACCCGCCTCGGCCTCCCAAAGTTCTAGAATTACAGTCGTGAGCCACTGCGCCCAGCTGAATCTGCATTTTTATCATGATCCTCCACTGTTTCTCAAGCTGGGCTGCATGTTAGAATCACCCTGGGCAGTTTAGAAAACATTGATGCCTAGATGTACCCCCAGAGATTCTGGTTTAGTTGGTCTGAGCTACCACTGGGCATCAGGACTTTAAAGTCAAGCAGGTGTGAGCCAAGGTGAGGACCACTGCTTTAGCTTCACAGAGTATATTCCCAAACTTTGCCTATTAAGCCCTTATACACCCCTAGGAGCTCAGGAGGGTAAATGGTTATCCCCATTTTTCAGAAAAGAAAACTGAGGCCCTCTACTCCCAGCAGGTTAATGTACAGCAGCAGTTCTCAAAGTGAGGTCCCCAGACCATCAGCAGTAGCATCACTTGGGAACTTATTAGACATGCAGACTTCTAGGCTAGGCATGTGGCTCACACCTGTAATCCCAACACTTTGGGAGACTGAAGTGGAAGGATCACTTGAAGCCAGGAGTTTGAGACCAGCAACATGGCAAAACCCCCGTCCATACAAAAAAAAAAAAAAAAAAAAAGCTGGCCGTGGTGACATGCACCTGTGTTCCCAGCTACTTGGGAGGCTGAGGCGGGAAAAATCACTTGAGCCCAGGAAGCTGAGGCTGCAGTAAGCTGTGTTTGTGCCACTGCACTCTAGACTGGGTGACAGAGCAAGACCCTATGTCAAAAGAAAAACACAAAAGAAAGAAATGCAGGTTTCTGAATCAGCACCTCTGAATCAGACATGGGACCGCGTGTCTGTGTTTTAACAGGCCCTGCAGGTGATTCTGATGCACGCTCAGGTTTGAGAACCTCTGGTATCATGGAAAGAGCCCTGGGTTGGGAAGGCAGATCTAGTTTCTCTCCCTCGCTCTGTGTGTCATTGGACAAATGATTCGCCCTCTCTGGGCTTTCTCCATGTGTAAAATGAGGGGGACATGGGCAACCAGATCAGGGGTGCCTCCCTCTCAGGGTGCTCCCATGGCAGACATGGCTAATCCATCACAGCACCACTTCCCACTGCTCCCTGGATTGACACAAGAGCCTTTCTCGGTATACTTTCTCACTACTTGATGTCCTCTTCTTCACCTCCTCCTCTAGAGTAATCTTCAGCAGCCACCAAGGCCCAACTCAAATGTCACCTTCTCCATGAAGCTCCCCCTGATGACTCCAGGCAGAGACATCAGAGCTTCCTTGGAGACGGGAGAACTTCCTACCTGCATTGTGACATCTCTGTTGTAATCCACTTCCCCCAGGGGACTGTGGCTCCTGGAGATCGGGGACCATCAGGGTGCCTAGCACCGAGCTCTGAGTGTGGCAGAGATAGTGCTCAAGACAAATGAGATTGGATGAAGCACCCAGACTCCTAGTGGAGGGGAGGGCGCGAGGTGTCCTCATGGGCACAGTGCCTCCTATGCTTCATTTGAAAGGCGTATTGGCTGACTTCCCACTTGCCAATCCTCCATCACACGGAGTCCAGCCCTGGTCCTGGCACAGATTGAGAAACGTGGAGCCTGGGAGCTGCCAGGGTGCCCTGCACAGCCCGTCTGGCCTGGCTGCTTCCCAGGAAAGTGGCGGGGAGGAAGAGAGAGGCAGGTGGTGGCTGCATACCTGTGGTCACCAGCAAGGAGCCCACAAGCAGGTTAGCTAGGCAGTGAGTGAAGTCAGAGTACTGACCCCATCACGCCTGTAATCCCAGCACTTCGGGAGGCCAAGGCAGGTGGATCACCTGAGGTCAGGGGTTCAAGACCAGCCTGACCAACATGGCAAAACCCTGTCTCTACTAAAAACACAAAAATTAGCTGGGCATGGTGCTGGGCGCCTGTAATCCCAGCTACTCGGGAGGCTGAGGCAGGAGAATCGCTTGAACCCAGGAGGCGGAGGTTGCAGTGAGCAGGGATCACACCACTGCACTCCAGCCTTGGTTGGACAGAGTGAGACTCTGACCCAAAACAAAACAAAAAACAAAAAACAAAGAGTATTGATCCCAGAGGGCTGGGGAAGGGGTGCCAGGACTGTGACTGTGTTCACACATCAGGTCCAGTTCACGGATGTGGAGCAGCTGTCCTTTCTCTGTGTGCTTGCACGGTCTTCATTCGCTGTGCTCATCCCAGCTGGGAAGGAGGAGGGTCCATTCAGTCTATATTAACTGTGCACCTGCTGTGCGTTCGGCCACAAGTGCAGTGCAGGGGGGCATCCAAGAAAGACGCAGTCTCTGCTCTCAGGGGGGAATGAGCAGGGAAACGATGCTGGTACGTATTGAACATAACTACGTATCGAGCCCTGCAAGAGGGGAACGTGCATTCAGCACCAACGGTGTGCCAATCCTAGAGGGAAAGGAAGTGCATAGAGCACCTACTGTGTGCTGAGCCCTGTGAGGGGGGTGTGTATCACCTACCCCCTGCACTGGCCCTGAGAGAGGAGAATCCACTTTCTCCACGTGAGCATGTACTACTATGTGCTGAGCCCTGTTTGGGGAAGGGATGTGTATTTCTTACCCCTGGCACTGGGCCCTGAGAGGAGAATCCATTTCTCCACTTGAGCACCTACTGTGTGCTGAGCCCTGTGGGGCTGAGTACATTGCATATCCACAAAGCACCTGACCCTGAGAGAGGAGAGCATGGATTGAACGCCTGTTGTATACAAAGTCCTGTGGGAGAAACCTTATAACAGTCCTTCCCGGGAGCTTAGAAAACGGGCTTCCATGCCTTTGTCTCCCTCCTCTACAGGAATCTAGCTCCTCCTCAACCAAGGCCCAGCTCAAAGGCCATCTCCCATGGAAGCCTTTCTGCACTTTGGTTCTTTTCTCTGCTTTTGCTCAGCAGTTTCAAGGCAGCCCTCCTCTCCTCTGCCTGGGATTGTTGACAACCAGGACTTCCCTCTGTCCAGCCCTTCCGATGGCCAGAAAAGGCATACAGTACCGCCACGCATTATCTCTCAGTCTGTACCGCCAAGCTCCTGGGTAGGTACGACTGTTACCCATTTTACAACTGAGGAAACTGAGGTCCTGGGAGGCTAAGGGACTTTCCTGAAGCCATGTAGCCAGCAGGTGACAAAGCTGGAGCTTGACCCTAAGCCCAGCTCTTCCCAAGGCCACTGGGTGAATGACATCACCCGATTCCAGGCCCTGGAGCATGGCTGGCCCCAGAAGACAACGAGCTATTTTAACAGCAGGAAAACAAAGCCTTCTTCCTAGAGTGGCTGCCCTCACCCCATCCCCACTAGCCGCTGACTTGGCGGGCGGGAGCCCCTCCCCTGCAGCGCAGCAAAACTCGATACGTTATATTTCCAAACTGGGACACACGCTGACATTTCTGGGGAGAGGAGCAATCTGGAGGCGCTGGATTTTCACCCTCCCGGGGGAGTCTGCACACCACACTTAGCGTGGCGCCCTCCCTCCCTCTCACAAAATAATGGCTGAACAGATTGCATCGGAAAGAGAATTCCTGGATTATGGAGTCAAGATTCGAAATGGCTGTTTAACTGTGTTTTCCTTCATTTCTTTAAAAAAAAAGTTAAAATTTAAGTAAATGAGTTAAATGCAAAGGAAATGAGGAGCACTGTGCCCATCATCCCATGGAGGACAGTACTGTGCACCATGGGAGGAAGAGGCTGGGAGGAATCGTGGCCACTAGAGACTGCCTGCTGGCTTTTTGGACTTGCTCGCCATTTGTCTGGCACAGTATCCTTCATTGTCTGCCCCATCTTATACATGAGAAAAACAGTGCCCAGAGAGTTCAAGTAACTGGGCCGAGGTCACACAGCACTGGAACTGAAAGACCAGTTGGTCCAACCCCAAAGCCGAACTTTCCTCCTTCCCATGCTGAGTTAGAGCATTTTCAGGCTGCCTCCGCTTGAGCCCCACTGATGGCTGCTCTACAGTGACAGAGAAGAACCCAGAGGTCCAGAGAGAAGTGACTCCTAGATCACAGAGCTGGCAGCAGAACCAGGGTTAGGATTCCTACCTGGAGATGCCAGGCTCTGCCTACTATGGGCAGGGCTCTGCCAGAACTGGGTGGGGAGATGGATGTAGGGGGAATCACGGTCCTCCCCTGCCCCCGGGGAGGTTACAGTCTCAGGGATAAGATGAAGGGGCCCAGCATGGTGACATGCAAGACCACGCCATCTCCTCAGTCCAGGGCCACATCTCTAGACCCTGGCTTCCCACAGCACCAATGCTCTGAGCCTCCCTTTGGGCCCTGGAGCATGAGATCCCAGGTGCTAGGGAAGCTCTCTCTGCCCCTCAGTGCATGGCCCTTTGAGGAATCCTTCATGCTGCCAGATTCAAATCACAGCCTCTACAGTTTATCAATCACTAGACCTTGGACAAGTTGCTTAACCACTCTGAGCTTGGTTTGTTCATCTGTAAAATGGATTAACAATGGCACCCACTTGGTAGGGTTAATATTGGGATTAAATGAGTTAAGGCAGGTAAAGGGTTTAGAACAGTGGCTGGCATGGGGACACAGGAAGTGCTCAATTATTCTTCATTCAAGAATTCGTTTACTGGGCACCTGTGTGCATTCCATGCTGGGGAGGCAGAGGTGAGCCATGGACTCTGCCTGCCTGGAGCTCGTGTGCTCAGGGCCTGGGGAGGCATGGTAAATGAGTAAAGACCCTGGTGCGGCTGTGAGCTGCAGTGCAGGTGAGCACGGGGCATTTAGGGGCCTAGAGGCCAGGGGTCAGTGAAGGCTCCCAGGAGAGGGATGGCAAAGCTTAATCTTTTTTTTTTTTTTGAGATAGAGTCTCGCTCTGTTGCCCAGGCTGGAGTGCAGGGGCGTGATCTCGGCTCACTGAAACTTCCCACTCCCGGGTTCCAGCAATTCTCATGCCTCAGCCACCTGAGTACCTGGGATTACCGGCACCTGCCACCGAGCCTGGCTAATTTTTGTACTTTTAGTAGAGATAGGGTTTTGCCATGTTGGCCAGGCTGATCTCTAACTCCTGACTTCAGGTGATCCACTCCCTCGGCCTCACAAAGTGCTGGGAGTACAGCCATGAGCCACTGCGCCCGGCCAGCAAAGCTTAATCTTGATAGATGAGGGCTCATGCACCAACTGGACAATGGTAGGGTCAGGCATCCAGGGAGGATGACAGCACAGATGGAGGCCCAGAGACAAGGAAGAGTCAGGCACACCTGGGAACCTGCAGGTGGCCAGGATGACTGGATGGCCAAGGTGTGACAGGCAGTGATGAGAGATGCCACCAGGAGCCTCAGCAGCTGGGATGCATTGCATTCTGTCCCCAAAAACAAATGTATTGAACTCCTGACCCCCAGTACCAGTGAAAGTGACCTTTATTTGGAAATGGGATCGTTGCAGATGTCAGTGGTTAAGATTAGGTCGTATTGGAGTAGGGTGACCCTCAACCTAATATGACTGGTGTTCTTATAAGAAAGGGAGGGACGCAGGGAGGAGAAGGCTGTGTGAAGACGGAGGCCGAGGCCAGAGCCATGCAGGCATGGAACGCCAAGGGCGGCCGCCACCTCCAGGAGCTAGAACAGGCCAGAGGGCGCTTTCCCTTGGGCCTTCAGAGACAGAATGGCCCTGCAGACACCTTGAGCTGGACTTTCGGCTTCCGGAACTGCAAGAGAATATATATCTTTTGCTTCAAGCCGCCCGGTGTGTGACACTTTGTTACAGCAGCCTCAGGAAGTTATGTCCACGTAGGAAGGGTGGGCCCAGTTGTGCCCAGGTAGGGAGGGTCTGGCCACGGTGGCTTCTCTGAGCTCCCCTCAGTGCTCAGCGGCACTTCACAGAGACCTGGCATCCTGCTCCCTGCTGGTGCCCCCACATCATCCCTGTCTCTGCCCACAGTGCCCCTTCCTCACCCTTGTGTCCATGGCCTGAATCGGGGCTCAGCCAGCTCGGGGCTCATTGCTGAGAAATATGGCTGGCCTTGAGCTGGTGACAGGGCCCGGTTGGACTGGCATGAATCATGTTTATCGCAAACAGGAAACAAAGGGAAGAAGGAAACAAAGCCCGGGACTGGGGGAGGGGGCAGGCGGGAGTAAAGGGGAAGTGGGGGCCCGGCCAGGCACTGCCCACGGAAAGGCCTATTAATTTCCTAATGTTTGCTCCAGGACCGAGCAGCCCGGCGCCTGCTGAGGTTTATCTGCGCGGCTCAGCTGTGGAACGTGCTGCGTGCCAGCTTCTGGGTGCTTCAGAGATTTGCCAGGCCCAGGAGGGGGCAGGAAGCACCGGGAGCAGCTTCTGGCCCATCCATGACACCAGCCAGGGCCGCTTTTCAGTGCCAGTCATGGGTGAAATCGAGGTACATTTCGCCTGGTAATGAGGTGCTGCGGGCCTCGGCCAGGGGACGGGAACTGCTCCGGCTGCCTGGCCCAGCAGGTGCCCCCCAGCCCAGACCGACCTGGCCTGAGAAGCCAGTGGGGAGGGGAGTGGGTTTGGCGGAGGTGGAGGATAGTGAAGGCAGAGGGTCAGCAGTGAGGGAGTGGAGCTTATTGAGCACCACTGTGTACCCACAACCGCACTCGCTTTGCTGCATTGAAATAACAGTGTATTCATTTCTCAGGGCTGCTGGAACAAGTTAACACAAACAGTGTGGCTGAAGACAACAGAAATTTATTCTATTACTGTTCTGTAAGCTACAAGTCCAAAGTCAAGGTGTGGGCAGGGTTGCCTCCTTCTGGAGGCCCTGAGGGAAATTCCATCCCAGGAGTCTCCCCAGCTTCTGGTGGTGGTAATCGTCAGGTTCCCGGCTTGTAGATGCGTCGCTCCAATCTCTGACGATTCATCACGTGTTGTTCTCTGTCTGTCTACGTCTGTGTCCAAATTTCTCTCTTATGAAGACAACAGTCATTGGATTCGTCCTCACCCTAATGCAGTATGACCTCATCTTACTCATCTTAACTTGATCACATCTGCAAAGACCCCTTTTTTTTTTTTTTTGAGACAGAGTCTCACTCTATTGCCCAGACTGGAGTGCAGTGGCGCGATCTCAGCTCAGTGCGATCTCAGCTCATCGCGATCTCTGCCTCCCAGGTTCAAGTGGTTCTCCTGCCTCAGCCTCCCAAGTAGTAGCTGGGATTACAGCCATGCACCACCACACCCGGCTAATTTTTGTGATTTTAGTAGAGACAGGGTTTCACCATGTTGGCCAGGCTGGTCTTGAACCCTGATCTTAAGTGATCCATCCACTTCAGCCTCCCAAAAGTGCTGGAATTACAGGGGTGAGCCACCGAGCCTGGCCCAAAGACCCTGTTTCTAAGTAAGGTCACGTTCTCAGGTACTGGGAAGTTAGGACAGCAGCGTATCTTTTTGAGGGACACAATTCAACTCACAAGAAACTATTAACATTTACTGATGGCTTATTTGACGCCCAGCACTTCGCCAGGAGCTATTCATGAGCTCTCTGATTGGATCATCACAACAGAAATATGAGGTAGGCACTGTTACTTCCCCATTGAATTGATGAGAAAATTGAGGCTCAGAGACAAGTAGCTAAAATGTGGAACGAGATCGAGACCTAGGAAGATATTACACAGAGTCACGCTGTGAGGTGAGGGATACAGGGTACGGAAATCCGGAGCACTAAGAGCATTTAGTAAAGGTATGCAATGCGGTTGGAGAGGCCAGGGTGGCGTCCTGGAGGAGGCGATGCAGAGGCAGAGGCTAGGGGGACTTCCTGGAGGAGATGCTGCTGGAAGAGATTTGGAATGTGAGTAGGAAATTGTCATTTTACAGACAGGGAGACAGAGGCCCAGAGGACGGGAGGACAAGCCCAAGGTCACAGTGTTGAGGGCTGAGTGTGGCGGCTCCAGACCCTGCATCTTGGGGCAAAACGAGACAGGAGCCCTGGCCCCCACTCCCACTTCTGCCATCCTTCCCCCATCAAAGGGGTCCTGGTCCAACTCCATTCCCCAGAGAGTGCCCTGGTGGTCTTGGCTGTCCCCCAAAGGCGCTGGGGACATGATAGCAGGGCTGGGGCCCAGCTCTGCCACTTCCTAGCTGTGCATCCCCGAGCACCACTTCACCTCTCTGAGCTGCTTACTGCAACAGCAACTGAACAGGATCATATAAGATGACAGATGTGAAGGTGGTTTGGAAACTAACATCCAGGAAATGTCAACACTTCTAAAACTCTTGAGATCCAATCACAACCACGCCTCTCCCCTGACTCTCCCTGGCACCCCCAGCTGTACCCACCACCCACCTGTGCCACGCTCTCCCTCTCCTCTGGGCCTTCGCACAGGCTGTGCCCTGCCAGGAATATCTTTTCCCTGTTCCTTCTTCTTTGCAAACTCTCAGCTTTACAACATGCTGGCTGGGTGACCCTGGAGGAGTGATGATGTCTCTAGACCTCCGTTTCCATAAAATGGAGATAACTCACGTGCCTACTTCCTAGGCTGCGGTGCAAATGAGATAAGGTTATATTCTTAAAGCCTTGAGTGCAGTAGCTGGTGTTAGTCTGAAAAGATGGTGGTTTCCACTTGAGTGGCTGGGAAAATGGCAGTGGTCCCACTTACACAAACAGGGAGGACAAAAGGCAGGGACAGGCTCGGGCAGGGGACAGATAGGAGAGACAAGAACTTTGGAGCTGACTTCAGAGGCAGGATCTGAGAATAGAACTCAAGGGTCCCTGCCTCCTGAAGACACCAACCATTCCTTTTCCCAGCAGCACCCCTAGGATCACCTGTCCTGCTTCCTCCAGATAACTGGTCGTTTGCAGGGAGCCTGTTTCACTCATGCTCCAAAACTCATCTTGGTCACCCTCTTTTATGAGGACAGTCTCGATCCCTATCCCTCTACCCCAGCCTTCGCCCAAGACTCTATGCCCCTCCTCTCGCTGGCCAATCTCCAGGACACAGCTCCTGCAAGGCATCTGTGGACTTTATTTCTGATCCCTAGGCTAGCACGAGACTGAACGTTTCTCAATGAAGCAATGAATGAAACGAGTTCACGAATGACTGCGTGGGAGACAGAGCCAATGACAGAGTCAGCAGCCCCAGCAGCCCCCACATGGTCCACGCCCCCGCCACTCCTGCCTCTGCCTTCCCTCCATGTACAGCCCAGTCCACACCTTACAAGGGAGGGAACCTGGGAGACAGAGGGAGGCTCCATCACTGCTCTCTGCCCATCACCCCCAGCAGAGAGGCCCCGGCCAGCATGCAGCTCTGTTGGGCACTGAGTCACTGGAACCCTGCCATCTGCACCCTACCTCTTGTTACAGCCTCAGCAGAGGGGAGACCTGACAGTTTGCGGGGCTACCTGGTAGGTCCTGGGGAGAGGTGGGCCTCACCAAGGGAAGGGTAACGGTGTCCCAGCCGCCCTCCGCACCCAGGTGCACCGTGTCCTCACCCACTCAGCAGGCTCTTCAGCTTCCAGGGCACCTGATATTTAAGGAAATTAAGGTCAGGCCTGGCTGCTAAATATTTGTCTAAGCAGAACAGAAAATGGTGCCAGAAAAGAAGGCCTTCAATTTTATGAGCAAATAAATCGTATGAGGGAGAATGGGCTGGGGATAGGGAGGCGGGGTGGGGTGCACAGAGCAGATAGTACCTCCCCACATGTGGGGGCTGTCCGAATTCCCCCCTTTATAAAAGCATGGCTCCTTCACCTTGCTCTTTGGGGCGAGGCACGGAACAGACCTCTTGCAAGCTGTCATCCCTCTTCCCTGGATCCACAGCAGGTGATTCGGGCTGCCCCTCCCCGATGGCTGCACATCGGGACACCCCCGACCCACCACCACCCGGTTTAGCAGAGCAGAGGAGCTTGGCCTCTGAGCTCAACTGGGCCTGAGTCTGAATCCAAGCTCCACCACTGGCTTCAGCAAGCCTGGACCTCCCTGGGCCTCAGTTTCCCCCTCTATATAATGGGATAAGCTAGTACTGACTTCCTTGAGTTGTTGTGAGTGGGAAGTGAGATGCCTGCTCCCCACGCATGATCCAAGGGAATGCGCCCGGGGCCAGCAGAATAACGGCCCCCCAAAGATGTCCATGTTCGAATCTCCAGAACCTGTGAATATGGCGCCTTGTGTGGGAAGGGGGATCCAGGTTGCGGATGGAATGAAGGTTGCTGATCCACTGACCTTGAGATGAGATGGAGAGACTATCTGGGTGGCCTAGTGTCATCACAAGGGGAATGTAAGTGGAAGAGGGAGGCAGGAGAGTCTGTGTCAGAATGATGTTGTGAGCAACTCGACTGTTGTTGCTGGCTTTGAACGCGGAAGGGGACTATGGCCGAAGAATGTGGCAGCCTCTAGAGACTGGGAAAGGCACAGAGATCAGTTGTCCCCTGGAGCCTGCAGGAAGGAACACGGCCCTGCTTACACCTTGACTTCAGTTGCAGTGACACCCATTTCATACTTCTCACCCCCAGAACTGTAGGGTAATAAATGTGTGTTGTTTTAAAACGCTAAGCCTGTGGTCACTGTCAGAGCAATGGTAAGAGATGGACGATCACTACTATCGCCTCTGAATAGTCACTCAAGGAAAACACGTTGATTACACGGATAAAAATAACTCTGGCCTGGGCATCAGGAATCTTGGAGTCTAGTTTCAACCTCGTCCCCAACAGGCTGTGCTACTGAGGCATCCCCTCTGCTCTCTGGACTCAGTTTCCCCATCTGGAAACTAAAGAGTTTGGATTACAAATGCTTTTCAGGGTCCCTACCTCCCAACTCTAAACATTTTCTTCTTATAATTGTCTCTCAAAAGGGATTCATGCCCCCCCCCAACTCCCCTCCTCTTCTTTCCACCTGCAATCTGCTCCCTGCTTGAGGGCAGGGTCCAGGCTGGGACTGACAGAGCCGGCAGCCCCCAGAGGAGATAGTTAATAAAGGCGGGAGGAGGAGAATCAATGTGCACTGACAGCCCTATGACAGATTGGCGAGAGCGACAGATTTAATATCCTGCCGTTTTCCTTCCCCAGCCCGGGGACCAGAATTGATTAAATAAATTAAAGCTCTGCAGCCTTCGAGGCTCTGGGTAAGGTCGTCTGGTCCTCCCGCTGTCACCATCCGGCTGCACGGCTCAGCCTACCGAGGACGGAGTCCTGAGAAGCTCGGTGCCTCGTCTTCTCTGCTGGGACCACACGAGGGTGCAGATGAGCCCTGGGACAGGTGGGAAGCGCGTGATGGGACAGGGAAGTGGGGAGGAGAGGGGGAAGACAAGAGGCAAAGAAAGCGTGGGACTTTACGGACTGCCAGGTATAGGGGTTGCAACTGTGAGCTATGCAGCTGGAGCCTGCTGTACGCAGGCTCGGTCAGGTTATGTACCCAGGCTGGACAGAGCAGACAGAGAGAGCCCTCGGCATAGACTCAGGACAGCAGAGAGGGGAAAGGACTTGCCCAGTGGAATTTGAGGCCGAACGGGAGCTGAGCCCCATATTCCTCTCTTTAGGTCCGCTGAGCCCCTCCCCTGGCACACCAAGTGGGCCTGCGTTGACCTCCCCAGCCTGCTCCTATTCCAATTTCTCCCATGACTGGTTCATGGAAGGCAGGCTCCTGAGCCTGTGGAATCTGGAGTAACTCAGGTGTTAAAAATGACAGCAGAATGCATCCTAAGGCTTAGCTGAAACGATTGGCCCTCCAGGCACGGTCTGCGTCCCAGCTCCCCCCCTTGTGTGCAGAGCTGAGAGCTACTTTTAAGGCAGAGGAATGTCCGTGGGGCCCTCTCCCCTTCCACCACCCACAGCCTTGGCTTGGAGTCTCTCAGTCGTTGACAGTGGCTGGCGGTGTCTTTCAGTCATTTTCCTTCCCTAGTGCTCGCTGTTATCATCCCAGTTGAGTAGAGGGCAGATCCTCACTTCCCAGATGAGAAGACTGAGGCCATAAAAGGGGAGCGGCTTGCACAATGTCACGGTTGCAGCCTGAACTGGAGCCTGGGGTGACTGGCTGTCTCCCAGATCAAAGCTTGTTCCACATTAGGGGAAGCACAGAGGCTGGCTGGGGGCTGGGTTTGGGCAGGGGTGATGGTGGGGCAGGGGCAGGTTGGAAATACAGTGATGAATTTGGCTCTGGCTCAGCGACCACCTCACTCTTTGCGTTCTGCCAAAGACATCACCAGCTGCCTTCAGCCTCTGGAGTCAGATCAACTGGGGTTCAAGTCCCAGCTTTCCCACTGATGTTGCCCTTTGTACAAGCCATCAGCTTCTCAGAGCTTCAGTTTCCCTGTCTGGAAATGAGGGTAGTGATGATGAGGCCACCAACTCCATGCAGAATGACCTGTCCTGGGCCTTGCTACAGGTGACAGAGTGGAGATTGGAACTCAGGCCTGCCCATTGCTCGCCTGTGCCTGTGACGCCTGCATGTTCGGGGAGGATAATTCCTCTGCATCAAGTCCCGCAGGGGCCAGGCATGCAGCAAGCACTCGGCAAGCATCAGCTATGCTCAGATTTGCTGGCAATGTACCCGAACCCTCAAATAGTTTCTGGGATTCAGTTTAATTCATGAGTTCATTCAACACAGAGTCTGAGATGTTAGGGGAGTTCACCTTGTAACCCTTCCCTTTTTCATGAGAATTTGGTCAGCAGCACCCAAAACACATATCCCGATCACTGAAAATCTCATCGCTGCAGAGAAATGACAAGAGGTGCTCAGAACTCATGGTTTGAGCCACCTGGATAGGGCTCTCCTCTCCTCCATCAGCCCATGATGCACTTGCTTTGCTCATGGGGCTTGGGCCGGCCATGGTTCTTCATTCCCCTTGAGCCAGGCCCCCTGTCTTTCTAGGCCTCGATTTTCTCTGTGTTGCAATTGAGTTGGAACACGTGGAGGTGAGAGGAGCTGGGTGCTTGGTGAATCTCAAGCACAGTGTCCACGCTCAGCCGTCAGCTTGTCCCAAAGCCAGCTCCTCCCTGCAGCCCATGGGGCAGCATTTCTCCCTTGCAATTAATTCTTGCTCCAATTTAAACTCTTCCCAGGGAATGCTAAGCAGGTACCCTAGGAATGGATGAGTCCCAGGAAGGAAGGAAGCAAATCAGGGCAAGGTAATGGCAGGATTGGGGGAGGTGGGCAGCTGGGAAGACCAACAGTGGGCACTCCAGGAGGGTGGTGTTCCTATGTCCCATTTTTCAGCTCCTGCTCTTGAGTCCAGAGCCAAATTCATCATCCTCCTCCCAGTCTGCTTCTGCTGTACATTTACCCTTGCCCAGCCCCAGCCCCAGTACAGCCAGCTCTTCGCTTTTGTGCTTCCTTTTTCTCCAAATGCACCTCCCAAAAACAGTCTTTCAGGTGCTCAAGATGGAAACACCCATTGTCAAGGTTAACAACAGCAGTAATAATAACAGTTCCCATCCCCAAGCACGCACAGGCCAAAGGGCGAACAGGCACAGTGCCAGGTGTTTTGGACAATCATGTTCTTTCATTCTTACACCACTGAACTGATAGGTATGACTTTGCTGCCAGTTTGCAGAGAAGGAAACTGAGGCTCAGAGAGGAGCCTCCCTGTGAGGCAGAGCTGGGGATTTGCACCTGGGCCCACCTGGCTCCAGAGCTGGCTCCCCATCACCTTGGGGGGCCCTTCTCACGGCACCTACAATTCCCGGCCTTCTTCTCTCACCTGGTGATGAGTCTTTTATTTTATTGTTTTATTTTTATTTAGTTTATTTTTTTGAGATGCAGTCTTGCTCTTTTGTCCAGACTGGAGTGTGTGGCTTGATCTCAGCTCACTGCAACCTCCGTCTCCCAGATTCAAGCGATCCTCCTGCCTCAGCCTCCTAAGTAGCTGGGATTACAGGCACCCACCACCACATCCGACTAATTTTTGTATTTTTAGTAGAGATGGGGTTTCACCATGTTGGCCAGGCTGATCTTGAACTCCTGACCTCAGGTGATCTGCCCACCTCAGCCTCCCAAATTACTGGGATTACAGGCGTGAGCCACCACGCCCAGCCACCTTTTAGATCTTTCCTCCCCTACACCACCTTCCTGCTTCCCCAGCCCCAACCCA
This sequence comes from Mandrillus leucophaeus, assembly GCF_000951045.1. NCBI lineage: Eukaryota > Metazoa > Chordata > Mammalia > Primates > Cercopithecidae > Mandrillus > Mandrillus leucophaeus. The sequence goes on from NW_012105586.1 coordinate 2,984,054, forward strand.
GGCTCTCTGACTCTCCTGGGACAGTGCCATGGTTCAGCCCTGGTCCCCTAGCCTCTTTGGTCTACCCACTCAGTCACGGTCCAGCAGAGGCTTGTCCTGGCTGGGAGGGTGCAGAGCTCAGTCTCTGCTCATCATTGCTCCAGAGCTGGGCCACGTAGGACAAATGGCTTCACTCCCGGGGCTCCAGTCACCCCATCTATGCAATGGAGGAAGCTTGTCCTGCCGCAGCACCAGGTCCATGGAATTCACCTGCTCCTACTTCGCTCAAAGGTGCCACATATGCTGGTAACAGCCTTGACCAGCCCTGAGGAGCCCCCACGAGGCTAATGATGAAAGTTGCCACTTTGGAAAGCAGCGAGACTCACTTCCGGCACAGCCTCTGCTGTAGGGGATGGGGACAGGTGAGGGTGGCAGGAGCTGGGGGGCGCTCAGAGGGCGGGAGCAGCCAGCTTGCCGGGAGCAGGCACTGGCAGAGGCTGCACCAGATGGCTCTGGCTGTCCCCGCTCCTCATTAAAGCAGCTGCCCGAGGGCTACTGCCCACCTGAAATGCAGGGGCAGTTCACCAAGCCCTGCTGAGGGTACTGTACCCAGCCAAGCTGCCGTCCTTAGATACTTGGCCTGCTCAGCTGTGCCGTGGAGGCCCCTAACTGAGGTCTGAAAGCCGGAGGCCAGTGAGGCCAGGATCCAGAAGAAGCTGGATACAGCCTCTTCTCTGCATGGATGGGACATCGACTGAAACCCAGAGAAGACCAGAGACACCCCAGATCTCCCTCAACTCACACTGCAAACGTCTCGAGGCCTGGAAACAGCAGTCCCATGCCAAACCCATCCCTGGAACACTGACCTGTCCGCATCTTCCAGTACCCCAAACCTGGGTGAGGTGTGTGGGGGCAGACGAGGGGTCTCCGTGATGTCACTGTGTCCTTTGTAATAGATGTATATGATTTTTTTAAAACTCAAGTAGTGTAAAAGAAAATTGATAAGTGATCTTCCCACAGACCTGCCCTTGTCTCCCTTCTTCGTTTAACTGTGGTAAATTAGACGTAACATAAAATTAAAAATGCTTTAACCATTTTTAAGCATACAGTTCAGTGGCATTGAGAACATTCACACCATTGGGCAACTTTTGCTGTCATCCACCGCCAGAACTTTCTCATCTTTCCAAACTGAAACCCTCTTCCCACTGAACATTAACTCTCCATTCCTTCCCCCAGCCCCTGGCACCCACTGTCTCTGTCTGTCTCTGTGAACTTGACTCCTCTAGGGACCTCACGAGAGTGGAATCAGACAGTATCTGGCCCTCTGCAATTCTGTGTCCTCTCTGCCCGGGTCCCTGTGAGTCCTTCAGTCTCCCTTGTCTCTTTCCTATAGCAGAAGACCGAGGCGATTCTTCCCCCCAGCACAGGTGGGGCCGCCTCACTCCTTCCACCTCATTTCCCCGCGGTGTGACAGTCCCCGTCCACGGGCATCATGTCATCTCCAGTGCGTCTGCTCTTGTGAGAGCTGCTGCGCTCAGGTACGTGGCTCTCTGTGCGCATGGGTGAGTATCTCTGCAGGGCAGGCTTCTTGGAGTGGACGTGCTGGATCAAAGGGAGTGTTCACCTTTTTAGTCCTGAGAGGTACCTCAAATCACCCTCCTGTGAGGTTGCTCCAGGCGCATACCTCCCCCATGGTGCTTTGGGGGCAGGAAACAGCTTTGGGGAGAGGGCAGAGGGGCTAAGGAGCTGAGCCAGGTTCTGCTTCCCCCAGCTTCTCCCTGGGTTTGAGGGGAGCAAGCAGGTGACACCGCATCTGCTGTCCTCGGTGACATGGATCCCTGGAAGCCCTCTGACCTGTGTCCCCAAGCTAGAAGACCAGGCTGGGAAGAGGCTCAGGCCCCTCGCCAGTTAGCCCTCAGGTTTCTCTGCTCCCCACCCACCCCAACACTGCAGGCCTGCAGCCCAGGGGTCCTCGGTCTGACACGGAGGCCCTGGCTGAGTTATAGCCTCATTCATTCCTCTAGCGGATTCGTCCAAGGGTATTTATCTTGGGCCTTTCTTTCCCTGAGATAAACTGAGAAAATTCACAGGCTGCTGTTCTCCATGGCAAGGCGGGAGCTGGGGGCATTGCAGGTCTGGAAGTAAGGCCTAGGGAGGGAGAGTCCTGGGGAGACGGTCAGGACATTGTGGGGTGAACCTGGGACAGGGTGGCCGATAGGGCTTTGTGCTGTGATGGGGACGGGCCCCGTCCACCTGCTCTGCTCCCAGGCAGGTGTCCTCGGCAGACTGTGGGCCTCTCAGAGAGCCAACTGGCAATGCAATAAACAGCCACCACCTGCCGAGCTCTCACAGTGTGCCAGACTCTATATTTACATGTTCTCACTTCACCCTCCCTCAAAACCTGCACCCCCGAATGATCCCCTTTTACAGAGGAAGAAATGGAGTCTGGCAAGGCTGACTCGCCAAGGCCAATGGGTGATAAAGGGCAGAGCTGGGATTCCAACCCAGGCCTTCCTGGCTCTAAACCTCAGCTCTCAGTCCCTTTTCTACAAGGGAGTGAAAACCAGAAATCTAAATTCTGCTTCTAGGGTTATTTAGTTTTTCCTTCCTCCCCACCCAGACCACTTTCTCAAGGCCAAAACCAATTGCAGATGGGGATGGAAGTTTCTGGATGGTTTCTCGTGGGTCTCCTTGCTTATCACAGCCACACAGCTGTGAGCCTCCGCTGTGGGGCCGGCCACAATCACAGGCAGAAGCCTTGTCAGTCCAACGTAATCCACCAATCCAGCAGAAGCTGGGGAAGCTTCTGGAACTAGTCTCTGAGAAGCCCGCTTGAGTCTCCTCTGAACACCACACGCCAGCCCTTTTTGCTCCACCCCACAACCCCGACATGACCCCTTTTTCTTTTCCAGGACAAGCACAGAAGCACAGAATGCCAATTTCCCTCTTGAGATCTCTCCTGAATTGGGAGGATCTCTCGTGAGGCTGGGTCAAAGAATCACAGACCAGAGACTGTTGTGAACTTCCCACCGATGAGGCATGGATGCCCCAGTCCTCATGGGGCATGTCTTAGGAGCAAAATCCCTAATTCTGGGGAAGGCTGGGAGGCACAACAAACCATTGGCTGTCTCACTGGCCTCTCAGATGGCCCACGTGACCAGGGGACGTGGACCCCAGCCCTCAGGCCACCCTGTGTCGAGGCCCCATATGCTGCTGGCCCCAGGGATCTGTCTACCTCCTCCTCCCCTGGCCCTAATCCTGCAGTCTTACAGGATTCATTGCTGACAATAATTAGGTCTCACAAGGGTAAAACCTAACCGAGTCCGAAGCCTTTGGGGACAGTATTAGCACGCTAACCCTGTTTGTGGTTTAAATATTAATGTCAGAGTGTAATTACTACCCCTTCTGTCGAAGGCAGTGGTTTGGAAACAGTTTCAGCCCCGCAAATGGGATCCATCCATCCTCGATGGTGATGCACAGCGGGGAAAGTTTAGCATTCCGGAGAGTTTCGGAGCACTTAGAACGCGGGGCATTTAGAACAATGATTACAAATAGGCAGCCTGTGGACCCAATCTGGCCCACATACCTGTTTTAAAATGTTGGCCTGACTGGGCGTAGTGGCTCATGTCTGTAATTCCAGCACTTTGAGAGGCTGAGGCGCGCGGATCACTTGAGGCCAGGAGTTCGAGACCAGCCTGGCCAACATGGTGAAACCCCATCTCTACTAAAAATACAAAAATTAGCCAGATGTGGCGGTGGGCACCTATAATCCCAGCTATTCAGGAGGCTGAGGCAGGAAAATCGCTTGAACCTGGGAGGCAGAGGTTGCAGTGAGCCAAGATCACACCACTGCACTCCAGCCTGGGCGACAAGAGCAAAACTTCGCCAAAAAAAAAAGTTGGTCTGCAACACATTTAAAAAACAACAAAAAAAATAAATGTGTATAATAAACCTAGATTTATAATTTCTCTTGAACAACAGGGACCTGTGGCCATGCCTGGCCACAATCCCACAGGGTATCAGTGGGCTGGGCTGAGTGACGGCTATCCCCTAGAGACAGGCATCCACCTCCAGCTTACCACAGTCCTCACCACTCCCTATTGTACCAACCCAGCCCACTTTGTCCATTTGCGGCAGCTGTCTGGGCCCCAAAGGCAGTGGAGGGTGCAGCTCCTGGTTCGGAATTTGGAAAGATTAGAAATAAAGAAGGTTGGAACTGCAGAGCTAAGAACTAGGACCCAGGAGCCCCAGAAGAACACTAGCTCTTGATCTAGGAGAAGGGGCGTGCCTGGGGAAGGAGTGGCACCTACATTCCCCTGTCCTGCCCATTACTAACCTCCTTGGCATGGATCTTGGCCAACACCAAAAAGGCTCCAGAAATGGAGCCTCGCCACCAGAGGCCACCTGGAGATAGGGGTGGGGTGAGGAGTCTTGAGTCTTGCTGGGCATTTTCAAAGGTTATTCTGCCCCTAACTTGCCACCACCACCGCCATCATTCCAAAGCCTTCCTACCTCCATGAAGTGAGAGCCATGGTGCTTGGATAGGGGCAGCTGTTGGGTGACCCTGGAAAGGTCCTGTGGCCGCCTAAACTGCTCATCTGGACAAATGCATCTGCTTGACCATTTCACTCAGGGCTAAGGTCACTCAGATGGAGGGTCACCCAACACTCTCCTAAGAAAGGGGCTCTGGGGGGCATCCAACACAATGTACCATCATGGAAGGGGTTTGAGTGCAGCAGAGAAAAGCTCTGGAGTCAGCGTGAGAACAGGAAGCAAATCCCTGCTTCTCCTTTTGCCAGCTGTATGAGCTCAGGCAAATTAACCTTTCTGAGCCTGATTTCCTAATCTGTAAATGACAGAAATGGTGCCAGCATCACGGAGGTGCTGGAAGGAATGGATTAAGCCCCAGGCCCAGCATTCGGCACGGTGCAGGTCCCCAGCACAGGCCGGACAGGATCTGCCGAGCTCAGGTCAGAAGAATAAAGGCGTCGTGTGAACCCAAGAAATGCCGGGGTAGGGGAGGAGAGGCTGAGCTGGGGCGGGGGTGACAGAGGGAGTGTGAGAGGT
>NW_012105586.1:2990064-2993802 GCF_000951045.1 Mandrillus leucophaeus
TCTCTCTCTCTCTGTCTCTCTGTCTCTGACTGTCTCTGTCTCTCTGACGCTCTGTCTCCCTCCCTCTCCGTCTCATGCTCTCCTGCCCCTCAGCTCACAGAGCATCCCTCTCCTCTAACCCCTTGCCCACTTAGTTTTGTGTCTTCTCTCCACCCACTAGCCTGCCCTTTGTCCCAAGCTGAGTGTCAGATGCAGCTACTGAATGAAGCCTCAGCTTTGCACCGCACCCCAGTTCAAGTGTCTGCCCTTCAGAGATGGAGCGGAACCTCCTGGGGCGTGACTGCCCACCTCTGTAAGGAGGCCGTGGGGCCTGCCTGGACTGGTGCATGCTCTTCTGGTCTGGCTCACCTCTGAGGCCGGGCAAAGCACGCTCTCCTGAGGGACTTAGCAGTCAGGTAACGGCACAGTTTGCAGAGAGGACGGGCTGGGCTCGGCCAAAGCCCCGGATGAAGCTACTCCAAGGGCTTGAGAGGCTGTGGTTGGGGGTCAGAGCTAGCCCCTGACTGGGGATTAGCACTGGAGGCCAGGCTTTGGCTGGCAGTGACCCTGGCATAGGTACCCTAGGGCCAGCTGTCCAGCCATGACTATCAGAGCTGACATAGGGTGTGGCACTCAGAGCTAGAGAGAGTGTCACCCCCTCTTCTAGGGGAGTCAGTGGGGCATGTGGGGGCTCCTGGAGACATCAGCACCCTCATGGCCTGATGTGGGCCCAGGAAGCCCCTGATGTGTGGCTCAGTGAATGTTCTCTGACTGGTTCCCTGAGTGAGTGGGAAACACGTGCTGGGCAGAGTCACGGATTTTAACCGAGACAAGAGGGAGGGAGCATGAGGAAAAGAAGATTGAGCAGAGGAGATGGAGGGGGAGCCGAGGGGCTGGCTGGGAGTACCAAGGAGGCAGAGAGAGGAAGGGAAGGAAGACAGCAGAGAGAGGAGAAGGAGAGACCGTAATTCATTCCACTTCATCTCTGTTCATTTTGGACAAATAGAGCAGAAACTGCAGACCAAGGAAGGAGGAAACAGGGCATGAAATTGCACTGTGCCTTGTAATAGCTCTGCCAGCCAGGCAGTCCAGGGCTAATAACCCACAGGGTCAGCCCCCACCCGCCCAGGAGCTGTGGGGTGAGCACTGCGACCCCCAAACCAGGCAACCACGGCTGCTTGGTTCCTGCCCCAGGGAAGCTTCTCTCCAGTCACCCACCTTCCTCGGCCTGAGTGGCCGCAGAGCCGGGAGGCTGCTGGGAAGCCTCAGAGGAAGACTCCGAGGAGCCGGGGAAGGGACCTCCTTTAGACATCAGAGAAAATCTCGGGGAATTTAAGGGATTTGGTGAATTAATACAACCTGGATTTAGATGATCAAAAGCATTTCTTGAGGCAGCTAGATGGGAGTCACTGGAGGTTTCTGGCTGGATATGGGCTGCAGGAAACCTTCCTTTCCGTCTGTAGGAGGCTGGTGGGATACGGGATGGAAGAGGGTTGGGCCAGCTGGGGTCTCGGAGAGGGACGAAAGATCTACAGACGAGCGGGCCTGCTCCCCGCTGCCCTGCCCAGGCTGGCTGGCTGGCTGGGGCTGGGCCCATCAGCAAAATGTTTAGACACACGGAGAGGTTTAGATATGAGAACGCGTTCCTGGCTGACAAACTCCAGGTCCCCAGCTTCCCAAGGAGGTCTGCCTGGAGTGAGGGGATGATGGAAGAGCCTCCAGGTATCTATCTCCCCTCTGCCAGATTTGGGCCCAGACAAATGGCCTGGTGGGCCCCCAGCCCAGGGATCTGATCCTTCTGCTTAACCTTTTTTAAAGTTCCCTGTGGCTTAACTTTCTCCAGCTCAGCTTCAGCCCCAGTTCTCCCCTTCCTAATGGGCCCCACTGGCTTTGAAATAAATCACATCAAGCTACACAGCAAGTGCGACTGTAGCGTGAGTACTCACTACCTCCCAGATGCCGTGCCTGGGATGCTGTGCATTGGCCCAAGATGCCATCAGCTCCTTACAATAACTCACATATGATCATCACCCTCATTTCAAATACAACAACTCTGAGACACAGAAACGTTAAGAAAGTTGCCCAAGACTCCACAGCAGAAAGTGACACAGTCAAGAATTGAACCCCAACCATCCACCCTGGAGTTCAAGCTCTTCCCCAGGGCTGGTGGGTTGGGTGGTGGGTGGAAGAGCTGGCTCATGCTGGTGAGGTGAGCTGGTGGGTTGATGATAGATGTGGGGTTGGGTTAGGCTGGTGGCTTGGATGGGTGAGTTGGATGGTATGTGGGAAGGTGGCTGGGTAAAGTGGTTGGTGTGTTGGTTTGGGTAAATTAGGGCTGGATAGTTGGGTGGTTGGACAGGATGAATGGATGTGGGACTCAGTGGCCCTAGAGCACGGCACAAATTTCCTAACCTCCAAATCTTGCCTTTGCCATTCTTCCCACTGAGAGTTCCCTCCCTCCACTTCTCCCTTTTTCTCACTCCCCTCTCAGGTCTCAGCCAAACTCTTGTACCACATTATGCAACCAGTGCAAAAAGCAAGTTCAGCCCTGCAACAGCCTAGGCCATTCCTGTTGGTACCACTCAGCTCGCACCTATCATCTGCTGTCTCCAGCCACTGTTACTTCTGCTTAACAAACGAGACTGGAAGCTCCTGAGGGCAGACAGCAGGCCACATCCATCACAGTATGGGCAATGGTGCTTCTTTGTGCCAGGTATGTGGGGAGCAGGAGTAATAGCAAATCTCTGGCCAGGAGAAGGAAACGTCAGGGCTCCTGTCCACGGCCTCCCTGCCATTTGCCCAGGACCCTTCAGAGGGTCCCCAAGACACAGTAGTGTGGGGACCCTTGGGCCATGGCCTCAGAACTGCCACGTGTCTCATTCCAGATTCCTCCTCCATGGAGCATCATCAGCTACACGCCTCCAAGCTGCAGAAAGTGAGCTCGGCTACAAAAGCCACACAAGTTGGCACACAGCAGGGACATGGCCTGGGACAGAGACAAGAAGCTCCAGGGGCTCCTATCAGCCCCAGAGGCCAGCGTGGAAGGCAGAGCCTGGGACAGGGGACTTCTAGGCCAGGGTTTCTGGCAGCCTTCCACAAGGCCAGTAGTCACCCGACCCTGGCTAGCTGGGGCCCCTGGCTCTTCATTCTCCTCTGCTGGTGACATTCACTGCGGCCCCCTTCCTACATGCTGCCACGATGCCCCTCCTGTTTGTTTACCCTCTTGTGGGGACAGTAGGGGGGCATTGGAAGGAGAACCAGCCTCCCCATATCAAGGCAAATACGTTCCCAGCTAATTGGTATTTGCATGGCAAATCCCGGGTAAAGACGTGATCATTTGCATGTTCTAAGAGTAATGATATTTGATGTTGTCAACTTATTACAACCTTGATCACCACTCAATTTCCTGCCTTCCAAGCTCCCAATCACGCTGCCACCCAAAATAACCACCTCTTTGAAACTCACGCAGAGCCCCACAGGGAGGGAGCCACGTGGGGATCCTCAAGCTGAGGGGGCTGCGTGACATCCCAGCTCTGCTATGACCCTTCTCCTTCTCCCTTCCCCACTCCTCCTTCCCTCTCCTCCTCCCTCATCTTCCTCCTTCCCCCTCCTCCTGTCTCCTCTCTTCCTCTTTCTCTTCCTCTGCCTCTTTCTTCCCTCTTTCTCCTCTCCTCCCTTCTTCTTCTCCTGTCCTTCCCCCTTCCCTCCTCCTCCTTGCTCACCTGCCTCTCCTGCCCAGTGCGGAGAGCCCTCACTTTA
>NW_012105586.1:2993852-2996386 GCF_000951045.1 Mandrillus leucophaeus
GGGCTCCTGTCCACGGCCTCCCTGCCATTTGCCCAGGACCCTTCAGAGGGTCCCCAAGACACAGTAGTGTGGGGACCCTTGGGCCATGGCCTCAGAACTGCCACGTGTCTCATTCCAGATTCCTCCTCCATGGAGCATCATCAGCTACACGCCTCCAAGCTGCAGAAAGTGAGCTCGGCTACAAAAGCCACACAAGTTGGCACACAGCAGGGACATGGCCTGGGACAGAGACAAGAAGCTCCAGGGGCTCCTATCAGCCCCAGAGGCCAGCGTGGAAGGCAGAGCCTGGGACAGGGGACTTCTAGGCCAGGGTTTCTGGCAGCCTTCCACAAGGCCAGTAGTCACCCGACCCTGGCTAGCTGGGGCCCCTGGCTCTTCATTCTCCTCTGCTGGTGACATTCACTGCGGCCCCCTTCCTACATGCTGCCACGATGCCCCTCCTGTTTGTTTACCCTCTTGTGGGGACAGTAGGGGGGCATTGGAAGGAGAACCAGCCTCCCCATATCAAGGCAAATACGTTCCCAGCTAATTGGTATTTGCATGGCAAATCCCGGGTAAAGACGTGATCATTTGCATGTTCTAAGAGTAATGATATTTGATGTTGTCAACTTATTACAACCTTGATCACCACTCAATTTCCTGCCTTCCAAGCTCCCAATCACGCTGCCACCCAAAATAACCACCTCTTTGAAACTCACGCAGAGCCCCACAGGGAGGGAGCCAGGTGGGGATCCCCAAGCTGAGGGGGCTGCGTGACATCCCAGCTCTGCTATGACCCTTCTCCTTCTCCCTTCCCCACTCCTCCTTCCCTCTCCTCCTCCCTCATCTTCCTCCTTCCCCCTCCTCCTGTCTCCTCTCTTCCTCTTTCTCTTCCTCTGCCTCTTTCTTCCCTCTTTCTCCTCTCCTCCCTTCTTCTTCTCCTGTCCTTCCCCCTTCCCTCCTCCTCCTTGCTCACCTGCCTCTCCTGCCCAGTGCGGAGAGCCCTCACTTTATTAAATCCACTTGTTGCCAGTGGGAAGCCAGACCTGTTCCAAGAACAGGAAACTAAACTCCCTCACAATGGGACAAGCCTCTAATTGGTCGATTTGCTTCCAGGAGCAAGAGGGGAACTTCTCTGCAGGGCTGCACGGGCATCCCACCCGATCCCTTTACACAAAACAGAATTACTGAAAAGGATTAACAAAGAATAACTACTATTTACCGGCCCTCCCCGTGCCAGGCACTGCGCACAGCACTTCACCTAGGCTGGCTCGTCGCCTCAGTTCCACCCAGAGTAAAGCCAAGGTCCTTACGAAGACTCCTGAGGTTCCCTGGTTTGCTTATTTCCTGGTATGCTCTCACACTCTCTGCTCCAGCCACGCTGACCTCAAACACCCGGGACGTGCTCCTTCAGGCCTTGCACTGGCTGTTCCCTCTGGCTGGGCCGCTCTTTCTGCAGATGTCTCCTTGACCCACTGAGCTGGCTCTCTCCTTCTCCCTGTGGCCTGACCTAATCCACCTGCCTGCTTTGATTCTGGGACATGGCTGCTCCATCCCCAGTGAACAGGGCAGGCACACGCACACACACACACACACACGACCCTGCCCTGCCTCCAGCGTTTGGAATCCTAGTTCTGCCCTCTTCCGTTCTCCCTTTTAACCCATCTCATCGTCAACTTACTTAATGTGCAAGTTGTCCACCTCCCACCACCAGGCCAAGGCAGGGATCCTTCTAGAACATATTGGGCACTTGCTGAATATGTATTGCCTGAATAAAGGAGTAACCTTAGGCGGTGAACCCTGGCAGTATCTCTATTTGACAGTGGAGGAAACTGAGGCAGAAAGCGGTTTAGTAATTTGCACAGGGCCACACGGCTGTTGTTAGGCGTCAGGCCCAGGATCTGAACCCAATCTGCCTGATCCCAGAACTGTGCCCTTACCCAGCCTGATGCTACCCAGAATGACAAGCTTGCATCCCACCCTGTGTGGCTGGTGTTGGTATGAAGCTGCCCTGTCAGGTCTGATGAAGCAATCCCTCTTACCAGCCCTGCATGGCGTCACACAGATGTGGATGCCAACCCAGGCTTGCCTCCTTATCCTGAGTGGCTGAGCAGTTACGAAGTCTCAACCTGCCTGAGTTCACTCAGCCACCAAGTGGCACCTGCCTCCCAGGGTTGGGAGCGGACTCAGTGAGCTAATGACTCTCACCTCCTTTGCACAGCAACTACATATGCTGAGTACCCAGTGGATACTGGTTCCTCTTATTACCTTTTCTAAGATTCTCATGAATATCTTCCAAGGTTTGGGGTATGGCAGGGCCACCCACTGGCTTTTCTGCTTGGTGAGATGACCAGGCCAGTGGGTAGAGGGAATGTACTGACTGAGGAGTCCATGGGGTGGGACCATGGAGCTCCCCCAACTGATTCAGTAGGTCCCAACCCCAGGGTTGAGGCCCCTGTTTTGTCCCCATCCATGGCGAGGTATACCCCAGGTGGTCTGCCCCTGGTAACCCTAAACTTAGGGTTAGGGTTGTTAGGGTTAGGGTTAGGGTTGTT
>NW_012105586.1:2999232-3000099 GCF_000951045.1 Mandrillus leucophaeus
TGGCAAGTTTGTTCCCCTCTAAGCGGGGCTGTGACCACACTACCTATCTAACCTACCTCACCGACACCTTGATTTTGGACCTCTGGCCTCCAAAACTGGGAGAGGATACCTTCTGTTGTTTGAAGCCACCACGTCTCCTACAGAGGCCATAGCACGGCTGGAGCTTTCACTCGGAGATAGGAACGCGCAAGAGGCTTTGAGCAGAGGGAAGTCGTGAGCCCGTGTGCGTTTTACCAAGAGGCCCCCGGCTGCTGTGTCGTGTCCAGCTGCGGGGAGGAAGGTCGGAGGAGTGGGAGAAGGGTTGGGAGGCAACTTCAGGAATCCAGACAAGCATCTGATGAGTCTGTATCAAGTGTTGAAGCGGAGCATGGGGTAGGCGCTGCAGGAAACAGAAAATGCCCCCAGGACCTGGTCCCTGCCTTCCACAGCTCATTGCCCAGGACAGAGAGTGGAGCAGGAACTGCAAGATACCAGGTGGTTTGCATGAAGGGACTGACAAGCGGTCGGGTGGCTACTCACAACATAGAGTGTAGGGATCGTTTACAACGTTCCAGGAACACACATGGCCCCCACACCTTGCTAAGCGCTTTCCATGCGTTTTTCCCTTTTCATCCTCATCAGAATGATAGACGGTAGGTAGTGTTATCCCCATTTTGCAGATGGAGAAACAGGCCTGCTCAAAATGGTAGTGCTGGTGAGGAGAAATGCTAGAATTTGAACCAGTTCTGAGCCAGACGCGGTGGCTTACACCTGTAATCCCACCACAGGCCGAGGTGGGCAGATCACTTGAGGTCAGGAGTTCGAGACCAGCCTGGCCAACGTGGCAAAACCCCGTCTCTACTTAAAAAAAAAATACCAAAATTAGCC
>NW_012105586.1:3000829-3008750 GCF_000951045.1 Mandrillus leucophaeus
TTAGGGTTGTTAGGGTTAGGGTTGTTAGGGTTAGGGGGGTTAGGGTTAGGGTTGTTAGTGTTAGAGTTGTTAGTGTTAGGGTTGTTAGGATTAGGTTTAGGGTTGTTAGGGTTAGGGTTGTTAGGGTTAGGGTTGTTAGGGTTAGGGTTGTTAGGGTTAGGGTTGTTAGGGTTAGGGTTGTTAGGGTTAGGGTTGTTAGGGTTAGGATTAGGGTTGTTCGGGTTAGGGTTGTTAGGGTTAGGGGGGTTAGGGTTAGGGTTGTTAGTGTTACAGTTGTTAGTGTTAGGGTTGTTAGGATTAGGTTTAGGGTTGTTAAGGTTAGGGTTGTTAGGGTTAGGATTAGGGTTGTTCGGGTTATGGTTGTTAGGATTAGGGGGGTTAGGGTTAGGGTTGTTAGTGTTAGAGTTGTTAGTGTTAGGGTTGTTGGGATTAGGTTTAGGGTTAGGTTTAGGGTTGTTAGGGTTAGGGTTGTTAGGGTTAGGATTAGGGTTGTTTGGGTTAGGGTTGTTAGGCCTAGGGTTCGGGTTGTTAGGGTTAGATTTGCATGAGATTTGCTTCTGGTTATAAAGTTGGTTGACATTATGGCATCACTTCTGTACACATTCTGCAACGGGCAAGAGAGAAAGAGGAATTGGATATAATTCTGGGACATACCCGTGGAAGACATAGTTCAAGGGAGCACCATGAATTGGTGGTGTCTAAGGAGGGTAAAAATGGGGGAAGGCCTGAATGTGGCTCCTGTGCACTGGGTCTCTCCTCATCCCAAGCCTTACACAGCCGAGCCCAGATAGGCAGGAGAAAATGGGCTCACATATCCCAGTCTTGAGAGGGTTCCTGCAGACCCAGCCACCAAACTCAAACTGGATCTCTCAAGAGTTCAGGAAGTTGAGGTGGGAATGGGAACCCCAGCGTGTGTACAGATGTGCAGAGAAACCCAGTGTGGCCTACAAGCTCCCACAGAAAGTGATCACCCCTTCACTGGCCCCATGTGACCCTGCTGGAGATGAGCCCACAGCCTGGCCCAGGGCAACGGGGCCCTTCCATTGTGCCGACCACAGCTGTGAGAGGATGGAGGTTCCCTCCCAGAGATGCCCTCATGCCAGCAGCACCCCCCGCCCCCAACACACACACCTTGGGAGCCGCAGCCTTTAATCTGCATCGTTGATAATCAATGGCCTCATTTTTTGCCACTAAGCGGCCAAGGAACATGATCATTAAATACTCATGTAGTAATTCGACAAATCACAGCCTTTTAAACTATCTCAAGGAAGGGAACTTGGGCTTGCACCCAGCCTTGCTCGTTCCTTATAGATTTCTTGAGCTGAATAACAAATCGTTTCCAGCTAGCCGAGGTGGAGCGTGGTGGGAGAGGCAGCTTGGCAGCTCTGCGGAGAAGCAGGGAAACAGCCCTCGTGCCGGGAGGGTTTCCCAGGAAAGCACTTTGAAGGAAGGAGGTGTTGGGGGGAGTTTGGGGGAGCAGCTCGGAACCAATGAATTAAACATTCACTGATCTCTTTCGAAGCAGCTGCTACCAAGGAGGGGAAATGCTTTAATTAATAAAGCACCGTCGGGGAGAGAGAGCTGTTTTCCAACACACCCCAGGGCTCCAGGAGCAAGATCAACAAAGCAGGTGCCCAGCACCCCGGCTGGGGCCGTGCTGGGAGGGGCAGGTGCTCTCTGTCTCAGGGTCTGGGGAGAGATGGCTGGCCAGGTGATTACCTGGCCCCAAGGAGGTGGGGGATGTCCTTTCTCGGCCTCAAAGCCCAGCCCAGAGCTGAGGCCACCTGCCCTGGATGAGAACCTGGAGATGTGGCAGAAAGAGCACTAAACTGGGAGTCTGGAGAAGGTGCCCTATTTTCAGTTCTAGTTGCAGTGTGACCTTGGGTTAGTCATTTCCCCTCTCTGGATCTTGGTTTCCTCATCCGTCATCCTCAGACTGGGCTCTGGGAAGCCATCGGGTTCCTTGAAGGTATCCAAAGATGGCTTTGGTTGGGCAGGGGTGGTGCAGGCAGGCGGGGCTCTGGGCCCCAAACCCAGCTTCAGCCAGAGTAGCTTTGCTTTCATCTGCTAATATCTTGAGCTTCATGTAAAATGTCCTTTGAAGAAAGAACACTGAGGGTTTTTTTAAAAATTGAAAACCATTGGCTTAGATGTTTTCTCCTGTCTCTTCAGGAGCCTGGGCCTCAAAGTTGAGCAATTTTCAGTTGGCCAATCAGTCAGCCTCAGTCATAACCAAGCACCTAGCCCATGCCCGCTGCTAGGGTAACACAAAGAAGAATAAGGACACTCTATTTTCTTTCCAGGGGGCTTCCAGTCTAATCCCAGTGTGTCAGATATGTGGCATACGTGCCATTGTTCCTGACTGTATGCCTGTGGCAGGCATTACTAATTGATCACAGTCCTCTCTCTCACAGAGGCCAACTGTGATCTCAAACACTTTTTCAGCCTAGTGCTCTAGGCAGCCCCTACCAATCAACTAGCCCCAGCACTTGAAATGACACCTCTCTCTCCCATCTATGTTCCAACAAACAAGTTTCCCAAAGCACAATGGGCTGCCTCACATGTTTATTCATTCGTTCCATAGGTATTTATTGAGCACCTACTATATTCTGGACACTGTGCTAGGGCTCCAGCAGTTCTTGTGGATCTTATAGTAGAGAAAGAGATGGATAATCAATGTGTAAACAAGTTAAAAACCAAATGGTTTTTTAATAAATAGTGACACAGACAGTGAAACTAGAGTGAACTGAGAAGAAAGGACAGGCTGGCTGCACTACCATGGGTGGACAGGACGGGCCTGAACACAAGGAAGTGTCGTATAAGGAGGTATCCCAAAAATGAGAAGGAAGTCGTCATGCAGAGGTCTAGGGAAAGAGCATTCTTTTTTTGAAGGGGAAGAATCTTGCTCTGTCACCCAGGCTGGAGTGCAGTAGTGCAATTTCAGCTCACTGCAACCTCTGCCTTCCAGGCTCAAGCAATTCTCGTGCCTCAGCCTCCTGAGTAGCTTGGATTACAGGCACACGCCACTGCACACAGCTATTTTTGTATTTTTAGTAGAGATGGGGTTTTGCCATATTGGCCAGGCTGGTATTGAACTTCTGACCTCAAGTGATCCACCCACCTTGGCCTCCCAAAGTGCTGGGATTACAGGAGTGAGCCACAACACCTGGCCAGAAAGAGTATTCTTGACAGAGGTTTGAACAACTGGTGCAATGGCCCTGGGGCAGGACAGAGCTCAGGGTTTGAGAGTTTGAGGGACATCAAAGTGGTCCCTGGGGCTGGGATATAGGAGAGGAGAAGAGATACAGAGTAAGGTGGAAGAGGCAGGCAGGGGCTGAATCTCTTGGGTCCCATGAACTGTCATTAGGAGTTTGAGTTTAGGAGCAATGGAAGCCATTGGAGGGGAGGGGTGGGTCTGATTGTTCTAGAAAGATCTTCAGCAGCAGCTGGACCACTCCCTGCTGGGGGCCTGACAGAGGATACTTTTTTCCCTAGGGAGGAGCTAAGGAGTTTCTGAGCCCAGCCAGCATGGAGATTCTATATTCTTGTGGCTACTTGTCAAACCCTGAAGAAGGCTGGATCTCAGTGTCTTTCCACTTCCACTTCTGGAAATTTCTACCTGAGGAGTCTCCTCCTTTCATTTTGAAGGCTGTCCTGTGGACCCCACCATAGTGCCCCACCTAGCCGACCCTCCTAGGTCCTCGGTGCCCTCATCCTTTCCAACTCTCTCACCCACGAAGCTGCCCTGTCCTGTGTCTCCCTCCCTGACTGTCCAGCCAGCTGTCTATGCTGATGTTGAAGGGGGTGGATTACCAGGGGTTGGTTGGTAGGTTACCTGCCCCAGGCCATTCCTGGAGTGGAGAGGAAGGGATCTGGGAGAGAGGTCCAGAAACACCACCTTCCCCCAAGGAACTGAGACTAGAAGAGGGAATTTGGAAGCAAATACAGCAAATCAAAAATCACGTTTCAAGCGGACCCACCTATATGTGGGCTGCTCTGCAGGTCCAAACCCATCCCTTCCCAAACCCCACCACACACATTGGGCACTTTCACCAGCTCCTTTCAACCCAAGGTGGCCACGGAGCCCAAGAGGTGATCAATTGATTGCAAGGGGTCTACTACAGACACATTCACGATTGCCTACACATGAAATAAATAATGTGCCTCACTCATCTACATAAGAGCATTTTCAAGGGCATTAAGATGCTGTTGTGGTTCACACAGGGAAAGTTGATGTATGCATGTTGGCTGGATTCATAGTCACTGCCATCATATTGAATGTTCTCAATCAATGAATGAGAAAGCACAGCTAATGTCATGTGGGACCCCATGGACCAGATGGGCGCCGAATGGAGGAGGCTTCACACACGATGTTCACCATCGTGTTAGGCGTTGGGCAGCAGCAGCTCACAAAGAAAGAAGTATGTCAAAGCCCACGTTCGTAAAGATATAGGAAGAAAGCCCAGGAAAACCACAGCACACAATGGTGAAAAGGTTTACAGCAATTTAAATTTTTTTCCTTTGTGCTCGTACCTTTTCTCAATATTCCACCATGGGCCGGGCACGGTGGCTCACACCCATAATCCCAGCACTTTGGGAAGCCAAGACAGGTGGATCCCTGAAGGTCAGGAGTTCAAGAGCAGCCTGGCCAACATGGCAAAACCCCATGTCTAGTAAAAATACAAAAATTAGCCAGGCATGGTGGCAGGCACCTGTAATCTAAGCTACTCAGGAGGCTGAGACAGGAGAATCACTTGAACCTGGAAGGTGGAAGTTGCGGTTAGCTGAGATCGCACCACTGCACTCCAGCCTGGGCTACAGAGCAAGGCTCCATCTCAAAAATAAAAATAATAATAATCATAATTCCACCACGAACCTGCATCACCTAAACCAAATTATATAAAAGGAAGGGGGCCCTCAAGTTGGAAAAGATGGGGAACTACAGGGCACAGAAGAAAATCCATTCATCTTCCCTTGTACCCTACTAGGGGGAGCAGAAGTGGAGCCCCTGGACCTGCCTGGCCCGGCCCCTAGTTCTGCAGCTGGGTGGGTGGAGATGAGCACAGGAAATGGTGCAGCGGGGCAGCTGGGGACCAGAGGGCTCCGGGCTTCAGGGTAGCTCTGAGGGTGCTCTCAGAGGCAGCCCAAGAGGGCAGGAAACCCTCCGGCCACCATGGGGGTCCTGGGCAGACAGACCCCGCCCCCAAGGCTTCCGTGGTGGTTGACTGTTCCACCATTCATCTCCCTCACACCCAAACTGGCCTTCTTGGGGGCATAAAAACGTTGGCTCAAATGACCAAAAAACGAAAAGTCCCTGTGTTCTGGTTCCAATCTGGGGAAAGAAAGTGTATATAAAACAGCTTCTTATCGGCGGCTCCGACGCTTTACGCGTTCAAGGCTCTTTATTTCACTCCGCCGGCAAATTTCTCCCGACAATTACTGCCTTTGACGAGCCTGCCAGGCTGCAGCGAGCGGGCGGGCAGCTTGTCCTTCACATCCTGCCTGTGGGAGAACGGAGCCTGGCCTCCCTCGGGTAGGACGGACGATGGGAGACGGTGGCAGGGAAGCTGTCTGTGAGGCCCGGGTCCTACCTGCTGCTAAGAAGCCAGATGTGGATGTGGGCTTTCTTTTCCTAGACAGACTCCAAGCCTGAGGGTGTCTGAGAGCAACGAGCTGACTGGGATTCCCTGCCCAGTTGTCCCCCAGGAGTGGGAGCCTGGCCTGGCTTCTACATCTCTGGTCCCAGGTGTTGCAGGTGAATGGGCCTGCATCACTCTTCATGGGCACTGATGTCAGGCATGGGCCTGGAAGAGGACGGAGAAAGTGCCCTCTGCGAGCTGCCTCGGGAACACCATGGCCAGGCCCCAGCCACCTGCTCTCTCCTCGCTTACAGGCTGGAACAGGCTCCAATCAGCCTCTATGAGCTGCTGAAGACAGCCCCTGGGGAGCTGGGTGCAGCTGGCAGCCAGCAGCAGGGCCAGGTTGGAACTGCAGGTGGCAGAGGGGACAACAGATGAGGTGGTGATTTGTGCTTTCCTGGGTGAGAGGTTCAGCCCCTAATGGGTGACATGCCCTTCAGTCCATTGTTCTGGGCTCAGCAGCCCAGCGATCATGAGTGGAGAATTGCTCCCTGGGCCGGAGAGTTCTAAGGCCTCCCTCAGGGGGAGGCCCACCGCCAGCCAGAGGGCCCCTCCACAGTGACCTGGGATACTGGCCCAGGGGTCAGCAAAGCCAAGGGGTAACAGCAGCTGGTGGAACAGCTACTTCTCAGGAGGATTTGCTGCTGAGACACATCGATGGTGTCCCTAGGCGAGGGACCCCTTTGTGCAGCACACTCTTGTTACAGACCAAGGACTTTGATTCTGGGCCAGTACTGGGCACTTGCCTTGATTTACCCCATGCATTGTCTCATATTTAGGGCAGAAGTGAGTCATTCATTCAAGACATCTCCGCTGAGCACCTAGGGCTACAGTGGGGAGAAAGGCAGACAGGACAGTGGCCCTCCTGCGTCCCATTTCATTTACTTGCTGGCTTCCAGCCTGGCACACAGGGGTTGCTCCCGATAGTTATTGCTCAAGATGATGGAAACCCATCTCCCTGCCCTCAGCCAATACGTGGTCTTCTCCACTGATCGTCTCCTCTGAAGAGCGGAGAGCAAGGCAGACATGGAGATCCCACCTGCCCCCCTACCAGGTAAGTTCTGAGGGTGCAGGGGGTGCATTAAGTTGGCCACTGCTCTATTCCCAGCAGAGCACAGTGCCTTGCCCATTTACTCGTGTAGTCAGCAAATGGATTTTGAGCACCTACTGTGTTAGGCACAATTTTAGATGCAGGGGATAGTAGGTCAATGAACAAAGCAAAGTCCCTGCCCACATGGAGGTTCACTCTTGGTGGCCAATGATAAACAAGTAAGTAAAATGGGCTGGGCACAATGGTCATGCTTGTAAGTCCCAGCACTTTGGGAAGCTGAGGTGAGCAGACGGCTTGAGCTCAGGAGTTTGAGACCAGCCTGGGCAACATGGCAAGACTCGGTCTCTACCAAAAAGTGCAAAAACTAGCCAAGCATGGTGGTGGTGTGCACCTACTACTCCTAAATCCCAACTACTTAGAAGGCTGAGAAAATCGCTTGAGCCCAGGATGTCAAGGCTACAGTGAGCGGAGATCCGTGCCACTGCACTCCAGCCTGGATGACAGAGTGAGACCCTGTCTCAAAAAAATGCGTAAATAAAAAGCAATAAGTAAAATGATAGATATTAAAAGCAGTAGGTGCTGTGGAGAAAAATAAAACAGGAAAGGAAAAGGAGCTGCAATGGAGTGTTCCATGGAGTTCAGTAGGGTGGCCAAGGAGTCCTCACCGGACAGGTGATATATGAACAAAGACTTGAAAGAAATAAGGACATGGGCTGTGGGTTTATCTGAAGGCACTCTGAGGTGGTATTGTTTAGGGAACTCCATGGAGACTACTGTGGCTGGAACAGGCAAGAGGGAAAAAGGAGGTGGGAAGGGGCGGAACCTCTACCAGGCTGTAGTGGGCTGAACAGTGGCTCCCAAATGACATGTCCATGTCCTCATCCTCGGAACCAGTTACCATGACATTATTGGGAAAAAGAGTCTTTGCAGGTGTGATTAAATTAAGGATTCTAAGATGAGATCATCTTGGATGATCTGAGCAGGCCCTAAGCCCAGTGACAAAGGTCCTTAACAGAGAGAGGCAAGCTGGGCGAGGTGGCCTATGCCTGTAATCCCAGCACTTTGGGAGGCTGAGGGGGGCGGATCACGAGGTCAGGAGATCAAGACCATCCTAGCTAACACGGTGAAACCCCGTTTCTACTAAAAGTGCAAAAAAATTAGCCAGGCGAGGTGGTGGGCGCCTGTAGTCCCAGCTACTCAGGAGGCTGAGGCAGGAGAATGGCATGAACCC
>NW_012105586.1:3008800-3009902 GCF_000951045.1 Mandrillus leucophaeus
AGTAGGGTGGCCAAGGAGTCCTCACCGGACAGGTGATATATGAACAAAGACTTGAAAGAAATAAGGACATGGGCTGTGGGTTTATCTGAAGGCACCCTGAGGCAGTATTGTTTAGGGAACTCCATGGAGACTACTGTGGCTGGAACAGGCAAGAGGGAAAAAGGAGGTGGGAAGGGGCGGAACCTCTACTAGGCTGTAGTGGGCTGAACAGTGGCTCCCAAATGATATGTCCATGTCCTCATCCTCGGAACCAGTTACCGTGACCTTATCGGGAAAAAGAGTCTTCACAGGTGTGATTAAATTAAGGATTCTAAGATGAGATCATCCTGGATGATCTGAGCAGGCCCTAAGCCCAGTGACAAAGGTCCTTAACAGAGAGAGGCAAGCTACGCCTGTAGGCCAGCACTTTGGGAGGCTGAGGCGGGAGGATCACAAGGTCAGGAGATCGAGACCATCCTGGCTAACACGGTGAAACCCCGTTTCTACTAAAAGGGCAAAAAAATTAGCCAGGTGTGGTGGTGGGCACCTGTAGTCCCACCTACTCAGGAGGCTGAGGCAGGAGAACGGCATGAACCTGGGAGGTGGAGCTTGCAGTGAGCCAAGATCGTGCCACTGCACTCCAGCCTGGGCGACAGAGTGAGACTCCATCTCAAAAAAAAACAAAAAACAAAAATAAAAATTAAAAAAAAAAAAGAGAGGCAGAGGGAGATAAGAGGCAGAATAAAGAGAAGACACAGGTGCACCGAGGGGACAGCCATGTGAGCACAGAGAGCATGATGTGGCCACAAGCCCAGGAGCATGACAGCTACCAGGATTGGGAAGTGGCCAGGAAGGATCCTCCCCTATGGAGAGGGTGCAGCCCTGCTGATGCCGAGGGCCCGTTGAGGCTCCTGAATTCATTTGAGAGCAAGTCAAAAATAAAGATAGGCAGAGCACGGTGGCTCATGCCTATAATCCCAGCACTTTGAGAGGCTGAGGCAGGTGGATTGCTTGGTCTCAGGAGTTCGAGACCAGCCTGGGCAACATGGCAAAACCCTGTCTCTACAAAAAATACAAAAATTAGCTGGGTGTGGTGGTGCATGAATGTAGTCCCAGGGAGGAT
>NW_012105586.1:3012897-3021915 GCF_000951045.1 Mandrillus leucophaeus
ACTCTCCTGTGGCTGGAGTAGAGGGAGGGCGGTGGAAAAGGAGGGAGAGAAACTCAGCTAGGTCACCCAGCAATAGGAGGCAGGGCTAGGACCCCAACCTAGGACCTTTGTGGTTCACAAAGCACAAATTCACACTGGTAACTTACATGTCCTGTAAGTTACCTGCTGGAACAGAAGGAAGCCTGCATGGGTGTTCCAAAGCAGAGGAACTGGCCAAAGGTGAGTAGAGAGGTGTCTACTCCAAGCACATGGGACTCAAGTCTTCGGTAGCCTGACGGTATGGGCATGTGGCCTCAGACAGAGCAAGTGAGGCCCAGCCCACCTTGCAAACTGATCCCCAGGACTGTGGCTGCTGGCCGAAGCCATCTCTACTGCCACCAGGCCCAGGCCAGTGAGAAACCGGGGATAAAGACCCGCAGCCAAGCCAGGAGCCACCTGGGCTTTGATCACTCCCATGTGCCCTGCCCCACCATCTTCTCCCCTTTTTCCGGACTAATGTTATCAACGCGGCCTAAGCAAACTTAGCCACATGTTGGCAGATCATTTTTTGTTTCCAAATATGCATCCTAATGATTATGCAGTTCTAAATAGGAAGTCATGGCAGGAGCGGAGAGTTTGCTCCAGTGACATGAGGAACGAGGCATTACACGTTCTCGGCAGCTGCTTCGGGGACCCTCGCCCTCCGCCTTCTCGCCTGTGTTTTGTCTCTTCTTGTAGCTGTTCCTAATAACCACATCAGGCCAGAGACTGGAGCAGGGAACTGACACCTTCCATAAAACAACCGTGGAGATCGGGCCCTGGGGAGGCCCAGCTGATGGGCAGAAGAGAAATGGAACATGGCATAGAAGCGGGCAGTGAGTCCAGCCTTCTGCGTGGGGAAGCACACGCATGGGCCCAACTGGGTCTTGTGATGACCATGGCTACTGACGGGGGGCAGAGCACATCAAGTGGGAATGTCATGGGGCAGGGCATAAAAATGGAGATTGTGGATGCCCCCACAACTCCTTCATCCCAGCTTGTTCTTATGTACGCGCACACAAACACACACACACACACACAGATACATACACCCTCACTAAACTCACCTGCAGCTCCATCCTCATAATTAACCATCTCATTAATTTCATAAACAGCAGTGAACCATCGTTTTGGAAGCTTTAGCCCCCCCCTCTCCTTTTTTTGAGACAGTCTTGTTCTTTCACCCAGGTTGGAGTGCAGTGGTATGATCTCAGCTCAAGAGATTCTCCTGCCTCAGCCTCCAGAGCTAGCTGGGACTACAGGAGCGCACCACCATGCCCAGCTAATTTTTTGTGTTTTTACTAGATACAGGGTTTCACTATGTTGGCTGGGCTGGCCTTAAACTCCTGACCACAGGTGATCCAAACCAGCCTCGCCCTCCCAAAGTGCTGGCATTACAGGCGTGAGCCACTGCACCCGGCCAAGACCGTTTTGATAACCTGATTAAAAACTCCAGATTCTCTCCCCTGAAAATGCACATACATGCAACTCCAAGTGGTCCACAGCCCCCTGAAGCCTATCAGGATCCCCAGGTGAGCTTTGAATATGATGCAGGGGTGAAGAGGGTGGATTTGAGGGTGATTCACCTGGGCTGGAACCTTGACTCTATCATTTACTGACAGGGAAGTATCTTAAAGCACATTCTGTCGCTTCTCCAGGTCCCAGGTAGTGCATTTGTCAGTGGAGATGGGATGATAGTATTAATGCCTTCCTTGAGGGGCTGGAGACAAGCTAGATGGGTTCATCTGTCTTGAGTAATTAATATAGGGCCAGACACATTAAAAAAAAAAAAAAAGCTCAGGATATTTGGGGTATTATGATAATTAGGGGAAAGGACTTGGCAGAGAAGCGTTTTAGTCCTGGTTCTGCACTAAACTGCTGTGTGGCCTCTGGCAAGTTACTGCCCCTCTCTGACCTTCAGTTTTTCCCTCTATCAGGGGCATTCTTTGATTCTCTAATTTGTCGAAATCAGAGACATAGGGCTGCATGCTTCTGGGGTAAAGAGACCCTGCCCCTACCCTCAAGGAGCCCCTCTGTCTCTGCCTCATCACTCAGCTGTGGATAGGGACAACAGGAAGAGGTGGGGTGAGCTGGGCTAGTCAGGGAGGGCTTCCTGAGGAGGTGTTGCCAGAGCTAGGATTTGAAAAGCAGGAAGAGATGCAGGGAGAGACATGGAAAACAGGATCCTGGGGTGAGTCCTAATGCCCCAGCTTCGCTTTCTGCTTAGGATCCATGCTTTGTCGGCCACCACTTCCACAACACCCTGCACCCGCCCTGCACATAACCGGTGCTCATGAAATGCTTGCAGACAGGCAGGAAGGGCACACCTGTGTTCCCAGGCCCTGGTTCCTGCCTCCCTGAGTCTGCTGGTCCAGGCTCTGGCCCCTGGGTCTCTCCCGCAGCAGAGAGGGCCACATTTCCCTGTGGGTATAAATGGTTGCAGACAGTTATGACTTAACTAATTTAATTAAATTTTCTGTGTTGTACTCAGAATGAAAGCTTCAGGTCGGGGGGACAAGATCCTGGAAGATGAACTTTACACACACACACACACACACACACACACACACACACACACGCTCTACTGCCTGTACCTTGTCTGTAGCCGCCTCCAGGGGCTGGGGCCCTGGGGACTGGGTCATGAAGGCCAAAGGTTTGAGGCCAGGTCACGGGCCATGGCACCAGGTAGTGAGAGTTGGGGGAGGGGACTCCTGCCATTTAAGTCTCACTACAGCCTCAAGAAGGCCCACTGATATGGTTTGGCTGTGTCCCCACTCAAATCTCATCTTGAATTGTAGCTCCCGTAATTCTTACGTGCTGTGGGAGAGAGCCGGTGGGAGATCATTGAATCATGGGGGCAGTTTCCCCCATACTGTTCTCATGGTAGTGAATAAGTCTCACGAGATCTGACGGTTTTATAAAGGGTTTCCCCTTTCACTCGATTCTCATTTTCTCTATTGTCTGCTGCCGTGTAAGATGTGCCTTTTCACCTTCTGCCATGATTGTGAGGCCTCCCCAGCCATGTGGAACTGTGAGTCCATTAATCCTCTTTTTCTTTATAAATCGACCAGTCTTGGGTATGTCTTTATCAGCAGTGTGAAAACAGACTAATAAACCCACATAGGATGAGGTTTACAGTACAGGTCCTACACCTTTCTAGGTTCTACCAACCTGAAACATTGGTATTATTCTACTATTTACAGTAATAGCAACAGCATGTATAGGTTACATCCTACCATGAGGACAAATATCTTTGTGAGGGACAACAGCAATCACAAACCTATGGTCAGCTCCCCATACACTGGTACTAACCTGCTGGAATGAATCTGGGGCAGATTTTCAGTTGACAAAGCCTCCCTTCCACGATTCTTCACCTTCCACTTCATTTTCCCTATTATCATTGCTGCCCTAGTAGCTGTTCACCTTCTATTTCTCCACAAAACAGGATCCAACAACCCATCAGGAATCTCATCAGATTCTGCAAAATCCCATATCATCCATACTACACAAGCAAAGATGTCTGAGGCTTAACTCGCCTTCTACTGTGATTACTTGTCCGAGTCCTCTTTTCACCCTGACCCGTCAGGAGACCCAGACAACTATACCCCCAGCAAATCTCCTTAACACACCACCCAACGTTTAACCAACGGTAAACCAGAACGATATTTTCTATTTTCCTATGCAATCCCTTTTTCTTTTCTTTTCTTTTTTTTTTTGAGACGGTGTCTTGCTCTGTCACCCATGCTGGAATACAGTGACATAATCTCGGCTCACTGCAACCTCCCTCTCCTAGGTTCAGGTGATCCTCCTGCCTTAGCCTCCTGACTAACTGTGACTACGGGAATGCACCACCATGCCTGGCTAATTTTTGTCTGTTTAGTAGAGACAGGGTTTCACCATGTCGGTGAGACTAGTATCAAACTCGTGACCTCAAGTGATCGGCCCACCTCCTGCCACTTTTCTGGCCTCCCAAAGTGCTGGGATTATAGGCATGAGCTACCACCCCTGACCCCCATGCTTTATTTATAATAAACTGCGGGGGTTTTAGCCCTTGGCCTGGCTATAGGGTTGTAAACTTACAAATATATATGAATTTAGAAAAGGAGGGTTTATTTTCTATAAGGGGGTTATAGCCTGCAAGGTGGTCATCCCAAAGGCTGGGAAGGTGCCTCCAATAAAGGCCATTGATGGTCACTTTGAAAGAGAGGGTGCATTAGGCCATTCTTACATTGCTATAATGAAATACCTGAAATGCAGTAATTTGTAAAGAAGCAAGCAAAGTTTCATTGGCTCATGGTTCTGCAGGCTGTACGAGCACGGCACCGACATCACTTAGCTTCTGGGGAGGGCTTAGGGAGCTTTGACTCATGGTGGAAGGTGAAGCGGGAGCAAGCATGTCCCATGGTGAAAGCAGGAGCAGGGGAGTAGGGCATGCACTTTTAAATGACCAGATCATGTGTGAACTCAGAGCAAGAGCTCACTCATCACCAAGGGGATGGCCCAAGGCATTCATGAAGGATCCAACTGCATGATCCAAACATCTCCCACCAGGTCCCCCCTCCAACGCTGGGGATTACATTTCAACATGAGATTTGAGCAGGGACAAATATCCAAGCTCCATCAGAGGGAAGCTTTATGCTGAATGGGTTGGCAAAACATGCATATTTAACAGGTTACAGGAAGAGCTATGAGTATTTATGAAGGTGGTCCCGACACATGTGTATTGAATAAACGTGTATGTTACGTACGACACATGTTCACCTTGGGATAGAAACTTAACATTTAAATGTATTATAATTAGGCCCTATATGTTGAAAGGTCTCTTTAGGACATGAAGGCACTCAAGTGTATAGCCTCTGTAAACCAGCCAGAACCGGTCTGTGGAGGGTGGTCTTTCTATCAGGAGAAAGTTATTGCAATCAGTCTCTTGTCCTATAAAAGCTGTAGTTATGGCTGGTGGAATAGGGGCTTAGTGTCTGCGAGGTAGATGAGTTGCAATTGTTTTAATAGTGTTTTTCTTGAGGGCAGTGCTTGTTTCGCTGTTAAAGTAAAACAAACAAACAAAAAAACTTGTGGCAGTCAGAATATAGTTTTTTGTTTGTTTGTTTTTGAGATGGCGTCTCGCTCTGTTGCCCAGGCTAGAGTGCAGTGGTGTGATCTCGGCTCACTGCAAGCTCTGCCTCCCGGGTTCACGCCATTCTCCTGCCTCAGCCTACCAAGTAGCTGGGACTACAGGCGCCCGCCACCACGCCTGGCAAATTTTTTTTCTTTTTTTTTTTGTATTTTTAGTAGAGACAGGGTTTCACCATGTTAGCCAGGATGGTCTCGATCTCCTGACCTCGTGATCTGCCTGCCTCAGCTTCCCAAAGTGCTAGGATTACAGGTGTGAGCCACTACGCCCAGGCTGTGTGTTTGTTTTTGAGATGGAGTTTCACTCTTGTCACCCAGGCTGGGGTGCAATGGTGTGAACTCAGCTCACTGGAACCTCCACGTCCCAGGTTTAAGTGATTCTTCTGCCTCAGCCTCGCAAATAGCTGGGATTACAGGCACTCGCCACCACATCCAGCTAATTTTTACATTTTTAGTAGAGATGGGGTTTCACCATGTTGGCCAGGCTGGTCTTGAACTCCTGAGCTCAGGTGATCCACCCATCTCAGCCTTCCAAAGTGCTGGGATTACAGGCTTGAGCCATCGCACCCGGCCAAGAACTCAGTTTTAAGGTTTTTCTGGGGTCCCCTTGGCCAAGAGGGGGTCTGTTCAGTTAGTGGGAGACCTTGGAATTTTATGTTTGGTTTACAGGGTTATATTAGGTTCCTAACAAAGCCTCTCTTTTTGGAATCCTTTGTCGATTATGTAGCTTGGACCACATAACACTGTGTAGGAAAACACATTAGCCTCAATCAAAGCTAACTTGAGACCTTCTGGAGTTTCCTGGTGGATCAGCTTATAAAATGCAGGAAGGAACATTGACCCAAGCGTGTTCACTATTCCTGGGTGCGTGGCCTCAGAACTGCAAGGACATGGCTGGGAACAAACCCGCTATGGACAAAGGGATGAACTTGGGTTTTCTCGGGACTAAAAGTCCCAGTACTCCCCTCAGTCCCAGGCAAGCCAGGACAGATGATCCCCCTGTATACAGAAGACCCATGCCAGCAGTGTGTGTCTCAGCTGAGGCGAGTGTCACACACACCCAGTGGATGAATGGAAAACATACCTTTCTTATTCTGAAGCAGACAGGAAGCTGTAACTTGGGTTGAAATTTCCAGTGACAGCCACACAAAGGACTCAAAAGGCACTGAGTCTCAGATCCCTCGAAATAGGGGTCTCCTGACTCCCAAGATCCAGTGGGGAAGGCCCCAGAAAGGGGCTTGAGCAAAATAATTTCATAAAATGCATTAAATGGAAAAATTCACGTTTCTAAATTAGCACATCTTATTTCAGATACATGGTATTTAATAGACACACAAACTAATACATAACTACTTTTTCCAGTGGCACAGGAAAATAGACATTCAAGTTCTCCCTGGGAAAATGGAGAATCCCTTTCCATTCAAGGCCCACTTGCTGTCTTGGTGGGCTCTTCAGCACTTCACCCCCCACCCCTCGGTGGCATGGATGTTGTAGATAACTTGGATCTCTTCATGCTGGACAGGAGAAGGGATTCATTCCCTCAGTCATTCGGCAAATATTTGCTGAGCACTATGCACCATGGACTTGGGACGCAGCAATGAAACAGAGCTCAAAGTCCCCGCTCTCATGAGCTGACATTCCAGTGGGATTCTCAGAAAATAAATTCACAAATAAATGAAATGTGTATTGAGTTAGTGAAACACACGAGGGAGGACAAAACACAGCATGACAGAGGGATGGGAGCAAGGAGTGAGGAAGGGGGTTGAGTTTGTTTGTTTTTTTTTTTTTTTTCTTTTTTTTTTTCACCCAGGCTGGAGTGCAGTGGTGGGATCTCGGCTCCCTGCAACCTCCACCTCCCGGGTTCAAGCGATTCTCCTGCCTCAGCCTCCCGAGTAGCTGGGGATTACAGGCATGTGCCACCATACCCAGCTAATTTTTATATTTTCAGTAGAGATGGGGTTTCACTATATTGACCAGGCCGGTCTCGAACTCCTGACCTCAAGTGATCTGCCAGCCTCAGCCTCCCAAAGTGCTGGGATTACAGGTGTGAGCCACCACGCCTGATCTGGGGTTGACATTTTAGAAGGAGGCCAGGAAAGGCTTCACTGAAGAGGGACACTTGAGTAAAGATCTGAGAAAGGGAGGGAACTGGGGCTGAGTAGATTTCTGGGCAAAGAGAATAGCAGGCAGGGGGAGCAGCACGTGCCAAGGCCCTGGGGCAGGGGCATGCCTGGGGCATTGGAGGAGAGGCAAGGAAGCAGGCACTGGGCAAATAAGGAAAGTGGAAGGCCACGCAATCAGAGACAAAGGGAGAAGCCAGATCATATGAAACCTCACAGGTGGTGATAAAACCCTGGCTTTTATTTTGAGTGAGTTGAGAATCCATTTGAGGGGTTTTAGGAGAGAAGTCACATGATTTGATTTATGTTTTACAGGATTCCTCTGGCTGTTGGATAGAAAATAC
Source organism: Mandrillus leucophaeus (assembly GCF_000951045.1). NCBI lineage: Eukaryota > Metazoa > Chordata > Mammalia > Primates > Cercopithecidae > Mandrillus > Mandrillus leucophaeus. The sequence goes on from NW_012105586.1 coordinate 3,020,510, forward strand.
AGAGAAGAGGCCAGGGCAGAAGCAGAGAGACCAATTAGGCAGTGATTACCTTCAGAGGCTCAGAGGGTTGCAACCCAGGAGGTGGAAAGAACTGACCGGATCCTGGATCTATTTTGAAAGTAGAGGCCAGGCAGGGTGGCTCGCGCCTGTAATCCCAGCACTTTGGGAGGCCAAGGCAGGCGAATCGCCTGAGGTCAGCAGTTCAAGGCCAGCCTGGCCAACAGGGTGGAACCCCGTCTCTACTAAAAATACAAAAATTAGCCGGGCATGGTGGCATGCGCCTGTAGTCCCAGCTACTTGGAATGCTGAGGCAGGAGAATTGTTTTAACCTAGGAGGTGGAGTTTGCAGTGAGCTGAGATCATACCACTGCACTTCACTTCAGCCTGGGTGACAGAGGGAGACTCTGTCTCAGAAAAAAGAAAGAAAGAAAGAAAGAGAGAGAGAGAGAGAGAGAAAGAGAGAAAGAGAGAAAGACAGAGAGAAAAAGAAAGAAAAGAAAAGACAGAGAGAGAAAGGAAAAGAAAGGCAAGGAAAGGAAAAGAAAAGAAGGAAGGAAGGAAGGGAAGGAAAGGAAAAGAAAGGCAAGGAAAGGAAAAGAAAAGAAAGAAAAGAAGGAAGGAAGGAAGGAAGGAAGGAAAGAAGGAAGGAAGGAAGGAAGGAAGGGAGAGCCGACAGGATGTGCTAATGGACTAGATGCAGAGGATGATGGAATCGGGGTGGGGGGGGCGGCAAGAATGACCTTTGGCCCTGGCAACTGGAAGCATGCAGTTGCCATACCTAGGTGGGAAAAGAAGAGGGTGGAGAGGCTTTGGGGGAAAGCTCGGAAGCTCAGTTTTGTGTATGTCAGATTTGAGATGTCTTTAGCCCTCCAAGTGGATATGCAGTGTAGGCAGCTGGATGTGTAAGTCTGGAGTTCAGGAGGCACGTCGGGACTGAAATAGGTATTCAGGGATTATCAGCGTCTAGATGGTGTTGGAAGCTATGAGCTTGGCTGAGATTATTTAGCAAGTGAGTGTAAATAGGGAAGAGAAGTCCAGGCACTGAACCCCGGGCACTAAACACTTAGAAGTCAGGTTGTTAACAATCTGATCTTTGACAAACCTGACAAAAACAAGAAATGGGGAAAGATTCCCTATTTAATAAACGGTGCTGGGAAAACAGCTAGCCATATGTAGAAAGCTGAAAATGGATCCCTTCCTTACCTTATACAAAAATTAATTCAAGATGGATTACAGACTTAAATGTTAGACCTAAAACCATAAAAACCCTAGAAGAAAGCCTAGGCAATACCAATCAGGACATAGGCATGGGCAAGGACTTCATGACTAAAACACCAAAAGCAATGGCAACAAAAGCCATAATAGACAAATAGGATCTAATTAAACTAAAGAGCTTCTGCATGGCA
>NW_012105586.1:3022330-3037228 GCF_000951045.1 Mandrillus leucophaeus
AGATGCTGGAGAGGATGTGGAGAAACAGGAACACTTTTACACTGTTGGTGGGAGTGTAAATTAGTTCAACCATTGTGGAAGACAGTGTGGCAATTCATCAAGGATCTAGAACTAGGAATACCATTTGACCCAGGAATCCCATTACTGGGTATATACCCAAAGGATTATAAATCATGCTACTATAAAGATACATGCACATGTATGTTTATTGCGGCATTATTCAATAGCAATAGCAAAGACTTGGAACCAACCCAAATGTCCATCAATGATAGAAGGATTAAGAAAATGTGGCACATATACACCATGGAATACTATGCAGCCATAAAAAAAGGATAAGTTCATGTCCTTTGCAGGGACATGGATGAAGCTGTAAACCATCATTCTCAGCCAACTATCACAAGGACAGAAAACCAAACACCGCATGTTCTCACTCATAGGTGGGAATTGAACAATGAGAACACTTGGACACAGGGCGGGGAACATCACACACCGGGGCCTGGATATGTGGGGCTGGGGGAGGGATAGCCTTAGGAGAAATACCTAATGTAAATGACTAGTTGATGGGTGCAGCAAACCAACATGGCACATGTATACATATGTATCAAACCTGCACGTTGTGCACATGTACCCTAGAACTTACAGTAAAAAAAAAAAGAAGTCAGGTTGTTGAGCAGGGAGACAGAGAGGGACAACCAGAGAGAGACAAGAGGAGGAGCCAGGAGACAGTGTCCTGGAAGCCTCAGGAAGAACAGGTTCAAGGAGACAATGACGGGAGTCAAAGGCAGTCGATGGGACAAGGACAAAGAGGACCAAGGGTCCAGCATGGAACAGAGCAATGAAGAGGGCATCGGTGACCTTGACAAGGGCAGTTTTGATGGAGCCATGTAGGTAAAGCCTGATTGGGTGGATTCAGGAGAGACCGGGAGGAAAGGAATTGGAGACAGCAAGTCAGAACTCTTCCAAGGAGTTTTGCTGTAAAGGGAAAGAGAAATGGTGTAGCACAGAGGAGAGGAGCGTGGTTGAGAGAAGGTTATTTTCTTAAGATGGGGAAAAATCATGGCATGCTTATGGCATTGAGAATGACCCAGGAGAGAGGGAAAATTGATGACACCAGAGAGCGCAAGAGGAGAGAATCGCCGTCCTCTAGTAGGGAGAGGATGAGACAAGGGTATAGGTGGATAGCAACTGGCTCTGGGGGAGCAGGAGCCCTGGGGTCCCAGGACCTGTCTTTAGATGTTCCTGAGCACCCAGTACAGGACCCACTCACAGATGGTGGGTCAGTGGGCAAATGGAGGGCAACTCAGTATACGTCTTGCAAGAATTTTTAAAGCAAACTCTGGACCCAGATAAACCTACGTGCAAATCCTTATTCTGCCACCCAGCAGCTGGGTGACCTTGAGCACATTTCTGGACTTCTCTGAGCTTCAATTTTCTCCTCTAAAATGAGGAAAATAATGGAACCTACTTCACGGGCTCATAAAAAGATTAAGACAATCATCATGCACGTAGAGCATCTGAACATGATACCTGCAACGGGGGAAAGTGCTCCGGAGGGGTTCAGCATCCTCATTATAAGCAGTTCAATAATTCCCCCATCCAGGCTCATCCAGAGTTTAATAAAATCCAGCATGTAAAAGGAAATGAGTGTAGCTATAAAATTGCAATGCACACACCCCACTATCACTCACAATTGCCCTGACTGCTAATGACCCTCGGGCTGCTGCGGCGATGAGACAGCCCCAGAGGCCACGCTGTTCCCAGATATGATGCCCCCCGGCCTCTTCCCTATAAGCCAGCACGTGGGATGAGTGACAGTGACCTTATTAGACAGAGAACATTAAATCTACTCTACTTGATTTTTTTTCTTTCTTTTTTTTCTTGAGACAGAGTCTTGCTCTGTGGCCCAGGCTGGAATGCAGTGATACCATCTCGGCTCACTGCAACTTCCACCTCCCGGGTTCAAGCGATTCTCCTGCCTCAGCCTCCTGAGTAGCTGAGATTACATGCGCGTGCCACCACGTCCAGCTAATTTGTTTGTATTTTTAGTAAGACAGGGTTTCACCATGTTGGCTAGGCTGGTCTCGAACTCCTGGCCTCAAGTGATCCACCTGCCTCAGCCTCCCACAGTGCTGGAATTATAGGCGTGAGCCACCGCATCTGGCTCTAATTTTTTTTTTTTTTTTTTTGAGACAGAGTCTCGCTCTGTCACCCAGGCTGGAGTGCAGTGGCCGGATCTCAGCTCACTGCAAGCTCCGCCTCCCGGGTTTACGCCATTCTCCTGCCTCAGCCTCCCACCGGCTCTATTTTTTTAAGCAAATTACTCACAACGGTTGGTACGTCAATGATTATCAGTGGCACGTTACTTGAGCGTACTTGCAACTGAACTGCATACCAGGGCGGCAAGAAGACCACAGTGCTAGTTAGGAGGAACAAGCCAAACACTGGGTGAGCAGAGGGGGCTTATGTCACTTCTGGGAACCCCAGTCCAGCCTCCTTCCAGGGCACTAGCGGGCCCTGCAGTCCTGCGTCTTGGCAGTCTGGCAGAGGGGGACGGGCCTCCTCCTGAGAGGAGGAGCCTGACCCCACCAGGCCTAAAGAAAACAATTATATTTGCATTTCATTTGAAGTTAAGACAACTGCTGCTGTGGGCTAATGACGGGCCAATTGATTACCAGAAACATATGTGTGGAAGAGGAATCATTCATTACGCAAGAGTTGCAGTTCAGATATCAAGCAGCTGTCGGCAGTTCCACCATTCCTGGCCTGTTGGAGTCTGGGGAGCTGCCAGGATGTCTTTGCTCGGGAAATGAGTCCCCAGGATGGGGCTCAGTGTCCCAGGTCTCACTCCATTCTCAACTTCCTCTGTAAATAGGGATAATAGGGGCCAGCTGAGTTCATAGTCAATCAACAAACACTTAGTGAGTCCCCACTCTTGGCAAGATGCTGTGTCTTACACAGAAAGGAGTAAGACACAGCTCCAATCTCGGAGCACTCTGTAGACCTTGTGAGAGCTGCAAAGCAGTGGGTCCAGGCAGCCATGGAGGCTCAGAGGAGAGGATCCTCCTGGAGACTGGGATGCGATGAGGAAGTTGTGGGAAGGCTTCCAGGAAGAGGTGACATTTGAGCTGAGTCCTAAAGAGTGAGGAGGAGTTGGCCAGGAGATGAAAGGCATTTGAAACAGCAGGACCAGCATGGGCAAAGGCTTGGGGCCAAGGAAAGTCTGGGACATTTGGGAAATCGAAAGTAGCTTGTTTGGGCTGGAGCACGGGGAGCATGTGAGTTGCTGCAGCTGAGGGGTCAGCAGGGGCCAGACCATAAAAGGTGCTATGGACCAATGGGAGGAGCTGGAGCTTTGTCCCCTGGGCTGCTGCAGATAGGTGACTGGGGAGGCTTCCAGGAGACACACCTGAAGGGTAGTGAGCACAGCAGGACTGGCCAGAGGGAAACTGATCCGAGATCACTGCAGGACTGGCCACAGGGAGGAGCCGATCCTCAATCGTTGTCCCTAAGATCTGAGCTGATCCCGTGAAGAGCTCTGGGCTTGGACTGGTCCCTACAGAGGTCCCAAATAGAGGCAAGGGAACAGACGTTTGTAGAGTCACATTTGTCATTGCCAGGGGGCCTGCAGGGAGGGGTGAGGTAGGGCGTGACATTGATCAAGGCAGGTCTATAGGCCAAAGGCAATGCTCTGTGACGTGCACAGCTTTGAGCTATGAGCAGCTTCTAATTCCAGCAGCTAGGGGTGGGTGCATGCCCTGGAAGAGGGAACCTGGGTGGAGACTGCGGTACCCGTTACACCTTGTGTGACCTTGTGACCTTGGAAAAGCCCCTCTGGATCTCCTCTCTGGATCTCAGGATCCACAACTGGAAAAACAAAAGTTTGGGATCTGTGGTAGGCAGAACAATGGTCCCCAAAAGATGTGCACATCTAATTCCTGGAATGTGTGACTAGATGACCTTCCATGGAGAGAGTTTTTGCAGATGTGAGTGAATTAAGGACTGAGATGGGGAGATTATTCTGGACGGCCTAGGTGGGTCCAGTCTAATCATCCGAGTCCTTAAAAAGGAGAACTTCTTACTTCTGTGGAGATAAACATGGTCTTCCTGGCTTTGAAGATGGACAAACAGGAATGACTCCAGGGATTCCAGTGGCCTCTAGAAGCTGGAGAAGGGAAGGAAACAGATTTTCCCCTAGAGCCTCCAGAAACGTGTGCAGCTGTGCGGACACCTTGATTTTAGCCCAGAGAAATCCACGTCAGGCTTCTGACCTTCAAAATCATAAGGAAATACATTTGTGTTCCTTTAAGCCACTAAGTGTGGGGTGATTTGTTACGGCAGCCATAGGAAGCTAATACTTAATCCAAGTCTAGGGGCAGCTCGTGAGATCTGATGGATTGCAGACATGCACACAGACCCTTGACCTGCATTGTCTGTCGAATTTTCTTTGATTATAATTTTGTTCTATGTCTGTGTTGTTCAATACACAAGCCACAGGCCAAGCTAATGCAGCTGGGCAACTGAATTGTTAATTTTCTTTGAAATTAACTTAAATTGAAATAGTCACATATGGCCGGTGGCTACTACACTGGATGGAAAGTTCTATTAGACGGCGCAGCTTAGAGGCTGAGGACTGAAGTTCAGGGAAGAAACAGCCCGCAGCAAGAGGTCAGAGGTCCTCATCCTCTATTCACTTTGAAGAGCCCAGATAATCTGCCAAACAGCTTTCTTTCCTCCCCTCCCTCCAGTGGTCTGGCTAATTGGATAAAGACTTCCCCATATCCTTGTGGCCCATGAAGTCCCTTAGGGAGCCCGCTCTCCTCTGCTGTGCAGATGCAGGCAACTTGCCACCTTTGAGAGAAAGCTAAGTGTTGTCTGCAGCGAGGCTGTTCCAGTCAGTGGAGCTGTGGGTGGCAGACATCTCAGAGAAGATGAGGCTCAGGCACAGCTGCCCTGGCCCAGGGCTGTCCTCTGTGGTTTGGAGAAAACTGGGGCAGTTTCTCTTGGAGCTGGGCTGCAGATGGCACCCAGCTCCCAGCAGGGGCTCTGGATTTCTTGGAGCTAAAAGAATGTCTGACATTACTAAGAATCAGCCTTGTATTCTCACAGTTATTTGGGACCCCCAGGAGGTCAGAGCTGCTGGAAACGACTTCAGGATGTAACACCCTGAAAGCAAGGTGACACCCTCAGAATATCATTTTTCTGGGGGTGTCAATAGTTTAAACAGATTTTTTTGTTTTTTTTGAAGCAGAGTCTCGTGCTGTCACTCAGGCTGGAATGCAGAGGTGCCATCTCAGCTCACTGCAACCTCCGCCTCCCGGGTTCAAGCGATTCTCCTGCCTCAGCCTCCTGAGTAGCTGGGATTACAGGTGTGGGCCACCACCCCCAGCTAATTTTTGTATTTTTAGTAGAGACAGGGTTTCACCATGTTGGACAGGCTGGTCTCGAACTCCTGACCTCAAATGACCTGCCCTCCTCAGCCTCCCAAAGTGCTGGGATTACAGGTGTGAACCACTGTGTCTGGCCTCAACAGATTTTTAAAGGGGTCTGGGACCCCCTGAAAAGTTAAGAAACCCTCTGCTTCCTCATAGCCTTGTAGACTCCTCCCCTCTGCTCTCCAATCCCTCATCCCCCAGCTCTGCCTCCTAGAAATATCTCCCCAGGCCTGCTCCCCCTACCTCCTCCGGGACCATCTTTCTCTCCCTCCCCTCCCCAACCTGCTCCACCGGGACCTTGCTCTCCTCCCCGCTCCCGACAAGGCTCGTCAATTCTGGAGGAAAAAGCCAGGCGTCCTTTGTACTTCTTGGAGCAGACAAAGCAGGGTGAGGAGGGGAGCGCGTGTACAAACAGACTGATCTCCAGAAGAAAGGAATTACGCGAATTACAATTGATTTTCCACTGTTAATGAAGCATGAACCCGTGTGATTGCATCTTGAAAAGATTTATAATTATTCATTGAATCTTGGAAGATAATTAAACTTCATTAAAAGCAGACATGACAAGCCTTCAGAGCAAGCCGAGACCTCCATGCAAGGCTCCACATCGGAGTAAGAGATGCAAGGCTGGGCTCCAGTTGAGGAGGAGAAGGAGGAGGAGGAGGAGGAGAAGGGAGGAGGAAGAGAAGGGAGGAGGAAGAGGAGGAGGGAGAGCTGTCACAGAAGAGTCTCAGCTAGAAATGCAGCCAATCTTGGGTCTTCCAATTTCTCTCCCTACCCTTTAGGAACACCTCCTGGGGAACTTCCACTTACTGCCAACCTCCCCTATCCATGCCCATCCCTCCCTCTCAGCACAGGAGGAATACTGGGAAGGGTGAGGACAGCCTCTGCTGTCCTGCTGTTAATCCCTGCTGAGTCCAGGACCAGGACCATGGCGGTGGCAGAGGGGGCTGGGGGAGGTAAGAAATGGAGGAGGGGAAAATGAAGGAAGGGTGATGGATCCCAAAGCACGTGTGCGTGTGTGTGTGCGTGTGTGTGTGTGCGTGTGTGTGCGTGTGTGTGTGCGTGTGTGTGCGTGTGTGTGTGTGTGTGTGTGTGTGTGTGTGTGTGTGTGTGTGTGGTGCCTGCTTCGTGAGATCACAAATTCATGCATTCCGGAAACCCTGCGGAAGGAGGAGGCTGCCAAACTGCTAACAGTGGCTACCTTGGTGGCGAGCAGAGAAAGCAGTGGGATAAAGGAGGGAGAGAATTTCATTTTTTCTCCATAATATACTACTTTGGTGTTTAATCGCACAGTGGGTCAACCTAGATTCAGATACAACACATGGTCAGCCATGTGCTTCACACCGACGTGTTGGCCCACGACGGCCATATAGACGATGGTCCCGTAGGATGATAATACCATATATTTACTGTACCTTTCTTATGTTCACATATGTCGCGATACACAAATACTACAGTGTTACAGCTGCCGAGAGCATTTGGGACACACACACTGTGCAGGTTTGCAGCATGGGAGCAATAGGCTCTACCATAGAGCCTAGGTGTGGAATAGGCTACGCCATCTAGCTGTGTGTAAATACACGCTATGACGTTCACACAACGACGAAATCACCTAATGACGCATTTCTCAGGATGTGACCCTGTCATTAGCAATGCATGACTAGAATTTAAAAAATTTTTAAATACACATAGCCAGGATCTGTTCAGCACATATTTATGATTGAGGGCCAGACTCTGAGCTAAGTGTGCTGGGGACAAAGACACGGCTCAGACCATACTGGACCCACCTCAGGGAGTGCATGGTAGTGTGCATGTGTGTGTATGTGTGTGCACTCATACAACGCATGACTGGTCGGGCTGGTTGTAAAGATTATCGTAGGGAGGTGGCCTTGCTTCTGCCTTCCTGGGTAGGGGGCACCCACGACCCTCACCCTTTATCTATTCCAGGCCATTCCTCCCCATCCTTTGGGGTTCCCTTCTGAAGACGACTCCCATCCCTCCACCCATCCCGATCCCTCTACCAGTCTTAAACCCACCCTCATGAATGATACCACAAGACCGCTCCTCTTGCCAGGTATACAACCCCACACTCACCTCCCCCACCACCTCCCCCGCCTCTCCAGGATCTCACTGTTTCCTGCCAAAACGACAGAAGGAAGGAATATTAATAGGGCTGCCCTCACCATGTCCTCTTCATTGAGCTGCTTTTTGGCAGGGAGGACGTCTTTCTAAGGACAGGCTGGGAGCCATGCCCCAGCATGGGGCTGGCCCAGATTTCATGGCAGGGCTAGGAGGTCACTGATGGGCCAGGTGGTTGAGGGGGAGTTAAAGATCAGGCAGGGCTGGGGGGAGTTGTATTCAAGGCAGGAGTGTGGAAAGGATGGTGGGGGACAATCCCTTAGCACAGAGGCCAAGATCCCAGTCCTAAGCCAGATGGCCTACTTTCCAATTATGGTTCTGCCATCTTGCAATTATGCATCCTGGGGTAAGTTAAGTATAACCTCTCCATGCCTTAGTTTCTTCATTGTGGGTTAATACTACTGCCCCTTCATGGGGTTGGCGAGAACAGTCAATGAGATGATATATGCAGAGTACTGAGCACAATGCCCGGCATAGCAGAGGGCCTCAGTAAATGGCAGCAGTTGTTGTGTTTGTGTACAGACACACTTTGGAGATACTGTGGGTTCGGTTCCAGACCACTGCAACCGAGCAAGTATTGCAAAAAAGCAAGTCACATAAATTTCTTGGTTTCCCAGTGCATGTACAAGTTATGTTTACACTATACTGTGGTCTGTTAAGTGTGCAACAGCATTATGTCCAAAAAAACAATGTACAGACCTTAACTTTAAAATATTTTATTTCTAAAACGTGCTACCAACCATCTGAGCCTTCAGTGAGTCATCATCTTTTTGCTGGTGAAGGATCTTGCCTGGATGTTGATAGCTGTTGATCAATAAGGGTGGTGGTTGCTGAAGGCTGGGGTGTCTGTGGCAATTCCTTAAAATAAGACAACAGTGAAATTTGCACATTGATTGACTCTTCTTTTCGTGAAAGATTTCTCTGTAGCATGTGATACTGTTTGACAGCATTTTTCCCACAGAACTTGTTTCAACATCAAAAATGCTGCTGCTGCTTTATCAACTAAGTTTATGTAATATTCTAAATCCTTTGTTGTCATTTCAGCAATGTTCACAGTTCACAGTTCAATGTTCGCAGCGTCTTTACCAGGAGTAGATTCAATCTCAAGAAAACACTTTCTTTGCTCAGCCATAAGAAGCAACTCCTCATCTGTTTGGGTTTATCATAAGATTGCAGCAATTCAGTCACATCTTCAGGCTCTGCTTCGAATTCTAGTTCCCTTGCTATTTCCACCACATCTGCAGTTGCTTCCTCCACTGAAGTCTTGAACCCCTGAAAGTCATCCATGAGGGTTGGAATCAACTTATTTGAAGCTCCTGTTAATGTGGATAATTTTACCTCCTCCCATTAATCACAAATGTTCTTAATGGAAAGTAGCATGGTGAATCCTTTCCAAAAGGTTTTCAATTTACTTTGCCCAGATCTATCAGAGGAATCACAGTCTATGGCAGCTTTAGCTTTACGAAATGCTTTCTTAAATTATAAGACTTGAAAGTCAAAATTCCTCCTTGATGCAAGTTTGCTGCAGAATGGATGTTGTGTTTGCAGGCATGAAAACATTAATCTCCTCGTACACCTCCGTCAGGCCTCTTGGGTGACCAGGTGCCTTGTCCATCAGTGGTAATATTTTGAAAGGAATCTTTTTTTATGAGCAGTAGGTCTTAATAATGGGCTTAAAATATTCAGTAAACCATGCTGTAAACATATGTGATGTCATCCAGACTTTGTTGTTCCATTGACAGTGCACAAGCAGAGTAGATTTAGCATAATTCTTCTTTTTTTTTTTTTTTTAGATGGAGTTCAGCTCATGTTGCCCAGGCTGGAGTGCAGTGGCACAATCTCAGCTCACTGCAACTTCCGCCTCCCGGGTTCAAGCGATTCTCCTGCCTCAGCCTCCCAAGTAGCTGGGATTACAGGCACGTACCACCTCACCCATCTGATTTTGTATTTTCAGTAGAGATGGGGTTTCTCCATGTTGGTCAGGTTGGTCTCGAACTCCCGACCTCAGGTGATCTGCCCACCTCGGTCTCCCAAAGTGCTGGGATTACAATCATAAGGCACCATGCCCGGCCTACTTAGCATAATTCTTAAGAGCTCTAGGATTCTCAGAATGGTAAATAAACATTGGCTTCTACTTAAAGCCATCAGCTGCATTGGTCCCTAAAAAGACAGCCAGCCTTGAAGCCAGGCCTTGACCTCCTCTCTAGCTAGGAAAAATTCCAAGATGCCATCTTTCTTCCAATAGAAGGCTGTTTCGTCTGCACTAAAAATCTGTTGTTTAGTGTAGCCAAGGATCATTAAGTTTAGAGTCATCAAGGATCTTAGCTGGAAGCCCAGCCCAGATTCAAGAAAAGGGTATGAAATAGAGGTGCACCTAATTGGTGGGCGACTAGTCTAACAGCCAGTCACAACCTATGCCATGTAAAACCAAGGATATTAGCAAAAGTAGAAGTTGCTAGTGACCTTGGGAAGCCAAAGCTACTTACAGTAGCTGGGACCAGCTGAAAGTGAGACTGAGAAATGGAGAGGGCCTTCAAGAAGCTTCCTGAATGATTTCTGCCAGCTCTGAGTCTATTTTTGGAATTAGCACTTGGGGAAACTGATCTCGTGAGGATGGATGTGTTTAAGGACACGGAGCTTTTGAGAGCAGCACCACCCCACTGGGGCACCCACAAACTGTGGGAAATGTGGACACTTTCTTAATGCCACCGGTTTTTAGTCAAGCCACAGTGAGAAGGAACAGCCCTAACAGGCCACCAGCCAGGTATAACCAGATCATTTTTTGTTTTAGCCAACCGGTAAGATTTGCTAATGTCCTACCTTAAGTGCCTTCTCCAAAGACATCCCTCTTTGCCTCATATGTGGAATCATCATTCAGTGCAGATAGTTCAATGAAAATATCATTGGTTGACTTTTGTAACGGTAATAAAATGCTGTGGCATCTTTGCTGTGAAAAAAAAAAAAAAAAGAATCTTAGCTGGATCTCCTGGATAACTTGCTGCAGCTTCCCCATCTGCACTTGCCGCTTCGCCTTGCACTTTTATGTTACAGAAAGGTCTTCTTTCCTTAAACCTCATGAACCAACCTCTGATAGCTTCCAACTTTTCTTCTGCAGCTTCCTCACCTCTCTCAGCCTTCATAGAATTGAAAGGAGTTATGTCCTGGCTCTGGATTAGGCTTCGGCTTAAGGGAAGGCTACAGCTGGTTTGATCTTCTATCCAGACCATGAGCACTTTCTCCGTATCTGCAATAAGGCTTTTTTCTTTCTTATGATTTGTATGTTCACTAGAGTATTACTTTTAATTTTTTTCAAGAACTTTTCCTTTGCACTCACAGCCTGGTTGACTGTTTGGGGCAAGAGGTCTAACATTTGGCCTCTCTTGGCTTTCAATATGCCTTCCTCACTAAGCTTAATCATTTTTAGCTTTCGATATAAAGTGGGAGACATGTGACTCTTCCTTTCACTTGAATACTTAGAGGCCACTGTAGGACTATTAATTGGCCTAATTGCAATATTATTGTGTCTTTGGGAATAGGGAGGCCTGAAGAGAGAGAGAAGGGGGCACTGGGAAAACACACAACATTTATTAAGTTTGCCATCTTCTATGGGCACAATTTGTGGCACCCCAAAACAATTATAATAGATCACAGATCAGCATAACAGAGATAATAATAATGAAAAAGTTTCAAAAATTGTGAAGATTATGGAGAGACATGAACCGAGTACACGCTGTTGGAAAAATGGTGCCAATAAACTTGCTCAATGCAAGGTTGCCAGAAGCGTCCAATTTGTTTAAAAAAAAAAAAAAAAAGGCAATATCCACAAAGCCCAAGAAAGCAAAGTGCAATAAAACAAAGTGTGCCTGTAATTTGAATTATTTCTGCCAACACTACCCAGGCACATTTTAAGGGCCTTCATGGTGAGCTCCCCAAGGGGGACTGGGTCTTACCGATCTCTACATCCTCTTTCGCTAACCCAGGACTTGGCCCCTAGTAGGTGCTCAGGGAAGTGTTTGTGACATGAATAAGTGAAAGAATGAAGGATAAATAAAACTGGGCCCTATGGCTAAGTTCTGGAGATACTTTCCTAACACAGGACATCTGAAATTGCTGGATGAGGTATTTAAAATGTTTTTTAATGCATGGATAGGTTTGTGGGCAAGTAAAGAAAACCTTCAAAGTTGCAAGAATGCAACTCCAGAAAAGTGAGGGAGCACTTCCACGGGGGCATCTGGTCAGCTGAAAGCCTGGCCTTTAACGCTCTGTGTTAGAACAGCAAGAGACAAAGTCTGTCTGGGCAAGGTGGGAGATGAAATTTGCCAACTGGATTAGTCCGTTTTCAAGCTGCTGATAAAGACATGCCCGAGGCAGGGCGTGGTGGCTCAGGCCTGTAATCCCGGCACTTTGGGAGGTCCAGGCGGGCGGATCACGAGGTCAGGAGATCGAGACCATCCTGGTTAACACAGTGAAACCCCATCTCTACTAAAAATACCAAACGCTAGCCAGGCGTAGTGGCGGGTGCCTGTAGTCCCAGCTACTCGGGAGGCTGAGGCAAGAGAATGGCGTGAACCCGGCAGGCAGAGCTTGCAGTGAGCCGAGATATCGCCACTGCACTCCAGACTGGGCGCCAGAGCGAGGCTCTGTCTCCAAAAAAAAAAAAAAGAAGACATGCCCGAGACTGAGCAATTTACAAAAGAAAGAGGTTTATTGGACTTATAGTGCCACATGGCTGGGAGGCCTTACAATGATGGCGGAAGGAGGGGCAAGTCACATTTCTCACTAATGGCAGCAGGCAGAAGGAGAGCTTGTGCAGGAAAACTCCCGTTTTTAAAAACCATTAGATCTCGTGAGACTCATTCACTATCACGAGAACAGCACGGGAAGGACCCGCCCCCATGATTCAGTCACCTCCCACTGGTTCCCTTCCACAACTTGTGGGAATTATGGGAGCTACAGGGTAAGATTTGGGTGGGAACACAGAGCCAAACCACATCACCAACCACACATAAAGCAAGATCTTCCAAACGTGAACTAGAAAAGTCTGCCTTGGTTCTGGTGGGAAGGGAAAAATAGAAACCAGAAAAAAAAAAAAAAAAGGAAAAGTCTGCCTTCCTGAGAATCTTAATCACCAGCTCGCCCTTATGTGGGCGTGGGGCCAGAATTCATTCTACATATGCGGCCTAAAAAACCACAAGCAGAAAATCAGCCCACCATTAACAGCAGCACCCGGCAGAAATATACACCAATCTTCTCTGAAGAAACAGCCCTAAGGCCAGGCCTCCACGAATTCCTGTAGAAAACAAATTCCAAGAAATGCAAGTGCACAGCAGAGGAAAAGTCAAAACACACAGGAAACAAGCTACTGTGAACAGGGGCCACCAAAAAACAGCAACCGCAAATCAGACGTGCACAGGTGGCAAATGTTGAATTATCAGACATTGCATATAAAATAAATATGCAAGCATTTTATTTTTATTTTTTTATTTTTATTTTTATTTTTGAGACGGAGTCTTGCTCTGTTGCCCAGGCTGGAGTGCAGTGGCAAGATCTCGGCTCACTGCAAGCTCGGCCTCTGGGGTTCCCACCACTCTCCTGCCTCAGCCTCCCGAGTAGCTGGGACTACAGGCGCCCGCCACCACGCCTGGCTAGTTTTTTGTATTTTTAGTAGAGATGGGGTTTCACCATGTTAGCCAGGATGGTCTCCATCTCCTGACCAAGTGATCCGCCCACCTTGGCCTCTCAAAGTCCTCGGATTACAGGCGTGAGCCAACGCACCCAGCTGCAAGCATTTTAAAATATAAAAGTGGATAACAAAAGTATGACAAAGGAAAATGAGATTATGAAAAATTACCAGATTGATTTGAAAGAGTCCAATAAAATATCTAGAAATGAAAAATTTAATAATTGAAATTAGAAACTTCATGAATGAAACAGAAGATGAGACAGCTGAGGAGAGAATTAGTGAACTGGGAAAGGCATAAAAATACATTTCTTGCCTGGCACAGCGGCTCACCACTGTAATCCCAGCACTATGGGAGGCTGAGGCAGGTGGATCTCTTGAGGCCAGGAGTTCAGGACCAGCCTGGCCAACATGGCAAAACTGCACTCCCCAGGCCCCTGTCTCTACTAAAAATACAAAAAAAATTAACCAGGTGTGGTGGCACACACCTGTAGTCCTAGCTACTCAGGAGGCTGAAGCAGAAGAATCACTTGAACGCGGGAGGTGAAGGTTGCAGTAAGCCAAGATCATGCCACTGCACTTCAGCCTGGGCAACAGAGTGAAACTCTGTCTCAAAAAATAAAAAATAAATACGTTTCTCAGAAGGTAGCAGAGGGAGACAAAGAAGTGAAAAATATAAAAGAGATTAAGAGAGGTGGGGATGAAATGAGAAGATCTAGTTTGTGTCTAATCAGAGTTCCAGAAGGAGATATCAGAGGTAACAGTGGAGAGTCAAATTCAAAGAGAAGATAGCTGAGAATTTTCCAGAACTAGTACTCTAAACTTCAGAAAGCTCAATGAATCTCAAGCAGGATAGATTAAAAGAGATCTCCACCTAAAAACACCATAGCAAAACCATGGAACATCGTGGACAAAGAGAAAGCCTTTAAAGCAGCCAAAGATAAAAGAGAGATTGCCTAAAAAAGGAACATCAAATAGACGGATGGCAGAATTCTCAGAGAAACTCTGGGAGCCAGGAGACAGTAGAGAGAAGATAATTGTCACCTGGGAATTCTATCTCTTCTGAAATTTTTTCAAGCATGAGCGCAAAATAAAGATATCATCAGACAAACAAAAACTGTCAGAGTTTACAACCAAGACCCTCCCTAAAGGAACTTTTAAATAATAAACTTCAGGAAAAAGGAAAATGAAAGAAAGAACAGTGAACAAAAAAATGGTTAGGTAGGCCGGGTGTGGTGGCTTACACCTGTTGTAATCCCAGCACTTTGGGAGGCCGAGGCGGGAGGATTGCTTGAGCCCAGGAGTTTGAGATCAGCCTGGGCAACATAGGAAGACCCTGTCTCTCCAAAAATACAAAAACTTCGTCAGTCATGGTGGTGTGCACCTGTGGTCCTAGCTACTCAGAAGGCTGAGGCGGGAGGATCACTTGAGTCCAACAGGTCAAGACTGCAGTAAGCCATGATCGCACCACTGTACTCCAGCCTGGGTGACAGAGCAAGACCCTGTCTCAAAAAAAAAAAAGTAAATGTAGGTAAGAACAGTGTTAAACGTAGGTAAACTTCAACAAATGTGGACTATATAAAATGTTTAATTTGGCCGGGTACAGTGGCTCATGCCTGTAATCCCAGCACTTTGGGAGGCCGA
>NW_012105586.1:3038348-3039564 GCF_000951045.1 Mandrillus leucophaeus
AAAAAAAAAAAAAAAAGAAAGAAAGAAAGAAAAAGAAAAGAAAAGAAAAAAAATGCGACCCCCTTCAATCTAAATGGGGATTATCAGAGCAGAAATCTAAACCCTGGCAGGTTTCCCAATGACACAGCACTGCTTGGAAAGGTCTATGCAATAAATGCTTTGATCAACAGACAAAAAGAGTAATAATTGTCTCATGACAAAAATCACTAAAGTATGCACAGTGACCTACAATATAGGCAGCTCTGTTCTGAGCACGGTGTGTGTGATACTTCACTGGATGCTTACAATAACCCTGCAAGGTGGATAATGCTTGTTTTGCAGATAAATGAGGTACTCAAGGCACAGGAAGGGAAAGGAACACTCCCAGGGTCACACAGCTGGGAAGTGGCAATGCAGGGATTTGAACCCAGACGGTGCGGTTCCCCAGCCCACCTTCTTCATGTCGCCCTGACTCAGTGTTCTTGGCTGGACACTGGGATGGGCCGACAAATATCTGTATGCAGGAACAGGACTGTGGAAGCGGGCAATGTCCTGGAATGATCCTAATTAGATTCTGGATCTAAAACAATAAATAAAGTAGCTATAAAGGACATTTTTGGGTGCTTGGGGAAATTTGAATATGAACTCAATATTAGATGATATTATTGTAACACCATTAAGTGTCTTGAATGCAATCATGGTGTTATGGTTACGTAGGAGGATGTCCTTAAGAGACAGATGCTAAAGTATGTAGGATAGAAATGTGATGATGTTGGCAAGTTTTAAATGTTTCAAGGAAAGAAATATAAAAGAGCAATAAGGCAAATGAAGGAAGGGCGCGGTGGTTCATGCCTGTAATCCCAGCACTTTGGCAGGCCGAGATGGGGGGATTGCTTGAGCCCAGCAATTTGAAACCATCCTGGGCAGCATGGCGAGACCTTGTCTCTACAAAAAATGCAAAAATTAGCCAGGCATGGTGGCTTGCACCTGTAGTCCCACCTACTCGGGAGGCTGAGAAGGGAGGATCACTTCGCCCCAGGATGTCAAGGCTGTAGCGAGCCATGATTGCCCCCACTGCACTCCAGCCTGGGCAACAAAGCACAACCTTGTCTCAAAAAATAATAATAATAAATAACAAAATAAAAATAAGGCAAATGTGGAAAAGTGTTAATACTAGGTAAAGAATAGATGTGTATTTATTGTTGTAACAGTTGGGTTTTTTTTTTATTTTTTGTGG
>NW_012105586.1:3040294-3042342 GCF_000951045.1 Mandrillus leucophaeus
TTGGTCAAAACAACTTGGCCAAGCCCAGAGTCAGCATGAGAAGGCACTTCCAAAGGGGTGGATAAAAGGGAGGCAAAGTGGTGAATGCAGTCAATTTACCATCATGGTATTACTGTCTTAACTTTTCAATAGATTTGAAATAATTCAAAATAAAAAGCTAGAGCAATGAAACAACAATGAGATTCCACTGCACACCTATTATAATGGCCAAAATCCAGAACACTGACAACATCAAAAATGCTGGTGAGGATGTGGAGCAACAGGAACGCTCCTTTCTTGCAGGGTGGGAATGCACAATGGTTCAGCCACCTTGGAGGCCGGTTTGGTGATTTCTGACAGAACTCGACATACTCTTACCACATGATCCTTGGTATTTACCCAAATGAATTGAAAATTTATGACTGCATGAAAACCTGCACATGCATGTTTATAGCAACTTTATTCATAATTGCCAAAACTTGGGAAGCAACCAAAATGTCCCTTCAGCAGGTGAATGGATGAATAAACCGTGGTACATCAGACAATGGAATATTATTCAGTGTTAGATAGAGGCCAGGTGTGGTGGCTCATGCCTGTAATCACAGCACTTTGGGAGGCCGAGGTGCGTGGATTGTCTGAGGTCAGGAGTTCGAGACCAGCCTGGCCACATGGTGAAACCCTATCTCTGCTAAAAATAGAAAAATTAGCCAGGCATGGTGGTGCACACCTGTAATCCCAGCTACTTGGGAGGATGAGACAATAGAATCACTTGAACCCAGGAGTTGGAGGTTGCAGTGAGCCGAGATCACACCACTGCACTCCAGCCTGAGTAAAAGAGTGAGACGCCATCTCAAAAATTTAAAAAAAAAAGAAAAAAGAAAGAATTGAGCTATGAAGTCATGAAAAGACATGGAGGAACCTTAACTGTGTATAGCTAATGAAAGAAGTCAATCGGAAAGGGATGCACCCTGTGTGACTCCAACTATCTGACATTGTAGAAAAGGGAAAACTATGGAAACAAGAAGATTAGCAATTGCTAGGGGTTTGGTGGGGAGAAATGAATAGGCGGAGCACAGAGGATCTGGGGGACAGTGAAACTACTCTGGGTGATACTCTAATAGTACATACAGGGCATTATACGCTTGTCCAAACCCACAGAATGTACAACACCAAGAAGGAACCCTACTGTAAACCGTGGACTTTGGGTGAATATGATGAGTCCAGAGAGGCCCATTGATTGTAACAAATGCACCACTCTGATGGGGGTGTTGGTAATGGGGGAGGCTATGAATGCATGGGGGCAGAGGGTATATGGGAAGTCTCCGTACCTTCTTAATTTTTCTGTGAACCTAAAATCACTCAGAAAAAAATAAAGAAACAAAAGTTTTTAAAAAAATCCGATCTAGGCTGGGCGTGGTGACTCACTCCTATAATCCCAGCACTTTGGGAGGCCAAGGCAAGCGGATCACTTGAGGTCAGGAGTTCAAGACCAGCCTCACCAATAGGGTAAAACCCTGTCTCTACTTAAAATACAAAACTTAGCTGGTTGTGGTGGTGTACACCTGTAGTTCCACCTACTTGGGAGGCTGAGGCACAAGAATTGCTTGATCCCAGGAGGTGTAGGTTGCAGTGAGCTGAGATCGTGCATTACACTCCAACCTGGGCGACAGAGCAACTCTGTTTCAAAAAAAAAATCCGATCTCATATGTCCCTCCTCTTCTTAAAACTCTTCATTAGGTCCAGTGAAAGACACACAAGAATATTCTCTGTAACTTTACTAGGCAAAGCCCCAAACCATGATGTCCATCAACAGCATTGAGGATCCAAAAATTGTGATATAACATGGAATAATAAGCAGCGATGAAAAACAGTGAACTGCTACCGCTGCACACAACAACATGGGTGGACTTTACTGATAGTGACAAGCAAAAGAAGGGAAACTCAGATGTGTGCTTACTGGATGGCTCCAATTACATGAAGTTCAAGAAGCGAGAATGAGTCAACAGTGATTATTTTGGGGAGTATCCATAAGCAAGGGGCACGACAGAACTTTCTGGAGTACTATAAAT
>NW_012105586.1:3042657-3043523 GCF_000951045.1 Mandrillus leucophaeus
ACACACACACACACACACACACACACACACACCCTTAAATCCTTAAATCTTGGTTTCTTGGTGCCCTGGATAAGATCCAAATTCCTTAACACTCAATTCAATTTCATTTAACTGAACACATGTTTACTCATCTCTGTCCAACATGCCAGGAACAGCAAGCAGAGCGGCCGTCCCACCTCTCCCTGTCTGGCGTAGGTGTTTGATAAATGTGCGTTGAAGCCACATGGAGACCTCAAGGGATGGAGACCTTGCGGGTACCCAGGCATCAGACGGGGTGGCATCCCTGCCTCCTGGGCTCCTTCCAGGAAGACTTTGGTGACTGTTGATGGCCACCTTGCAGGCACTACCCCCTCCCCCTCCTCACCCAGGCCCCAGCAGTCACCCCACTCCTCACTGCTGCACACTTTACAATCATTGTGAAACATAATCATTCTTACCCTGGAGAGAAATTGGGTTCCATTTTCTATTTTATGGCCTGAAAAAGGACATTTTTTACCTTCCCACGGTCTGCAGGCAGCAGGAACAGGACAATAAATCTCAGCACAGGCTTCCACTGAAATAGGCAGTCCGGCAGGGAACCGCTGTGGTCCAAGCCAGAAAGGATAAGCAAGAAGTTGTTCCCGCTTTGCCACCCCACACTGGTGCCCTGTCTTCAACACCACCTAGGCAGCCTCAGGACTGAAAGGCCTGAGCCTTTGAACTTGCCTCTCCTCCAGCCTCCCTGTCTTCATTCAGACAAAGACTTCTTTAAACATGGGCTGGGCACAGTTGCTCATGCCTGTAATCCCAGTACTTTGGGAGGCCAAGGAGGGGGGCAGATCACCTGAGGTCAGGAGTTCGAGACCAGCCTGGCCAACATGGTGAAA
>NW_012105586.1:3044923-3046991 GCF_000951045.1 Mandrillus leucophaeus
CAAAAGTCCCCGGGCTGCCTCCTGGTGGTCAGTTGCAGGCCTGCCCGAGGCGTGCTGTTGTCAGTCTTACAGGAGAGTCCTAACTGTAACCTCTTTCCATCAGCTGCTAGGTGGCTTGGACAAACGTGCTATTGTGCCCAGAGAGGTTGCTGCCTTCACTTGGTTGCATGGTTAAAGACAGAATCAGGACTAGAACCCGAAGTCCCTGACTCCTGACCTACAGTCACTCTTCTTACCTCACATCCTGCCCCATTGACTGTCTTCCAAATATTTACTATTATTCCTAATACTTTTGAAAATGTATGGTTTAACCATTGCTTACTTATTTAGTTTGGTGCAAACGTTATTGCTGGTTTTCCCATTAAAAGCAATGGCCAAAAACCTCAATAACTTTTGCTCCAACCAAATCATAACGTCACAGAGTTGTAGAATGTAGCACTCGGGAAATAAACCAGTCACACAGCGCCACTGATTGTGTGATTCCATTTATATGAAACATCCAGAACAGGGCTTGGAATTAACAGACCGGAGGGGCAAGTGTGGAAGCAGGAGACCAGTTAGGAGGCCAGGGCATTGCTCCCGGCAGAGTCAGCGGCATCTCTGAACAGGGAAGAGGCAGCTGCACAGGGAAGAAGTTGTTGGATTCTGATTACTTGAAGGTAGAGCCTCCAGGATTCCTTGAAGGATAGTGCGTGAGAGAGACACATGTCAAGGACAACCCCAGGGCTTTAGAGCTGAGCCCCTGGGCCATGGGGGCACCATTCACTGAGCCTGATGAGACGGGGGTGAGGGTGAAGATGCTTAGTCTGGATCTGTGACATGTGGGAAGCCAACTGGGAACCAGCCCTGGGAAGGAAGGCTCCAGGGTCCCTGATCCACACTCCCAGGACACTGGAAATTGCAGGCCCTGGCCAGTGAAGGCACCCCTTGAGACACAAGACGGAAGACGCAGGTACATAGGGAACCATCTGTCCCTTCCCTGCCTGTCAGGAGGACACCATGTGGCTGTGCTGGGAAGAAGGTCTCTGTTGCCGCCGCTAGGCAGGAGCCCTGGAACAAGGTCTCGTCACACCCACCACAGCCACTGGGTCTCTCCAGAAGCTTCTGAGAGGTTCCCCAGAGGCTGCGCAGCTGGGACAGAGACTCCTCTGGGCAGTTGAACACACACAAGCCTCAGAGGAGGGGGCGCTGGAGTCGGGTTGGCTGCAGGAGGAAGGGGACAGGCACACACTTCCCGGGATGCCCAGAGCTGGCTTCACAGCCTCCAGGGCCAGGAGGGAGGATGCCAAGACACTGCCCGCTGGGTCCTGGGCCAGCCTGGGGGAGAGAAGACCAGCGGGGTCCAGTCGGGCATGGTGTCTGAAGCAGTGGAAGGTGGGTCCGTGCCAGGGGACATGGAGTGGCAACCCCTGCCCGCTTTACCAACCGCTGCCCACCAGCCAGCCCACACTCAGGCTGGGCTGTCCCACTCCCGTAGCCCAAGGAGATGCTCAGGGACGCACTTGGAGCACTGCAGACCCAAGCCCGCCCTCCCAGGGGCAGACACTGTTCATTCACGCATGCATTCAATCTGCAAATATTTCTCTTTTTTTGAGACAGAGTTTCCCTCTCTCGCCCAGGCTGGAGTGCAATGGCATGATCTCAGCTCACTGTAACCTCCACCTGCCAGCTTCAAGAGATTCTCCTGCCTCAGCCTCCTGAGTAGCTGGGATTACAGGCACGTGCCACCACACCCGGCTAATTTTTGTACTTTAGTAGAGACGGGATTTTGCCATGTTGGCCAGGCTGGTCTCAAACTCCTGACCTCAGGTGATCCACTCACCTCAGCCTCCCAAAGTGCTGGGATTACAGCGTGAGCCATCGCGCCCAGCCCCACAAATATTTCTTGAGTGCCCGCGAAGCAGTCACTGCAGGCATGGGATCCATCTGTGAACAAAACAGAAAAAAATAATCCCAGTGTGGGGGCGGGGCGAGAGGAGACCGACAATAAAGAATCACATAATAAATGAGTAAATTATACAGTGGTTAGAAGAAGGCACAGACTACGTCGACGAAAAGGAGACAAAGC
>NW_012105586.1:3047596-3052898 GCF_000951045.1 Mandrillus leucophaeus
GAGACCAGATGGAAACCATAATGGAAAGATAAGGGAGGAGTCCGGGTGCCGTGGCTCACACCTGTAATCCCAGCACTTTGGGAGGCCAAGGTGGGTGGATTGCTTGAGGTTAAGAGTTCGAGACCAGCCTCACCAACATGGCAAACCCCCGTCTCTACTAAAAATAAAAAATTTGGCTGGGCATGGTGGTGGGCACCTGTAATCCCAGCTACTCGCGAGACTGAGGCAGGAGAATTGCTTGAACCTGGGAGACGGAGGTTGCAGTGAGCCAAGATCATACCACTGCACTCTAGCCTAAGCGACAAAGGGAGACTCCAAAAAAAGAAAGAAAGAAAAGAAAGAAAGAAAGGAAAGAAAGGAAGGGACAGAAGAAAGGAGGGAGCAACAAAGAGAAAAGAACAGCAAAGAGGAGTGGACTGCAGAGGAGGCCTCCAGCATAAGCCCTCACTACAGGAAATGGGCTCTCTCTCTGTGCAGCCCTAGGCATGGGGAGAGGCTGGCGTACCCTTTGGTCCCAGGGGCAGGTCTGTCCCCCCTGGAGGACTGCTGGACCAAGGAGCTAAGAATTATGGTTTTGTGGGAAAGGGGAGATGTATGGCTTTATCCCCCTACTAGAGCGTGGCCAATTAGAAAAATGGAAGTTAAGCCACAGACTCTGTGGCCAGAGTCTAGCGGACTTTCTCTGCCACCTGGTTGGCAGGGGCTTGGAAGCAGGTGTCTGAGCTGGGCTACATTTGCCCTGGGGCTTTGCTTCCGCCCCACCACAGAAAGAGGACAACTGGGCCCTCTGACTTGGACAGGAGATTTGCAAAGACCTCGCCCGCTGCCCAGTTCCAGCAACTTTACCTGTCTCTCCCCAAGCCCACCCCCTCCCATGAGGACACAGTATCCACCAAGCCGAGGGTGGGAGCGAGGGGCGGACAGGGCATTGTCATCAGGAGAGGCGGCTGGGCTTCACTGTCCCAAATAGCCACCCTGTTCTAGCACCCAGGCCAAGCCTCAAAACCCTACATTCTACATTTTAGATACAAGATTTGGGAGCAGGGCATGGCGGGGAAGGCTGGCAGACATTTCCCGCATGGAAGCAGCACCCAGGATTGTTTAACTCGAGAATTTCGACTCACCAAGGGGAGGTCACCGGCTGTCTTCAAGCCACTCAAGGTCGACCTGCCCTAGGTCATGTCACTCCCAAGGGGGAGAGAACTTGACAGTTTCCTTGCCACTCTTGTCCCAGCTGGGGGAGCTGCCCTTCCCAAGCTCCCAGAGACCGCTGGCCTCTCCCCTCTCACAGCACATATGGCCCTGGGGTGTAACTGCTGTTTACCCGTGGCCTCTTGAGCAAGGGAAATATCTTTAGTTGTTTCTTTATCTCCAATGCCTGGCAGAGTTCCTGGAATACAGTAATTGCCCCTTATCCACCCGCGGTTTCGCTTTCCGAGATTACAGTTACGTGTGATACAGTACAATAGGATATTCTGAGAAACAGAGAGCACACTCATGTAACTTTTATTACGGTATATTGTTTAATTGTTCTATTTTCTTATCAGTTGTTGCTAATCTCTTACTGTGCCTAATTGATAAATTCAACTTTATCATAAGTACACAGGTATAAGAAAAAACATATTTTGTGTGTGTATGCGTGTGTGTATGCGTGTGGGTGTGCATGTGTGTGGGCATGTGTGTGTGTGTGTAACTGGCTCAGTATTATCAAAGGTTTCAGGTGTCCACTGAGGTCTTGGAACGTATCCTCCACAGATAAGGAGAGAATACTATAGATGGGTTTTGGGTAGACAAATGGATGGGTGGATGGGTAAAGTCCAAGAACTTTTTTTTTTTTTTTTGAGACAGAGTCTGGCTCTGTCACCCAGGCTGGAGTGCAGTGGTGCAATCTCAGTTCACTAGAGCCTCAACCTCCCTGGCTCAAATGATCTTCTTACCTCAGCCTCCCAAGCACCTGGGACTACAGGTGTGCACCACAAAGTCTGGCTAATTATTACTTTTTTTGTAGAGATAGGGGGTCTCCCTATGTTGTCCTGGCTGGCCTCCACCTCCTGGGCTCAAGCGATCCTCCTGCCTCAGCCTCCCAAAGTGCTAGGATTATAGGAGTGAGCCACTCACTGTGCCCGGCCCTGAATTTTTGCAGTGTGGAAAAGTTCAACAATGTCTATATAATTCCCGAGCTGACATGACCAAAATATGACATTGAGCTTCTCTTCTCACACGTACCTGGGAAAATCAGAGCCAAAAAAGCAGACTGAAGAATTGAAACTTTGGGGCTGGGGTTGTGTGATCACAACTCCATGCCCTGAGCCAAGGGAAGTGCAGCCAGAGTCGAAAAAGGGAGCCAGGCTAGGCTGGGCCTGCTGGACAGAGGGAACAAAAGGGAGCAGACCATCTGCCCCGCCATCCACAGGACCCGGGGTCTGGGGACAGGGCATGTCACCCTTCAACGTCCAGCAGAATTGGCTGGCATATGAGAACAGGCAGGTGCACGGTGCACCCTCTTTAGAGATGGTGGGTCACTGTTGCCAGAAAGAAAGTTGGCCAGGTGTGTCCTGCATCCGATCAGGAGGGCAGCCTGGCTTTCAGGCTGAGGGACACATCTGAAAGTGTCTCCATAGGGTTGGAGAGCCAAATCTAACCAGTGGTGCTATGCCCTGCCTGTTATAGGAATAGTGTTTGAACTGTGCTGAGCTGGAGAGAAGGAGGGGCACTGGGTCTGCCAGCATGAGCATCAGGCTGTGGGCAGGGCTGCATACCAAGCTCATCCCTGCCTGGAGTCAACACCTCCCAGAGCATGACCATGCCCACTCCACATTCAGCCATAACCTCCAGGATATTCTGAGAAATCATCAGTCCAGGTGTCTCAGATGGTCAGTGAGTAGAAATCAGGGTCATCAGAAGAGCTTTTTTCTCACTGTAAATTGATCACTCGATGTATCATGCAGGATCGCCTTCAGTGGCAAGCATCAGCTCCTTGTAAATTAGAGACTCAACTACATAAGGGTTGAGACTCTTAGACACAAAAGTACAGATCTAGGCAGTTCAGGGCTGGCGAGGTCTTTCCATGAAGTCCTCAGGGACCCAGGACCTTTCTATGTCTGCTCCACCATCCTCAAGGTCACCTCTTATGCAAGATGGCTGCTGGTGCTCCATCCATCACAACTACATTCTAAACAGCAGGAAGGAGGAAGGGAGAGAAGAGACAAAAGGGACAGCCCCTTTCTTTTAAAGACTCCGGGCCAGGCACGGTGGCTCATACCTGTAATCCCAACACTTTGGGAGGCCAAGGTGGGTAGATCACCTGAGGTCAGGAGTTCAAGAACAGCCTGGCCAACATGGTGAAACCCCATCTCTAGTAAAAGTGCAAAACTTAGCTGGGCGTGGTGGCACATGCCTGTAGTCGCAGCTACTCAGGAGGCTAAGGCAGGAGAATCACTTGAACGTGGGAGACAGAGGTTGAAATGAGCTAAGATCATACCACTGCACTCCAGCCTGGGCAACAGAGTGAGACTCCATCTCAAAAATTATAAATAAATAAACTCCCCGGAAGTCCAATGTATCACTTATACTTACTTTTCACTGGCCAGAAATTAGCCACATGGATGCACTCCTCTGGGGACTTTTGTTGGTGTAAGTCCCCTTGAGAGCTTTGGGTAAACAGAGAACACGGAGCATCTAAACGTGTAAGTCTGATAGCGGATCTTGGGCCCTGGAGAGGCCCCACCTTGGCCATCTGGGAGTCTCTCTCTTTGCCAAAATCACCCCGCTAATAAGTGAAAGAGTCAGGATTTGAAACCGGCACTAGCCTGTCTTTGCAGCTCACACTCTTAGATGCTATACCACACTGTTACTTTGAGTTTGAGTTCTGGCCTCACCCCTTACTATCCCTGTGACCCTAGGAATGTCCTCTGAGTTCAGTTTCTATACCTATAAAACGGGAATAATATTAACACCCACCTCAAAAAGGTGTTGCAAGAGAGATAATATATGCAAATAGATCAAGACAATGTATGTAGCAGATCAAGAAATTACAGATCTGAGTCTGTTTAACAGATTCAGTGGGATTCACAAGGAAGATGCTGGGCCCTGCTGCCACCTTGATGTTGTCATAGACCTTGCTGATGGACGAGTACATTCTGCAGTAGGCGGGGGCACCCGGGGTCCCTGGAAAAGTCATTCTGTAGTACAGTGAGGGGAGCAGTTGCTCAGACTTCTCATCTCCAAGATATTCACGGAGGGTCTGGTGAAGCCCGCTCCCCGTCTTGTGTCTCTGCCCCAAAACCCCATCGCTGTCAGCTGGTTCAGAGAGGAGCAGAATGAAGAAGGAGGTTGCCTATTGCCATGGAAACCAAGGCTAGAGCCCAGCACCCTGCAGCTCCTGGGCACAGAGCGGATATGTGCCTCTAGGTTCCAAGTACCCAGATGCCCCTCCACCCAGTGTATGTGTGCCTGCACGTGCACACACACACACACACACACACACACACACACACACTCCCAGCCACCAGTGGCTGAACTAGTAAACTAGCAGCCATTCAACTGAGCTCTCGCAAGGGGCCAAGTTTCTCCAGGTGGAGGCTAAGACAGGCCATTGGAGACACTTGGCTGTCACATTCAGGAAACCACCCACCTGGGCCAGCGCATGGAGGAGCTTATATGGCCATGCATGTAAAAGCTACATGCCAGCATATGCTCTGGCCCTTCCAGAGGCAAATGAGTTTTGCACTTCCCGGTGTAACAAGTGATCCAGGCAAGGATCATCAGTGGATGCAGTAGTATGTTCACAAGTTTAACAATATCACCAAAGATTACTTATTCATTACAAAAGGGAAAACATACCTTCAAAGGAGAAATCTAGCAGACACCACATGATCAAATGTAGGGTCACCAGAAACAGGACAAGCTGACATTACATGCCTCCTTGGGTAATGCAATAATAAGTGCAAGACATCTTCTATTTAGTATTCTCACCAAAAATGTAAGGACTGAATCAAATGATGAGGAAACAATCAGATATTCAGGTTGCCAGGCGTTTTACAAGACATCTGATATGGACTCTTCAAAAATGTCAATTACAAGAAAGACCAAAAGACTAGATTAAAGGAGACTAAAGAGACATGACAATTAAATGCAATGCACGATCCTTAAGTGGCTCCTGAATGGGGGAAAACCAGTTATAACTGACATTTTTAGAACAATCGGGGAAATGTGAATATGAGCAGAACGTTAGATAACATTATTACATCCGTGTTAAGTCCTTGGGTCTGATAATTATATCATTATGGTTATGGAGGAGAAG
>NW_012105586.1:3052948-3054161 GCF_000951045.1 Mandrillus leucophaeus
TGATCAAATGTAGGGTCACCAGAAACAGGACAAGCTGACATTACATGCCTCCTTGGGTAATGCAATAATAAGTGCAAGACATCTTCTATTTAGTATTCTCACCAAAAATGTAAGGACTGAATCAAATGATGAGGAAACAATCAGATATTCAGGTTGCCAGGCGTTTTACAAGACATCTGATATGGACTCTTCAAAAATGTCAATTACAAGAAAGACCAAAAGACTAGATTAAAGGAGACTAAAGAGACATGACAATTAAATGCAATGCACGATCCTTAAGTGGCTCCTGAATGGGGGAAAACCAGTTATAACTGACATTTTTAGAACAATCGGGGAAATGTGAATATGAGCAGAACGTTAGATAACATTATTACATCCGTGTTAAGTCCTTGGGTCTGATAATTATATCATTATGGTTATGGAGGAGAAGATCCTTTCTCATAGAAGACATGTGCTGATTATTTAGGGATGGAGAATCAGATGTCTGCAATTCACTTCCAGATAATCAGAAGAAAGGAAAGAAGGACAGAAAGTAAAAGCGGCCAAGGTTCACAATGGGTGCCCCCATGTGAGGATACACAGATGCTTGATGGACTGTTCTTTCAACTTTTCTGAGGTTTGAAATGTTCAAAATCTCAAAATAAAAGAGAAAAAGACTCTTTTAAAAAGGAGTCAAATGATTCAACGTTCCTGGCAGTTTTGTGGGGGCAATCAGCGGCAAAAGACGGGGGCCTCTTTCATTTTTTCTACTCACTTTGTTTTTTTCCACTTTGCCCTGTTCTGCATGAGATGCCTCTCCTGGCTTTCGACAGGGGAAACTGAAAGCCCCAGGGCACTTCATGGTGAGGAGCAACTTCACTGATGGTTTGGAGATGGAGGAGGTTGACATTGTAGAAAATGCAGCATTTGGCATCCTCTTCTTGAAACTACCTCGGTCTCATTGCTCACCCAGCTATAGCCCACCACCACGTGGCTGGACTCTTCCTACTCGGCTTCCTCCGCCCTTCTCTCCCCTCTCCTGCCCTCCGCTTGTTCTTCTCCTCTGCCCTGGGGTCTCACTAACTCTTTGAAATCTCCTTCTGCCTGTGTTCCAAGGGCCAGCACAACTGGCTAAACAAAAAGAAGGCACCTGCATAACTTTGAACCCAAATTCCTCTTGGTGTAGCCACATTTTAGTCTTTTTGGTTTGGTTTGGTTTGGTTTGGTTTTGAGA
>NW_012105586.1:3056711-3068635 GCF_000951045.1 Mandrillus leucophaeus
AGAGAGAGAGAGAGAGACAGAGATGGTGAAGCTGGGAGAGGGCTAAAGAGACAGCGATGGTGGGGCTGGGAAGGGATTAAAGAGATGGCGATGGTAGGGGCTGGGTAGGAGTTGGAACATGAACGTCTGAGACAATGGCTTAGCTCAGTGCCCCCCACTCCAGAATGTGGATATTGGCACATCAGGAATGTACTGAAGTGCCTCCTCCCAAAGTGGGAAGTGGGAATGGTCCCTTTCCCCCACCTCCTCCATCATCTCCCAACTCACCAGCCCTCCCCAGAGGTTCAAGTCACCTCTGCTGCCTCCTGGCTTCAAGCAAGTCAGAAGACCCAAGGGAAATAAACTTGAAAAGAGACTGGGAATGTAATCAAAAGTAGCAACAATGAGGTGTGCTGGAAACCAGGAGGGAATTGGCAAACAGCAGCGGAGGGCTGAGGCCTGGGACACCTGGGGAGAGATGGAGAGGGCAGAGGCGAAGGGGAGGGAGGAGAGAGGGTGAGGAAAGGCGGCTCAGCCACACAGCCAGGGCACAGAGGCTGCCAGACAGGAAGACCCCAGGCCTCGCTCCTGGGAAACTGGGAAGAGATGATATCTCGACCCAGAGTCTGGCGTTTCTTCTGAAATGTGAATAAAGCTCACTTCAGTCTGGGCACTTCTCAGGAAGGTGAGAGGAGAAGCTGAGAACAGAGAAAAAGACAGAGGGGCGAGAGGAACACTCTGGACCGCTTTCATGTGTCCTCTAACTGAATACGTAATCTCTAGGGGAAGATGTTGTTACGCCCATTTTGCAAGTGAAAACTGAGCTCAGAGAGGTTGAGTTATCCGCCCAAAGTCACACCATGAAAAAGTCATTGACTCCAAACCCCTAGACTGAGCTGACGTGGGGGTCCATTTGGAAGTTATCATCAGAGTGGGAGCCCTTCAAGCTCTCAGCACCAAGACAGTGTCATGAAGCAGGAGACAGGGGACTTCCTGAGGCCACACACTGAATCCAACAGCCAGGTCTGAGCAAGCGAGAGCATGGGAGGGGGACAGACCCAGAGACATGGGGCCAGAGGGAGGTAGGGGGACCAGGACCTCACCCAGAAGTCTCCTTCATGGCCCTCTCACCAGCCCCACAGACTGGACTTCGGGCAGGAACCGCACATGCCCAGAAGACGACGTAAAATAGATAAATCAGAAAGAGGAACACGGAATGCCCACACCGTCTCTGTGGGGTCTCAAAACAGCAGAGCTCCCAAACGACCACTGTGATTGCCTTTGGGTACAGCCGACTTGGGTCTGACACTCAATTCTGCTACTTCGTGTGTGACTGTGGTCGGCCACTTAACCTCTCTGAGCCTCGGTTTCCCCTTGTATAAGATGGAGATTGTGATCACTCCATCCTCATAGAGTTCCCGTGAGCATCATCGAGGGAATGGTGCCAGCACCCCCGGCCATCTACAAACCTGTTCCTATTATCGCATTATTCAAATGTATATTAAATGCACTAGAAGCCACCCTTGCAGGGGAGTCCCCAGGGAAATCCTTTCACAACCAGCTTTCCTGATGTCCCTGCTTTGAAGGCCTGGATGCCTGTAATTGGGGTGTAAATTGATGTACTGTGAATTGTCATCCCTCACTTCCCTGTCTGCCCACTTGAGCTGTAGTTTTCATCCCGGGCTCCAGTTCCTCCTCCCAACTCATCCCTCTAGAATTCTATGCTCATTTCTAAAATCCACAGGATAAGACACAGAGAAGGCAAGCAGCCCCAGAGCTACCCATTGGCCTCTCTGGGTCTGGCATCAAAAGGGGAGCAGAGGCCGGGCGCTGTGGCTCATGACGGTAATCCCAGACCTTTGGAAAGCCAAGGCAGGCAGATTGCCTGAGCTCAGGAGTTCAAGACCAGCCTGGGCAATATGGTGCAACCTCGGTTCTACTAAAAATACAAAAATTAGCTGGGCGTGGTGGCACACACCTGTAATCCCAGCTATTCGGGAGGCTGAGGCATGAGAATTGCTTGAACCCAGGAGGCGAAGGTTGCAGTGAGCCGAGATCATGCCACTGCACTCCAGCCTGGGCAACAGAGCAAGAAAAAAAAAAAAGGAACAGAGAGAGCCATGACTCAGTTTAGCCTGTGTGGCTTCCCTTATGCTAAACCACTGGGCAGATATGATGGTTAATTTCATGCATCAACTTGATAGCTGGTAGAACCTGATTTTGGGGTGTGTCTGTGAGGGTGTTTCCAGAAGAGATCAGCATTTGTTTCTGGTTTTGTTTTGAGACAGTCTTGCTCTGTTGCCCAGGCTAGAGAGCAGTGGCGTGATCTCAGCTCACTGCAACCTCCATCTCCTGGGTTCAAGCATCCCCCTGCCTCAGCTTCCCGAGTAGCTGGAACTAAAGGCACCCATCATCATGCCTGGCTAATTTTTTTTTTGGGGGGGGGGTTTTAGTAGAGATGGGACTTCACCATGTTGGCCAGGCTGGTCTTGAACTCCTGGCCTCAGGTAATCCACCTGCCTCAGCCTCCCAAAGTGCTGGGATTACAGGCATAAGCCACTGCACCCAGCCAAGATCAGCATTTGAATCCGTGGATGACTAAAGAAGACCACCCTCACCCATGTGGGTGGGCATTGGCCATTCCATTGAGAGCCCAGACAGAGCCAAAAGCTGGAGGAAGGGCCAGTTTGCTCTCTGCCAGAGGTGGGACATCCAGCTCTTCCTGCCCACTGACGTCTACACTCCTGGCTCTCAGGCCTTCAGCCTCGGACCGGGACTTTGGGTTTGGACTGGAACACCACCACTGGCCTGCCTGGACCCCCAGCTTGCAGACGGCAGATCGTGGGGCCTCTCAGCCTCCATAATCAGCCTCCACTGAGCCAATCCCTCGCAGTGAACCTCTCTCTGTTTATCTGCATCCACTGGTTCTGTTTCTCTGCAGAACCCTGACTAATACAGCCAGGAACAAAAACAACCCCTGTGCCTCACCATTTTCAGTGACTTGGGTCAGCTTCCCCAGCAGACAAACTCTGAGGCACAGCTTTGCATGCGGGAGGCTTACCGAGGAGAACTCCTTCGCAGCAATGTTAGGGGGCTGGGGGAAAGCAGGGTTAGGCAGAGGGAGATGCTGGGCTGTGATGCAGCTGCAGTGGAGGCCTCCGCCGATCCCGCAGGGAGAGCTGGAGCTGGACTGACCCTACGAAGCTGTCCCAAGTCAAGGTAAAGGAGTCAGAATTTTGCACCCTTGCTTGGACCAGTCATTGGATCTGGGCTGCCCTTGAGGAGGGGGCATAATCTTGGGTGAGAAAACTCCCTTTGGCAGAGGGCAATTCTGGAGGAGGGACTTCACCGGGAGCCATCAGCAGCCAGAACTCCCAGTGGCGAGGGAACCAGCGCCTAGGTCCTCAGTAGATCTGTGTGGGGCACCGCAACATTCACAGTGGCCACCCCTCATTCCACTGGGATCCACCTGCTTCACAGAGTGTCTGTCCATCTAGGGACCATTCTTCCAGGATTCTGGGTAGTCTCTTTCCCTGAAAAAAATCTAAAAGAAGATAGCTAGTTGGTTGCATTACAGCTTCTTTGCCACTACAGCTGGTCCTGAAGCTGCAACTGGTACCCACTGTGTCCCTCCTCTACTGTCCATCTTAGAATCCCCTCAACCTCGGTGAGGACCTCTGCTGATCTAGACTTCACCTCGTAGGATGACCCAGACCCTCATCGCTCACAGGTCTGGCCCCTCCCTGGTCACTGTGCCCTTCCCAGCTCATGGCTGCCGCACTTACCCATTTACTGTCAAAAATGGGCAAGGGGATAACAAAAGACAGCCCAACAGATCACGTGGGTACCAAAACTGATCTTCCCTGCCTTCGTTGTGTAACAGCAATCCTACCTTGTCCTGCCAGTTGATCAGGGACAGTAATTCCTGCCAGTACAGTGACTCCTTCCCTCGTCTCATGGCTTTTTGGTCCAAGGAATCTGAAATGACCAGGTGGCAGATGTGGGTTAAAGTTTAGGGGAGCTCTTACTCTATATCCCAGTATTCCCCATCTGGAAACCAGAGCAGACCTTCAGACATACAAAGCTTAAAGTTGCAGGGACAGGAAATGAGTTTCCTAAATGGGTCACTGAGAATGACAGTAAGTGATGGCTCCGTTACTTTCACCCCTTAGCTTCCAGACCATGTGTCTTACCCACTGCACACACAACACCATAGAATAGTATGGTCGTCCATTCGGGGTGTGCTCTGGGTTCTGGGGGATGACTCTCCATGCTCACAGGGTGTCATGTCGAAGCTGTCTCTACCAGGCTGAGCAGAGGCTCCAGTGCTATGAAGACCCAGAAGCACACTACAGCTATTTTTCGAATAATGCACGATTTTCCACTACAGATGGCATGGCCTTGTTCCAGAACTCTAGGGATCTATGTTGTTATTCTCCTATCGGGACTTGCCACAAACTCGTAGCGTCTTTTCTCACCACAGATATGTCTGTCATCAACGTCTGCTGGGTCACATGACTCCAGACGTGGGACTGCTCGTACCACAGCCTGGAGCTGCTGCAGAACCCTCTCCTGCCTTGGGCCCCTCTCAATGCTGGCAGCCATCCTTGGCACTTGGCAAAATGGGTTGCGGCAGTATTTGTCAAGTGTGGAATATATTGCTTAAAGAACCCAAAAAACGCCTATAAGATGTTTTGTTTCCTTCTGATGTGTGGGAGGTGCAAGATGCAACAACTTGTGGTTTCCTTTGGAGGAGATGTCCTGGTGTGCCCCAAACCAAACCAGTGTACTAAAAGCTTCGCTGATAGGTAGTCCCCGCCTTCTGAAGCATGTCTGTCCTGTCAAGCCTTCCAAATCACTTGCCACTTCTTGTCCATCCAGACTAATTAACGTGATGTCGTTGATATAATGGGCCAGTGTGTCTCATTGATATAATGGACCGGTGTGGACTGGGTGCAGTGGCTTATGCCTGTAATCCTAACACTTTGGGAGGTGGAAGTGAAAGGATTGCTTGAGCCCAGGAGTTTGAGACCAGCCTGAGCAACATAGAAAGAACCTGTCTCTACAAAAAATAAAAAATTAGCCAGGCACGATGGCACATGAATATAGTCCCAGCAACCCAGGAGGCTGAAGTGGGAGGATTGCTTGAGTCCAGAAGGTCGAGGCTGCAATGAGCTGTGTTCACACCACCGCATGCCTGGGTGAAAAAGAGAGCTTGTCTCAAAATAATAATAATAATAATAATAATGGATCAGTGTGATGTTCTATGGAATGAGGGGATGTTCTGAATCCCTGTAGTCTAAAGTTTCTCCACCTTGGCACTATTCACACTTTGGACCAGATAATTCTTTGTTGTAGGGGTTGCCCCCTGCATTGGAAGATGTTTAGCAGCATCCCTGACCTCTACCCACTAGATGCCAATAGCATGCCCCCTCCCAGTTGTGTCAGCCAGAAATGTCTCCAGACATTGCCAAATGTTCCAGCGGAGAACCAGTTTCACACTATATTATGACAGAGAGTGGCAACCTTAGCACACATATAGGCAGAACTGTGCATGAATGCTATTTTCCATCCTACGGGATTGCAAACTGCTTCCAATTACCCCTCCTACTAGAAATGGACGAAGAAGCCACTTGCCAGATCAATAGCCACACACTGTGTACCTAAGGCTGTGTTGATCGACCCTAGCAGAGACACTGTATGTAGCACCGCAGCTGCAAGTAAGACTGCTGCATGGTTCTATTGATGAAAGTCTACTCCCAGCCTGGCGCAGTGGCTCACACCTGTAATTTCAGCACCTTGGGAGGCTGAGGTGGGCAGATCACTTGGGGTCAGGAATTTGAGACCAGCCTAGTCAACCTGGCAAAACCCTGTCTCTACTAAAAATACAAAAATTAGCTGGGCATGGTGGCACACGCCTGTAGTCCCAGCTACTCAGGAGGTTGAGGCAGGAGAATCACTTGAACCCTGGAGGCAGAGGTTGCAGTGAGCAGAAATGGTGCCACTGCATTCCAGCCTGGGTGACAAAGTGAGACTCTGTCTCAAAAAAAGAAAAAAAAGAAAGTCTACTGTCATCTTCTAGAATTCATCTGAGTTTTTTTGTTGTTGTTGTGTTGTTGTAGGCACTAAGCTAGTGAATTGGATAAGGATGGGATGAGGACTCACCACTCAAGCATCTTGGGTCTTTGAAGGTGATGCTAATTTCTGCCATTTCCCCTAAACAGTGATGCTGGGTTTGTTTGTTTTGTTACTTAATCAGGATGGGGGACAGTTTCAGAGACTTCCATCTGGGCTTCACAATAACCTTTAGACCAAAGAGCAAGGAACAGAGTATGAATTCTGCCAGTCATGTATGCCCATCCCAATTACAAATTCTGGAAGTAGGGAACTGGGTGGGTTCATGGATTCAGTGCATCTACTGTGGTCAAAGCTCAGACCAGGATTCTATTGATTTTCTTGGTCCCATCTGCTCCTACCCTAACAGGAGGCCATGATGACACTTCGGATCCCTACATATGAACAAGTCATCTTGAACCCTTGTATCCTGTAGCCAGTAATCTTAGAAATGTCTGGTTTTCCTTTCACCAGGGTACAGTAGCTCAAACAAATGGCTGCAGGTTCTTTTGCAGAGGAATGGGGTAACCACTACCATGTACATTTGCCGTGTGTTGCAGGCTGCTGCTTCTTGGAAATCAAGTCTCTCCTTCATTGAATGGGTTCTGGGCCTGAACTCTAGCTCAGTAAGGGATTGTGGGCTTTTACTGGTGCAGTAGCTCCAGCCATCCTTGAATTCTTTTGGCTGTGTATATTACATAATACTTGCTGGGTGCAGTGGCTCATGCCTGTAATCCCAGCACTTTGGGAGGCCGAGGCAGGTGGATCACCTAAGGGGGAGAGTTTGAGACTAGCCTGACCAACATGGAGAAACCCCATCTCTGTTAAAAATATAAAATTAGCTGGGGGTGGTGGCACAAGCCTGTAATCCCAGCTACTGGAGAGGCTGAGACAGGAGAATTGCTTGAACCCTGGAGGCGGAAGTTGCGGTGAGCCAAGATGGTGTCATTGCACTCCAGCTTGGGCAACAAGGGCAAAACTCCATCTCAAAAAAAAAATTACATAATACTCTTTTTGGCTGCCTGTCTATCTTGCCCCTGGGAACACCGTGTTCTAGGAGCCATTTTTATAGCTCTCTGCAGGCTCCCTACTTGCCACTCTGACCTTGCTGCTCATTACAATAATTCTGCCCACCTTGCCTGTGATGTTTAAGTTCCACCACTGAGCCTCTATTCTTTCAAGATCCCATCTTCCTTATTGCTCTCAGGGAGACCAGTCTGTCACGGCACCTTCTCCTATCAGCCTTGCTTTACAGCGGACAGCACCCTTGAGGGTTTCAACCATGCCCTCAGCCCTCTTCCCAGTGCATGGTAAATGGGCAGTCCTCTGGGCTTTCCCAAAGAACATAGTTAGCAAGTCACTTCTCTGGCTTTATGTAGTTATCCATTCTAGCACGCCCACTTCCCTAAGTTTTTTTGTTTGTTTTTTGTTTGTTTGTTTGTTTGTTTGTTTTTTGAGACAGAGGCTTGCCCTGTAGCCCAGGCCGGAGTGCATGGTGTGATATCACCTCATTGCCCTCACTGCAACCTCCACCTCCCAGGCTGAAGCTATCCTCCCACTTCAGCCTCCCTAGTAGCTAGGACTACAGGTGCATGCCACCATGCACAACTAATTATTTCTTGTAGAGATGGGGGTCTCGCCATGTTGCCCCGGCCAGTTTCCAACTCCTGGGCTCAAGCAATTCTCCCACCTCTGCTTCTCAAAGTGCTGAGATTACAGGCATGAGCCACCTCACCCAGCTTCTCTGAGTCTTTTGGTCCCATCTTCTACCATCTGCCACAGCAGTTCTGGCACTTCTAGTTTACCTAGTGTGAGCCCTTGCTTTTTCCAAGCTTCCAAGAGCCATCCTAACAGCGAGTTAGCACCATCTCCCGGGGTGCTTGCCAGGTGGTTAAATCCTGTATCCTTGGGGGTGGCTCCCTCGTTGCTGAACTCTCCCTACCCGACTTCCTCCTCCACTGCCTTTGATCCCAGCACCCTCGCGATCCAGTCCCATCCATCCTCTTCTGATGTCTGCCAGTGAACATTGGCTGGGCCCTGCAGCCTGTCTGTCATCCCTTTATTCTCTTAGTATGACTGAATTCTGTTGTAACTTGACTCTAGATACTGGTCTGGGGGACAGAAAAGGAGGCGGCACAGATTGTCTTGCAAGCCAGAGGCCTCTGCACCGGCTTCAAGCCAGGGAGGGTTTTACTTGCCTTTAACAAGGAGTGAACCACCCTGCAGGCCCAGAGGGTTTCAGAGAATTTAGGGATTCAAGATTTTCAAGTGCAACAACCCAGATGTCCCCATCCGTATGTCATCGATGAGCATCCCTCTTTCCAATCCAGGCTCTGACCTTGGAGTAGCAGACTTGCCAGAGTCGAGAATTCAGCCTTCTCTGTAGCTCCACTTATAATTAAGTTCTGGGCACGATCCTCAGCTTTTTCTGTCCACGAGCTGCAGGAGATGAGAGTCTCTTGATACATGCTGCCAAGGAGGGCCTCTGGATCTCACACTTCACTTAAATCGGTGATTAATCACCCCAGCTTTACATGGTCTTCGTCCAATGCATTGGAAGGCCCCCAGCAATCACTATCTGGTTTTTTTCCCCTTTTTTACTTTACTTTTTGAGACAGGGTCTTGCTCTGTCACTCAGCCTGGAGTGCAGTGGTGTGCTCACCACCCACTGCAAACTTGACTTCTTGGGCTCAAGCGATCCTCCCTCCTCAGCCTTCCGATTAGCTGGGACTACAGATACACGCCACCACCTTGGCACTATTCACATTTTGGGCCACATAATTATTTGTTGTGGGAGCTGTAAGATTTTTTTGTTTTTTTGTTTTGTTTTTGGTTTTTTGAGACAGCATCTCCCTCTGTCATCCAGGCTGGAGTGCAGTGGCACATTCTCGGCTCACTGCAACCTCTGTT
Source organism: Mandrillus leucophaeus (assembly GCF_000951045.1). NCBI lineage: Eukaryota > Metazoa > Chordata > Mammalia > Primates > Cercopithecidae > Mandrillus > Mandrillus leucophaeus. Next base: position 3,065,715 of record NW_012105586.1, read on the forward strand.
TCCGGGGTTCAAGCTATTCTCCCTGGCTCAGCCTCCCGAGTAGCTGGAACTACAGGCGCCCGCCATCATGCCTGGCTAATTTTTGTATTTTTAGTAGAGATGGGGTTTCACCATGTTGGCCAGGCTGATCTCCAACTCCTGACCTCAGGTGATCCACCCAGCTTGGCCTCCCAAAGTGCTGGGATTACAGACACCTGCCACTGTGCCCAGTTAATTTTTGTATTTTTATTAGAGATGGGGTTTCGCCATGTTGGCCAGGCTGGTCTCGAACTCCTGATCTCGGGTGATCTGCCTATCTCAGCCTCCCAAAGTGTTGGGATTACAGGTGTGAGCCACTCGTCCGGCCGCATTGCAGGATTTTTAACAGCATCCCTGACCTCTACCTCCTACGTACCAATAGCCATGCCATCCCCCTCCCCCACAATTATGACAACCAGAAATGTCTTCAGACATTCTTGGCTGGCTTTTTGTTTGGTTGGTTGGTTTAGGTCGGGATGGATTTTTTTGTAGAGGCAGGATATTGCTAGGTTGCCCAGGCTGGTCTTGAAATTCTGCCCTCAAACGATCCTCCGGTCTTGGCCTCACAAAGTGCTGGAATTACAGAGGGGTGAGCCACTGTGCCTGAACAGCAATCACTATCTGACTCCATAGTTTTTATAATGATTACTTCCCCCAAACCTCTCAAATGGCTGAGATATATGTGCCAATGCATTCCCTTCTGTGGATTTTCCATCCCAGTTCACCATGCCTGAGAGTTTTAACAACTGCACTGCTATAGCACAACACCTACCCCCAAGGGATGGGGGTCTCATTGCTGGACCCAGCAAGTAATGCAACTCAAAAATCCCATTGAAAAATCTGCTTCCCATGACCTCTTCCAATACTAACTGCTTTCCATCAGAACTCAGAGGTAGGGATTTCTGAAAAGGAGAAAAAGAGCAGAATTAGACAGAGGGAGAAGTTGAACCGTAATGCGGTGGCTACAAAGGCCCCAGACACTACTGCAGGGAGCCCTGGGGCTCAGATGAACCTTCAGAGCTGTTTCAAATCAAAGAATCCTATTTGATTCTCAAAACAACCTTACAAGGATGGCGCTATCATTATCCTCCATCTATAGATGAGGAAACTGAGCTTAGAGAGGTAAGTGACTTGCCCAGGATCACACAGCTTTAAGGGGTTGAGCTGGGATTTCCACCCAGGTCTTTCACTCTCTAAAGATTCCTTCCAGGCCGAGTGTGGTGGCTCACACCTGTAATCCCAGCACTCCGGGAGGCTGAAGCAGGAGAATCCTTGAGACCAGGAGCGAGACCAGCCTGGGCAACATAGGGAGACGTTCTCTCTGCAAAATATTTTTTAAATTAGCTGGATGTGGCGGCATGCACCTATAGTCCCAGCTACTCGAGAGGCTGAGGCAGGAGAATCACTTGAGCCCAGGAGTTGGAGGTTACAATGAATTATAATTGCACCACTGCACTCCAGCCTGGGCAACAGTGCAAGACCCTGTCTCAAAATAATAATAAAAAAAATTTTAATAAGACAACAAATAAAGCTTCCTTCCAACTTGTCCTCCCCAGTCTCCTAGGGCCTCGGAGTTCTCTGTTGGATACTCTTCATTCGGCTGGCAGAAAACAGGGCAGCAGACGGGATGTTGTGTGGGAGGTGCCACAGGCCAGGTGTGGGCACGCCAGTCATCACTTCTACCCACATTCCACTGGCCAGAACTCAGCCACGTGGCCCAAGGTCACTGTCTACAAGGAAAGCTGGCAATGTAGTCTAGCTGTGCGCCCAGGAGCAAAGGAGAAATGGTTTAGTCCAGTCTCAGCCCTGCCCTGAGTATGGGAGTGCTGAGAGCCAGCAGAGCAGAGAGGGCCCATCTGTTTCATTAATTTGCTGTTTGTTCTTGGGCTGAGGGTGGAGGAATGCCCACAGGAGCTAATTTAGTTGGCAGCGAAAGGGAGTGAGTTGGGAGGTGCCCATGGGTTCTGGTTTATCAGCCCGGGCCCGAGGAATGTAAGGAGCAGCCATCTCTGAGGGACACCGGGCCTGAAATCCAGGGATTCAAGTGCACAGGCAGACCTGGCGGGTGGAGGCTGCTATTACTCCGTGGAAGGGAGAAGTGAGGCCGGACGGTGGGTTGGCGGGATTCACCTGCCCCGAGTGAGCCAGCGGGTCCTTCACAGCTCAGGAAAGGGGTCAGGGATACCTGACAGCCTCCCTTCTTCTAGGAGTTCCTGTGAGGCGTGTGGAGCCAGGCCTCAGCTCACCCCACTGTAGGCTGCATCCAGATGAGGGGGGCCAGGGCTTCAAGAGCAAGCCAGCCATGCTCCCCTGCGGAACTCCTCCCTGCCAGAGCCTCCAAGGCCTCCACCCTGGCTTCCCATGTCTCTGGGCACAAAGAATCATGAGCCAATTTATTAAAGGCTCTGAAAAGTCCTGCAGACAGGAAACCTGTTTCTCTTGGTTTAACCAGCATTTCCCAGCATTATTTCAAAATGTCAAAATTGAAAAATACTGTTAAGAGTTAAAAGAAGGCCAGGCGCGGTGGCTTACACCTGTAATCACAGCACTTTGGGAGGCTGAGGTGGGCAGATCACTTGAGGTCAGGAGTTCGAGACCAGGCTGGCCAACAAGGTGAAACCCCGTCTCTACTAAACATTCAAAAATTAGCCGGATGTGGTGGATGCCTATAATCCTAGCTACTCAGGAGGCTGAGGCAGGATAATTCAACCCAGAAGACAGAGGTTGCTGTGAGCCAAGATCGCGCCACTGTCCTCCAGCCTGGGCGACAGAGTGAGACTGTCTCAAAAAAAAAAAAAAAAAAAAAAAAATTAAAAGAAAAAAAAAAGAGATGTAAGCCTGAACGCCAACCTGAATGCTTGCAAGCTCTGCCCCCTTTGCCAATCTGAGCCTCCAGGAGATGG
>NW_012105586.1:3068685-3070346 GCF_000951045.1 Mandrillus leucophaeus
GTCTCTACTAAACATTCAAAAATTAGCCGGATGTGGTGGATGCCTATAATCCTAGCTACTCAGGAGGCTGAGGCAGGATAATTCAACCCAGAAGAAAGAGGCTGATATGAGCCAAGATCGCGCCACTGTCCTCCAGCCTGGGCAACAGAGTCAGACTCTATAAAAAAAAAAAAAAAAAAAGAATTAAAAGAAAAAAAAAAGAGATGTAAGCCTGAACGCCAACCTGAATGCTTGCAAGCTCTGCCCCCTTTGCCAATCTGAGCCTCCAGGAGATGGAGATAATAAGAGGAACTTGCTGCCACGTGGGACTAGCTTAGGGATTACACAGGATGATGTGTAAGCACCTGCCACTTAGCTGGTGGTTTAAAAATGCAACTCTTCTGCTTCCCCTCTAAGACTCATTCCCCAGGGAACACCCCCCAACACACATCCATGTGATGTCATCAGAACTTTGCAAGCAGCCACCTTCCACGGATCAGGAGGTTCAATGCTACCAACAGCAGGAAGGACCGAGATAGCTCAGAGGCGAGGCTGGAGCTTCTCTCCTCCTCATTATCTTGAAGCCGGAAGTGCAGCTGTCACTCGGCCCCAGCGCTGAGCCCTCTTAACCTGTTCCCATTTCCAGCCTCTTACCCACTTGTAAAGGTGCGGGCAGAACGCTTGATTTCCCTGGGCTCTCCTGGCTCAGGGCCCTGACCACGGCAGCCGCTGAAGATGGCCTGCTGACAGTGTGATTACCGGTGACCTTCAGAGCTGGCTTGGTTAGGAACATGATTTATAACCAAAATTACAGGGAATTCTATTGCCAGAGGTCTGGAGGACTGCAGCAGCCACCTTCCAAGGCAGTCTCCACGCCCCCAGCTGGCTTCCCCCAGCAGGGAATAGGTGTATAAGGGGACCAAGAGAATCCAGACCAGCTAGGGATAAATCAGAACTCTTGGTCTTACTGGCTGTGTGACTGGGTAAGGACCCAGGCTCCTCAGGCTCAGCTCCCCCATTTGCAAAATGGGGGTGCTCCTATAGCCTGCCTCAAAGGGCCAGATGGGCTCAAGTGAGATAATACCTAGAAAGTGCTGGCATGGGCCAGGTGCGGTGGCTCATGCCTGTAATCCCAGAACCTTGGGAGGATGAGGCGGGCGGATCACGAGGTCAGGAGTTTGAGACCATTCTGACCAACATGGGGAAACCCCATCTCCACTAACAATATAAAAATTAGCCAGGCGTGGTGGTGCATGCCTGTAATCCCAGCTACTCAGGAGACTGAGGCAGGAGAATCGCTTGAACTCGGGAGGTGGAGGTTGCAGTGAGTCAAGATAGCGCCACTGCACTCCAGCCTGGGCAACAGAGCAAGACTCCATCTCAAAAAAGAAAAAAAAAAAAAAGTGCCGGCATGGATGGTACCTGGCATGGAGCGAAGTGGCTCCACTTACTCAACCAGCGGGAATCATTACTACCAGTAAAAGAAGCCTCGACAGGGACAGTCCACCTGCCCCAACGCCAGAGCTCCTTGGAATCACGCCTGCTCCCTCCTTGTTCTCCCCAGATGGTGACTGATGGGCTTCTGGAAAAATAAACCAAAAAGGCCTCTGGTGGATTCCTCAAGCCCAGAATCCATTCGTTGTGATCAGTACCTGGTCAAACTGCTTGTGAGTTCTTTTGAA
>NW_012105586.1:3070396-3070997 GCF_000951045.1 Mandrillus leucophaeus
TCCACACACCACACAACATACCACACAACACACCACACACACCATACACCACACACACCACACAACACACCACACACCACACATGCCCATCCACATACCACACAAGATACCACACACCACACACACCCACCCACACACCACACAACACACCACACACCACACACACCCATCCACACACCATACATACCCATCCACACACAGCCCACATGCTCATCCACACACAGACACATCACACACACAGCCCACACGCTAATCTGCACACATACACCACACACACACCACACATAACCATCCACACACGTCCATACACATAAACCACACACACGCCACACACACACCATACATAGCCATCCACACACAGCCCACACGCTCATTCACACACACACACACCACACACACACAGCCCACACTCTCATCTGCATTCCCACACACAGCCCACACGCTCATACAGACACACACACCACACACGCTCATCTACATACACACACCACACACACCACACATATCACACAACACACCACACACACATCACACACACCATGCATACCCATCCACACACGTCCATTCACACACACACCACATACACACCACACACACACAG
>NW_012105586.1:3071047-3071936 GCF_000951045.1 Mandrillus leucophaeus
CACATCCATCCACACACCACACAACACACCACACACACCACACACACCACACAACATACCACACACACCACACACATCCATCCACACACCACACACACCATACACCACACAGCACACCACACACACCACACAACACACAACCCACCACACACACCCATCCACACATCACACAACACACCACACACACCCATCCATACACCACACACACCACACACCACACCACACACACCACACAACACACCACACACACCCATCCACACATCACACACCACAACACACAACACACCCATTCACACAACACACACACCATACACCATACAGCACACCATACACATGACACAACACACAACGCACCACACACACCCATCCACACACCACACAACACACCACACACACCACACAACACACCACACACACCACTCCACACACCACACAACATACCACACACACACCCATCCACACACCACACACACCACACAACATACCACACACCACACCACACACACCACACAACACACCATACACCACACATGCCCATCCACACACCACACAACACACCACACACACCACACGTAACCATCCACACACGTCCATACACATAAACCACACACACGCCACACACACACCATACATAGCCATCCACACACAGCCCATACGCTCATTCACACACACACACACCACACACACACAGCCCACACTCTCATCTGCATTCCCACACACAGCCCACACGCTCATACACACACACACACCACACACGCTCATCTACATACACACACCACACACACCACACATACCACACAACACACCACACACACATCACACACACCATGCATACCCATCCACACACGTCCATTCACACACACACCACATACACACCACACACACACAG
>NW_012105586.1:3071986-3072728 GCF_000951045.1 Mandrillus leucophaeus
ACACACAACCCACCACACACATCCATCCACACACCACACACACCATACACCACACAGCACACCATACACATGACACAACACACAACGCACCACACACACCCATCCACACACCACACAACACACCACACAACACACCACACACACCACACAACACACCACACACTCCCATCCACAAACCACACAATACACCACACACACCACACACACCCATCCACACACCACACAACACACCACACACACCCATCCACACACCACACAACACACCACACACACTCATCCACACAACACACACACCACACACCACACCACACACACCACACAACACACAACACACCCGTTCACACAACACACACACCATACACCACACAGCACACCATACACATGACACAACACACAACGCACCACACACACCCATCCACACAACACACCACACACACCACACAACACACCACACACACCATACACCACACAACACAACACACACACCCATCCACACACCACACAACATACCACACACACCACACAACACACCACACACACCACACACCACTCCACACACCACACAACACACAACACACACACCCATCCACACACCACACACACAACACACACACACCCATCCACACACCACACAACATACCACACACCACACCACACACACCATACACCACACACACCACACAACACACCATACACCACACACTCCCATCCACACACCACACAACACACCACACAACACACC
>NW_012105586.1:3076128-3081571 GCF_000951045.1 Mandrillus leucophaeus
CACACCACACATGCTCATCCACATACACACACACACACCACACACGCTCATCCACATACACACACCACACATACCACACAACACACCACAAACACACGACACACACCATACATACCCATCCACACACATCCATTCACACACACACCACACACACACCACACCCATTCACACACACATCCATCCACATGCACACCACACCCATACACACACCACACACATATACACACCACACATATACACACCACACACATCCATCCACACACCCATTCACACACCACACACACCCATCCATACACACCATACCCATACACACACAACACACTCATTAATACACACACACCACACATACACATCCACACACACCACACACCACACACTCCACACACCCATCCACACACAGGCATGCACGGGGAGGGCGCTGTTTGGCAGAGGCTTTGCCCCCTGCACCCTCTTCTCCAGAATCCTCCCATAACCTTCCCTCTGTGGGCCTCCCTTGTGGGTCTTTGGAAGCCCAGATCTGGCTTGAAGCCGAGGGACTCTGCTTCCTCTGAAAACCCCACAGAGAGTGAGCAGGATAACAGCAAGACGGTTCCGCCGTCAGTGTGACCAGGGCCCACCCACAGGTTGCCGATGTTACCTTCCCTCACCCACCCTGGGCTCGGCTGTTCAGAGACCTTTCACATTCGAGTCTGGCCTGATCCCTGCCGCAGCCCTGCCAGGGAGGTATCAGCTCCCATTCACAGCCAGGCTGTTGAGGATCAGAAAATGCAACTACCTGGTTCAGGATCACCCAGCAGGCTGGCCTGGGGCTGCTACTCACACCTCTTCCACTGACTCCCCATCCAGTACTCCTTCCAATCCTGCACCGTACACAGGGAGGCCTGTGGATACAGCGCCAGCAAAGGAGAAATCGAGCCCTGGGGAGGAGCCCAGGGGCCATCGCCTGCCCCCAGCCTTCAAGCAGCCTTGCCTGCCACATTATTTAAAATCTTCTTTAGAGACAGAGAAGGAGCCAGTGGAGGCCAAGGATGAATGCCTGGTTGGTCCTTCCAGAAGGATGAAGATTTCCAAGGTCCTGAGTGGGTACCAATTCCCCTCTGCTCTTCTTCCAGCGTGGTGTCACTTTGCCTTCCAAGATTCAGTTTTCTCATCTGTAAAAAGGGATAATATATAAAGAGTGACCAAAAAAAGACAACCAACCCTATTCAGGTTGGTGTGAAGTGTAATTGAGCTATCACTAGGTCAGCTGCAGAAAAGCTGCTCAAGAAATAAAAGCTGTTATGAAACACATTCACAAAAGAGGGTTATTGCCTGCTACCTATTTACATTGATCTTTTCTTAACCCAAAATGTAAGCATTCATTAACTGATGCCAAACAAAAATTAGCTGGGCATGGTGGCAGGTGCCTGTAATCCCAGTTACTCGGGAGGCTGAGACAAGAGAATTGCTTGAGCCAGGAAGTTGGACGTTGCAGTGAGCCAAGATCTCACCATTGCACTCCGGCCTGGTGACAAGAGCGAGACTCTGTCTCAAAAATAAAAATAAAACAAACCTGTAAATTTCATGTGGAACCAGATAGGGTGTGTGTAAATAAAGTAGTATACACATTTGTTACCATGTTGATTTCCCTTTGACATACGTTTTCTTGCTGGGCACGGTGGCTCACACCTGTAATCCCAGCACTTTGGGAGGCCAAGGCTGGCAGATCTCTTAGCCCAGGAGTTTGAGAACAGCCTGGGCAACATGGTGAAACCCTATCTCTACCAAAAATTTTAAAAAAAACAATTAGCCGGGCATGATGGTGCACAGCAGTACTCCCAACTACTTGGGAAGCTGAGATGGGAAGATCGCTTGAACCTAGGGGGCAGAGGTTGCAGTGAGCCAAGAGCATGCCACTGCACTCCAGCCTGGGTGACAGAGCCACACCCTGTCTCAAAAAAAAAAGAAAGAAAGAAAGAAAGAAAGAAAAAGTGGCCAGGTGCAGTGGCTCATGCCTATAATCCCAGCACTTTTGGAGACCAAAGTGGGCAGATCACCTGAGGTCAGGAGTTCAAGACCAGCCTGGCCAACATGGTGAAACCCCATCTCTACTAAAAATACAAAAAGTATCCGGGCATGGTGGTGCACACCTATAATCCCAGCTACTCGGGAGACTGAGGCAGGAGAATCACTTGAGAGACTCTGTGTTGAAAGAAAGAAAGAAAGAAAGAAAGAAAGAAAGAAAGAAAGAAAGAAAGAAAGAAAGAAAGAAAGAAAGAAAGAAAGAAAGAGAGAGAGGAAGAAAGAGAGAGAGGAAGAGAGGGAGAAAAGAAATATGTTTTCTTTAGCGTGAGTTCAATAATGACAGACTGGCTTAGCAGTCTTGTTGTTTCTCCTAATTTGACCCTGACACACCCAGCTACAGCTGTCCCAGTCTCCTGTCCAGACCCCAGCCCGCCCTCATGGGCAGCTGGTGGCCTCCGTTCCTGCCACACGATTCCTGCTCCAGAGAGGATGAGGCCACTGGCTCTAACCCTGGATTTTATGCTGAATCCCAGCCTCGTCCCATGAAATCACATTAACTGCCTGGCTTTGAGCATTCCTTTGGGTGAGCCTCTTCTTTTTCTCTTCTTCCCTCTTTTCCTAACCTTTCTCCCAATCCCAAAGAAGTTGTTCTTCCTTCTCACCCCACTCTTCATCTGTTTCTTTTGCCAGCTCCTCTTTTGTCACCATTCCTCTCCCCGCACCCGCTCAGGCTCACTCCTCGGCCCTCCACACGCACTCAACGTTTTTCTCTTTCAGAGACATCATCTGTCCACCTAGCTTTTTCAGCCTAACAAAATCAAAGGAAGCCTCCATTTTAAAGTTATAAGGAAAGAACTAGCATCTGAGAGTGGAAGTGACTTCACCAAACGCACACAGCAAACTGATGGCAAAACACAGTTATCCATCAATTCCACCCAGTAATGAGCTGTGATTGCTTAAGATGAATAGAGTTTCTGTCTGGTGATGAAAAACTTCTGGAAATGGATGGTGGTGATGGTTGCACGACAGTGTGTATGTATTAAATGCCACTGAACTGTACACTTCAGATGGTTAAAATGGTAAATGTTATGCTATGTGTATTTTGTCACAATAAAATAAAATAAATAGCTAGATGACAGTGATGCATCTACTGATCTTCCAGTAGTTAGATCCCAAGACACCTGCTTCCCAGTCCAGAGCTCTGACATGCACACTCCAGTCATTTGCTGTTGAATCCCAATCCTCATGTCCAGACCTCAGCAGCTACAGTCTTCCACCGAATCATCCACAACCCCAACAACAATGACCACGTATTGAGCAATTCTCCTGCCCTGGGCCAGACGCAGAGCACGGGGCATTCTCGGCAACCTCCTGCTTAAATTTGGATGCCTCTCTGGCGCAGCCCTCTCCTTCACACCTCCTACTTTTTCGGTAGGCTCATGTCATCTTTCTTTTCAATATCTGCCCTACTGGCTTCTTCCCTTTGCTGCCAACCACCCCCGCCTCCGCCCCAGCTCACATAAATTCTGTTACAGACACCCAGTTCCTTCTCCACCTCTGTCTGCCTCCCGCTCTGGGCATCCTAATCAGACCAATCAGCAAGTCTCAGAGCTGGACAGGACTTTTGTCGGGCACCCTTTTCTGACGTATAAATACTCTTTACACAAAAGTGCCTGTGGTGTCAGACTCAGACACATCCAGGAACCTGCAACTGACCACTCCCCAGGGCCAAGCTCCTCAGCATGGTGTTTGGGGATCAGATGCCTGTCTGCTCCTCCACCTGCCCTCCAAACAGATAACATGCCTTATTGCTGTGTTCCCACTATGTAGCCAGGGTTGGCATTTAACAACTAACTCTGTTTTACTCAAGCAGTTATGGACTGCTATTGATGGATATACTGTGGGAACAAAAAAGATATGGTCCCTGCCCTCACAGAGCATAAAATCTAAGCAGAAGGACAGATTCACCAGCATAGGAATAGACTCCTAGACATGACAACCATCGATAAATGCTAAGAAGAAAAAGATGCGGATGTTATGAGAGGAATTAATGGTGGAACCTATTTTGTGTAAATGTTTGATGAACTAACAAGTCGAAGAATGAATTCATTAAATCACTGGATCGATGAATGCTGAAGAACTCTGATCATACAAGAACCAGTTGTAAGCATGCACGCTGGAGCCAGACTGCCTGGGTTTGTATCCTGGATATACCACTCACTAGCTGTGTGATCTTGGGCAAGTCACTTAACCTCTCCATGCCTAAATTGCCTTGCTAAAATGTGGGATAACAATAGTATCTCAACTCATAGATTGTTAGTCAGTTTTGGGGGGTTTTTCTGTTTTGTTTTGTTTTTTTGAGACGGAGTTTCACTGCTGTTGCCCAGGCTGGAGTGCAATGGCACAATCTCGGCTCACTGCAACCTCTACCTCCCAGGTTCAAGCGATTCTCCTGCCTCAGCCTCCTGAGTAGCTGGAATTACAGGTGCATGCCACCACGCTTGGCTAATTTTTGTATTTTTAGTAGAGGTGAGGTTTCATCATATTGGTCAGGCTGGTGTTGAACTCCTGACCTCAGGTGATCTGCCCACCTTGGCCTCCCAAAGTGCTGGGATTAGGGGCATGAGCCATCGTGCCTGGCTGTCAGTTTTTTTTTTTTTCAATCCATAACAAACAATCTTAAAATCTCAGTGGCTTATAACCTCTATATTCATTTTCTTTCTCATGGATCTGTGGATCAGCTGTGGCTCTCCAGGACCTGGCCAGGATTGGACTGGGCCTGGTCCAGTCTTGGCTCCAGGCCACAGGTTGGGTTCAAATCAGCTCCACGTGTCTCCTCACTCTCCATGGACCAGCAGCTTCCCCGGGTCTCTCTTTCTCACAGAGAATCACAGAATTCTCATAGGAGGGTGAGTCAAATCTACCAAGCACATTAAAATCTTTGCAAACGTCATGACTCCTAACATATCATTGGCCAAAACAAGTTGCATGGTCAAACCCAATATCGGTAGGCATGTGTATTAATCTACTTGGGCTGCCATGACAGAACACCATAGACTAGGTGGCTTAAACAACTGAAATTTATTTACAGTTCTGGAGGCTGGATGTCCACGATCAAGGTGCTGTCAAGGTTGGTTTCTAGTGAGGGCTCTTTTCCTGGCTTGCAGACGGCCACCTTCTTCCTGTGCCTACATATGGCCTTTCCTCTGTGTACCTGCACCTCTGGTGTCTCTTCCTTTTCTTTTTTATTTTATTTTATTTTTTTATTTTATTTTATTTTTTGAGACGGAGTCTCGCTCTGTTGCCCAGGCTGGAGTGCAGTTGCTGGATCTCGGCTCACTGCAAGCTCCGCCTCCCGAGTTCATGCCATTCTCCTGCCTCAGCCTCCCGAGTAGCTGGGACTACAGGCACCCGCCACCTCGCCCAGCTAGTTTTTTTG
>NW_012105586.1:3081621-3102154 GCF_000951045.1 Mandrillus leucophaeus
AGCTAGTTTTTTTGTATTTTTTAGTAGAGACGGGGTTTCACCATGTTAGCCAGGATGGTCTCGATCTCCTGACCTCGTGATCCACCCGTCTCGGCCGCCCAAAGTGCTGGGATTACAGGCTTGAGCCACCACGCCCGGCGTCTCTTCCTTTTCTTAGAGGATTAGGTCCCCACCCTTATGACCTCATTTAATCTTAATTATGGACACAATTTAGTCCATAGCAGGTGGGGAAATATACTCTCCCTACTCTAAAGGGAGCTCCTGCCAAGTCACACGGCAGAGGGTACAGGGGCAGAATTCTATACCAGGGAGTAAAGAAATAGCAGTAGTAATCTCATCTGCCACAGGTTGTTATAAGGAATAGAAACATTCACTTTGTTTTTGTTGTTGTTTTGGGTTTTTTGTTTTGTTTTGTTTTTTTGATAGAGTCTTGCTTTGTTGCCCAGGCCGGAGCGCAGTATCGCAACCTCGGCTCACTGCAACCTCCGCTTCCCGGGTTCAAACAATTCTCATGCTTCCGTCTCCCGAGATCCCAGTCTCTCCTGGGATTATAGACATGTGCCACCATGCCTGGCCAATTTTTTTTATTTTTAGTAGATATAGGGTTTCATCACATTGCCCAGGCTGGTCTCGAACTCCTGACCACAGGTGATTCACCCACCTCAGTCTCCCAAAGTGCTGGGATTACAGGCATGAGCCACCGCATCTAGCCAAAAACATTCACTTGTGTAAAGTGTGTAGAACAGTGCCTAGGTTTAGTAAACTCTACACGGGTTTGGCTATTTGTTATTTTGTAGCCCAGCTAAAATACATACTCGTGTGATGGTTTCATAGGGATATACATAGTCAAACGTATCAAAATGTATGCTTCATATGCATGCAATTCATTGCATGTTGATTATACCTCCATAAAGCTGTTTTATAGACAGAAGAGAGATGTATTTATTTATTTAAAAATCAAGGCCTTGCTCCTATTTTATGAAACTGGGCAAAAAGAAAAAAAAAAATCAAGACCCCTAAATGCAATGTGGCAGGCTGGATTTGACCATGCATCTGAAAAAGGGCATTAGTGGAAGACCTGATGAAATGTGAACAAAGTCTGAAGTTTTAGTAATAGTACTGTATGAATGCTAATTTCTTACTTTAGTCAGATGTTGCCATGAGAGGACGCTGGATGAAGGTGTACAGGAACTCTGTACTATCTTGGCCACTTGTCTGTAAATCTAAAATGATTCCCCTCAAAACGGTAAAAACAAAGAATCTCCCCACCCCTGCATGGTCCCCTCCTGCCTCCCACAGGGTGAGGAACTGCTGGCTTCCGGACCTTGCCTTCATGTCCTCTGGCCTGTGGGCTAACTGCCAAGCTCGGATGTCAAATCTAAAGTAATAAACACATGATACCGTTCTAACGAAAAGGAGACGCTCGGCTGAAATGAAAAGGCCAAAATTACCCAGGATTTTGCAGGCCTCAGGCTGCTTTCCTGATGGCCTAGAGTCACTGGTGGTCACCAGCCCCTTGTGGCTACTGAGCACTGGAAATGTAGCTGGTCCCAAGTGAGATATTCTGTAAGAGTCAAGGTTTTGTACACAAAACAGAATGTAAACTATCTCAGTAAGTTCCTATATTGATTATTGGATTAAATAAAATGTATTGTGAAAATCAATTAGACTGGGTATGGTGGCTCACACCTGTAATCCCAGCATTTTGGGAGGCTGAGGCGGGTGGATTGCTTAAGCCTAGGAGTTAGAGACCAGCCTGGGCAATATGGCAAAACCCTGTTTCTACTAAAACACAAAAATTAGCCAGGCATAGTGGCACGTGCCTGTAAACACAGCTCCTCAGGAGGCTGAGGCATGAGAATCGCTTGAACCTAGGAGGTGGAGGTTGCAGTGGGTGGAGATGGCGCCACTGCACTCCAGCCTGGGCAACAGAGCGAGACACGATTTCAAAATAAATAAATTAATTGAATAAATTTCACTTGTTTCTCTTTGCATTTCTTAATGTGGATGCTAGAATTGTTTAAATTGCATATTATGTTGCTATTGGACCGTGCCAGGCTAGAGGAAAGAAGGTCCTGTGAGGGTCAGAGGAGCATCCTGCCTGGAAGTCTGGAGAGCAGGGTAGGGCCCGGCTCAGGCCCAAAGGAGGAGAGGGATCCAGGGAGCCAGAAGGCCAGTGTTACAACCAAACCTAAACCTGTGATGTCAGAGGTGAGCAATAGTAACAGAAAAGAAGTGGGATTTACACAAGCCACTTCATGCAAATCTAACCTTTCCACCTGCCAAGCAGTCAGACTTTGTTTATGACAGCAGGCTGCCTAAATTAGAACAGGCCACAATCACAACAGCATATTGAAAAGACCATCCTGGGCCTGCCACCAGCATCCTGGGAAGGAAGCTGCACCAGCAGGGTCACCCCACAGAGACCACCAGACATCTGCGGCTGTCCACCAGAAACTTGTTCCCCTTTTATCTTCTGTCTGGGCAGCCACGTGACTTGGGAAGACATGCTCATTGGCACTTCAGAATCACCCTTCCCATTCAAAGTCCAAAGGGAGAAGGTGGCTTCTCTTTTACCACGTGTTCATGTGTACAGTCCCAGGGAAGGATTCTGATTGGCCCAGCTTGGTCATGTGTCCTTTCCTGGGCCAATCACTGTGGCTGTGGCTATGGCAGAGGCACAGGGTTGTAGGATAATGTGATTGGCAGCCCCTCCAGAAGCAGATGGAGTGAGGAAGGCCTGAAGAGAGAGCAATTCTCCAAAAGAGGGCAGGGGTACATGATTCAATCTGGGTGGTGATTTGTCAGAATAAGGTGAGAAGCAGGACGGAAAACAAAAATTGGGAGACCTCCTCTACCCATCTACAATCCTAACTCCAACTAGGGTGGCATCTTCCCCACGCATCAAGGTTAACAGAGCATCAGCACTTTGAGAGATCACTATACCAGGGTCAGAGATGAAACCCACAAGGCTAAGTCCCAGGGGCTTTCCTCTGTGTGCATGCACCCCTGGTATCTCTTCCTTTTCTTATGAGGACAGCCGTCTTATTGGATTTGGACCCACCCTTATGAATTTCTTTATTCTTTTTTTGGGGGGGGCGGGGGAATGGACAGAATCTCACTCTGTCACCCAGGCTGGAGTACACTGGCACTATCTTGGCTCACTGCAACCTCTGCCTCCTGGGTTCAAGCAATTCTCCTGCCTCAGCCTCCTGAGTAGCTGGGACTACAGGCGTGTGCCACCACGCTCAGCTAATTTTTGTATTTTTAGTAGAGATGGGGTTTAGCCGTGTTGGCCAGGCTGGTCTCAAACTCCTGACCTCAGGTGATCCGCTTGCCTCAGCCTCCCAAAGTGCTGGGATGACAGGCGTGAGCTACCATGCCCAGCCTATTCTTAATCATGGATGCAATGGCAATGTAGTCTATAACCGATGCAAAAATACACTCCCTGTGTCAGGCTGTTCTTGCATTGCTATAAAGAAATACCTGAGACTGAGACTGGGTAATTTATAAAGAAGAGAAGTTTAATTGGCTCACAGTTCTATAGGCTGTACAAGAAGCATAGGGCCAGCATTAGCTTCTGGTGAGGGCCTCAGGAAGTTTACAATTGTGGCCAAAGTGAAGGGGGAGCAGGCATCTCACATGGCAAGAGTGGGAGCAAGAGAGATGGAGGGAGGTGCCGCACACTTTTAAACAAGATCTTGAGAGAGCTCATTCACTATCTCAAGAACGGCATGAAGAGAAATCCACCCCATGATCCAAACACCTCCCACCAGGCGCCATCTCTAGCATTGGGGATCACATTTCAACATGACTTTTTTTTTTGTTTTTTTTTTAGATGGAGCCTCGCTCTGTCGCCCAGGCTGGAGTGCAGTGGCACAATCTCAGATCACTGCAACCTCCGCCTCTTGGGTTCAAGCGATTCTCTTGCCTCAGCCTCCTGAGTAGCTGGGATTACAGGTGTGCACCACCATACCCGGCTAATTTTTTTGTATTTTTAGTAGAGACAGGGTTTCGCCATGTTGTGCAGGCTGGTCTCGAACCCCTGGCCTCAGGTGATCCGCCTGCCTTAGCCTCCCAAAGTGCTGGGATTACAGGCGTGCGCCACCATGCCCAGCCTCAACGTGAGATTTGGAGCTATATCACTCCCCCTCCTCTAGAGGGAGCTCCTGCCAAGTCACATGGCAGGGAGCGCCGGCGCCAAATTCTACACCAGGGAGTGAGGCAGGAGGGAAACCATTCTAGGGTCAAGGAACTGCACAGGTCCTGACTCCCGCCCAGAGCAAGGACTTAGTTTTCTCCCCCTGACATTTGTGTCCTGAGCTTCTGCCACACGATGGCTTCTGGGCAGGACACTGGGAACCCAGAAATAGAGGAGGTAGGTTTCCTATTCTCAGGCGGTCTCTGACTGTGGGAGTAGAATGAGGAGTGGAGAAAGATGTCAGTGGGGACTGGTACCCATCGGGGGGATCCCCGGCTCCACCCCTACGGGGCTGCCCTGCCCCTGCGTGGCACATGCTTCTGGTAGCCCAGGGCTGCCTCCCCAGAACCCACCGGTGATGTCAGCTGACAGCAACCTCCCGCCTCCATGCGCTGTGGGTCAAGAGTCCCTCAAGGCAAATGCAGCCTAGAACGCAGGGGAGTCAACACCCGCAAGGGACCCTCAGCCAATCGGGAAGGGAGTCAGTGGATGCATCTCATACTTCCTGTCCGCTGGGAGCCTCTCCGCCCTTCTCAGGAAGTCCCCGTGGAATCAGCACCCGTGGACCACAGCAGTAACCTCAATATGGCAGCCTCGAATGTCTTCTCCTCCTTCCCTGGTTCTCCTAACCCCCGCCCCTCCCTCAAGCCTGCTTCGCAATTAAACTACCAGTGCTCAACCACTTGTCTCAGGCTCTAATTTGGGAGAGATGGACCCCAGCTAAGAATCCAGGCACGCGCTGGCACCACAGGGATGCCCTAAGATGAAATGGTACGTCATTCCTGCCTTTGATAAAACCAAGTGTAGGCCAGGCACGGTGACTCATGCCTGTAATTCCGGCACTTTGGGAGGCCGAGGTGGGCAGATCACTTGAGGTCAGGAGTTTGAGACCAGCCTGGCCAACATGGTGAAACCTCATATCTACTAAAAATACAAAAATTCGCTGGGCGTGGTGGCGCACGCCTGTAATCCCAGCTACTCAGGAAGCTGAGTTGAGAGAATCATTTGAACCCGGGAGGCGGAGGTTGCAGTGAGCTGAGATCGCACCACTGCACTCCAGCCTGGGTAACAGTGTGAGACTCCATCTATTTAAAAAAAAAAAAAAAAAAAAAATGTATGTGCAGTACTCAGGGGCCAGGGGCCAGCCCTCCTTGATTCATCCCAGCCCTCGGTCCCCACTAGCTCTACGTCTCACCCCAGAGTGGATCCCTGGCCAAGGCTACACCTGCCTGGCACTCAGCACAGCCCGACTGAAGCTGCTGGGGAAGGGCGGTGATGCCAAACACAGAGAGAAAGTAATTTCCCATTTTCCACTAATTGCTTTCTGCAGCCTGGCCCGTCCCTCCTGCTGTCCCTCCTCCTCCTCCTCTTCTCCTTTCTCCACCTCCCAAGGACAAGGACACAGAGATACAGCCCCCCTGGGCCCAGCTTGTCTCTCTCAAAATGAGTTTTTGAAATGTAATTCCGGAGGTGACAGTTGGACTGTGGCTGACACGGCCCCCAGGGGAGGGATGCTCCGTGCAGCTACCGGGAACCTTGGGACTCAGCCCGTCCTGAGAGGCTCCCAGGCTGGGAAATGAGCCCTTGCACCCTCCGCTCCCTCTTTCATTCATTCACACCTCACCTCATTCACTTCTTCACTCAGGTTGTCCTTTCACAGCCTCCGTCAATCACCATGGCGGAGATGTGTGTCCAGTCACCAGAGCCACCCCTCCTCCATGTTTTCCAGCCCCCTCTCAGGGCCATGCGACTTGTCTGGCCAAAAGGCTGCAAGTGAAAATAACAGGAGAAGACCGAGTGTGGTGGTTCACACCTGTAATCCCAGCACTTTGGGAGGCCAAGGCGGGCAGATTACCTGAGGTCAGGAGTTCAAGACCAGCGTGGCCAACATGGAGAAACCCTGTCTCTACTAAAAATACAAAAAAAAAAAAACCTAGTTGGGCATGGTGATGCATGCCTGCCATCTCAGCTACTCAGGGGGCTGAGGCAGGATAATCGCTTGAACTGGGGAGGCGGAGGTTGCAGTGAGCGAGATCGCGCCACTGCACTCCAGCCTAGGTGACGGAGCGAGACTCTGTCTCAAAAAAAAAAAAAAAAGTCACAGGAGTCACTTTCACTTCTAGCTGAAACACGAGGAAGCCAGTGTGGGGCCTTCCCTTCCCTCGTGCCTGCTTCGGTGACCCTCGGAGTCTCATTTCCAGGTGCTGCAGCCACGGGATGAAAGAGCCCCCATGGGTCTGGGTCTTCGGCCTTTATACTAGACAGAGCACCCCCATCCCTTCTAAACCACACTGAACATATAATGTGAGAGACAGGGGTGAAGCCTAAAGTTTGGCAGTGGATTCATTAAGCAGCATAGCCCATAGTCATCCACTTCTTCACTCCCTCAAGCGTTCCCTGTCCCTCTCCTTCCCTTTCTTCCCTACCCCTGCAACACACCAGAGAGGGGGTCCCTGCTGGGTCTACGGAAGCCAAGAATCCTCCCTCTAGCAGAGCTAGGTGGCCACACTGGGCTGATCGATCGATGCTAATAGTGTCTGTAATAGCCACAGGATACACAGAGACTGAGGGCAGTAGCTGAACACACAAGATCAGGCTTCCTGTGGCTTGAAAAACTACCTAAAGAAATGCTTACTGGCCTGGCGCGGTGGCTTATGCCTGTAATCCCAGCACTTTGGGAGGCTGAGGCAGGCGGATCACCTGAAGTCAGGAGTTCGAGACCAGCCTGGTCAGCATGGTGAAACCCTGTCTCTACTAAAAATACAAAAATTAGCTGGGCCTGGTGGCGCACGCCTGTAATCCCAGCTACCGGGAGGCTGAAGCAGGAGAATCACTTGAACCCAGGAGGCAGAGATTGTAGTGAGCCGAGATCACGCCATTGCACTCCAGCCTGAGTGACAAGAGCAAAATTCCATCTCAAAAATAAATAAATGAATGCTTACTGATCCAGTGGGTGTCCCCAAGTCACACTTTCCCACAATGGCACTGGTGGCCAAGGAAAACCCAGGACAGGTCATTGCAGATGAACTGACATCATGAGAAGAGGGGGGGGGTGAGGAGCTATCTACAAAGTATCCTGCTTTAAAGAGCTGCCAAATGCCCCATCCCAGGCTCACAGATGAGGAAGCCTTGACCCAGCAAGGGTCTCAGGCTTACCCAAGCTTCCATGCTTAGCACCGAGGGCCCCAGATTCCCACTACAACCCCGCCGGCTCCCAGGGCCAAGAGAACATTTTAGAGAAGTGTGAGTGCCCAGGCAGATTTTCTGGAAACCCTGACTAGATCCCTGTGTCTCAACCGAAGGCACCCTTCATTAAGCACTTCCTATGCGCAGAGCCTGAATAAGCTTCTCCAGTAAAAATAGAAGAAATAGACGCCCCAGGCCCTGCACGGGGCACTAACCAGCCAGCAGAAGGGAACTGATGAGAAGTGCCCCCAAGAAAGGGGCAAAGGTAAAATAGCCTGGCATTGTCATATAGGCACAAAGGGTCAAATCCAGCACGAGGTACGAGGTCTGTGCTTTGTGGTGGCAGCTTCCTTTCCTTCCCTCTTCCCAGCCTTGTCCCTTCCTGCTGAAGCCCAGGGAGGTTGTCCTCAGTTCACCTTTAGCTCCTATGGTCAGAGGCGTGTGAACCAGAGCAACTCCATCTTGAATAGGAGCTGGGTGAAATAAGGCTGAGACCTACTGGGCTGCATTCCCAGATGGTTAAGGCATTCTAAGTCACAGGATGAGATCAAAGGTCGGCACAAGACACAGGTCATAAAGACTTTGCTGATAAAACAGCTTGCAGTAAAGAAGCCTGTCAGTCAAAACCCACCAAAACCAAGATGGCAACGCGAGTGGCCTCTGTTCATCCTCACCGCTACACTCCTACCAACATCATGACAGTTTACAAATGCCATGGCAACGTCAGAAACTTACCCTGTGTGGTCTAAAAGGGAGGCATGAATAATCCACCCCTTGTTTAGCATGTAATCAAGAAATAGTCATCAAAATGGGCAACCAGCAGCCCTCGGGGCTGCTCTGCCTATAGAGTAGCCATTCTTTTATTTCTTTACTTGCTTAATACACTTGCTTTTACTTTATGGACTTGCTCTCAACTCTTTCTTGTGTGAGATCCAAGAATCCTCTCTTGGGGTCTGGATCGGGACCCTTTTGCAGTAACACCCCCAAACCCTTTATGCTGCACAGGGCTCAGGACTCTCCCAGGCCATCCCCTGCTTTACCTCCATGTGCCTTTGGGAGAGTTCCCATGACACCCACACTAGGGAGTGCCAGTTGAGAAAACCATGGGCACATTACAGCACCTGTGCCAGGGGCCACCTTACATTGAAACCCCTCCTCTGTCACTCCAGCCCCTTTTGCTCAGCTGGCTCCTTCTGAAGCTTCAACATCCAGCTGAGGAGTCACCTCCTCCAGGAAGCCTTCCCTGTCTCCCCTCTCCTCGAGGTTGGCCCTCCGCAAGTTTAGGCCGCCCTCGCCAGTGTAAATGGTGCCCTGTAAATGGTGCTTCACTCCAAGCCTTGCTGGGTTTGTTCGACTGTTTGTGAGTTTTCTTGCCCCAGCCGACGGTGAGTTTTGTGACCATGAGCAGGAGCTGAGTTTTGTTCATTTTCAGGTCCTCCCTGCCTAGCACAGGGCTTGGCATTCTGGAGGGCTCCATAACTTTGTTGGACATAGTCACAGAGGCACGACTATATGAATAAACTCTAGACAAAGGAAGGACTGTGAAACCCCAGGCATCAGGAACTGAGTGGGGAGTGGGGAGCAAGTGCGTGTGGAGGTGGGGTGCTGTTGCTGTTGCTGGGGGCCCATGTCATTCAATCCCTTCAACCATACCACACAGGTATCCCCTCCCTCCCATCTGTTTGCAATTTCATGACAATCTTGGTATTCTGTTCTATTGCCAAAGTACGCACCAGACCATGTGTTCGGGTTTGGGGTTCATAAACTCCAGTCCTCACGCTGGTAGGCAATTGAGCCTGCTCATGGCAATGAACCAAAAGCATTCAAGGCATTTCGGAGGGCAGGCCACAGCGCAGGAGGTGGAGAGAGGAGGGCAGTCTTTTGGGGACCCCTGCCCCTCCTCATTAATCTTGAACTGAGAAGACGTTAAGAGACATCTGGTGCCTGCAGCACGCCCACTGAAGCTGGGCCAGGTCACATGGCACTGCAGCCTGTGAACAGGAAAATTAGCTGCTGCCATCATTGACCACCCACCTCCATTATCCAAGGGGCTGCTTGGAACAGGTGGAGGAGGGAGGCCAAGGAAGAAAGGTGAGCTCGGCCACACGCTTCCCAACTCGGAGGAAACTCCCATCCCTCACGTTTGGAGGGTCAGCTTTGCAGCCCCTGACCCGTCTGCAAGGAGAATCGGCCATCCCCACCCCTGCCACAGGCTCTGTTCAAACCTCTCTCACCATCCTCGCATATTTGATTATGTGTCTGTGTGTCTGTCTCTTTTACTAGTTTGCAAGCCTCTTCTTGCGAGGACTGTGCCTTCATCACCTGTGTACCATGTACTTGGCAATCAAAGTTTGATGGCTAAATTAACTGATGGATGGATGGATAGAATGAGGTCTGCCCAGGAGATGCATCATGATAATAGTTTTGTTTTGTTTTGTTTTTGAGACGGAGTCTCACTCTGTCACCCAGGCTGAAGTACAATGGCGTGATCTTGGCTCACCACAACCTCCACCTCAGCCTCCCAAGTAGATGGAACTACAGGTATGCACCACAACACAGGGCTAATTTCTTTTGTAGAGATGGGATTTCACCATGTTGGCCAGGCTGGCCTCAAACTTCTGACCTCAAGTGATCTGCCCGCCTTGGCCTCCCAAAGTGCTGGGACTGTAGGCATGAGCCACCGTGCCCGGCTGTATAGTTACCATTTTTGAGCTCTTACTATGTGCAAAGTGCCATGCTAAGTCCTTTTGATGTACATTTTTTCATGTATTAATAACTCTTCCAGCAGCCCTCCCAGTAATTGTAACCAAGTTTATGATGAGAAGACAAGAAGACTGAAGTTGAGACTGTGTGGTCGATGTCACATGGCTGGAAAGTCTCTAAGCAGAAACTCAAAGCTAAGCAAAGTGAGTGCCTCTGGATTCCAAACTCTTAATCCCTCTGGCTTACAACCTTCCAGTGGACATACTGTCTTTTCCCTGAGCCTTGATTTATCTATCCATAAAATGGGGATGGTGGTGCCCACCTTGCAGATTACACACGTAAGGGTGCAGCAGGAACACTGTAGCTTCCAGGTTCCCAGGGACTGTATGTCTTTCTGGTTTCTCTAATTTACACTCATAGGGCCCCCATCCTGGTGTCCCCCTCCCCCACAGTGGCTCCTCCACTTCGCCTGCATGCGCCCTGCTTTTCCACATCGATGCAAATTATAACAGGTTTATTTTGTTTTCTTTTGCTGCTAGGTGCCACCCCGTGCCCTCCCCGCCAGCTCCCAGGGACACAGCTTCCTTGTGTTTGCAGGCAATCAGTCAAACTACAATTTTGAGTCCTGCTCACTGGTCACCAAGCTTGCCGGGGACAGCTGGGGATCTCTTTTCAGCACCCCTTCCCTGGCTGCCTTTCCTCTCCTGACTGTCTCCCTTGAATTCAACAGGTCACAAATATGTAATGTATCAATCTCACTTCTCTGAAAGCAGCAGGAGATCTCACCGGCCGTAGAGAAGGCCTAACGGCTCCACGAATCCCCCAAGCACCCACAGTGGCCAAGGTGCTGTCAGAATCTGTGAGAGCTCCAGGCTCAAGGCAGACACCAAGCCCACTAGGACCGGAGCCCAAACTCCGCATTTCTATTTGCAGGGATAGGTGGTGGAGGCCTCCAGATTCTCCAGACAGAGAAAGGCTCAGGAGGCGCTTTCCTGGAAACGTGGCTGAATGGAGAGCAAGTAAACATTCTTGGCAGGCGTAGTCTGTTCTATCAGAGCAAACTTCTTGGAAGAGGAGGAATTCTAACTGACGTTGAAATGAGGTGGGGGCCAGGTGCAGTGGCTCACGTTTGTAATCCCAGGATTTAGGGGAGGTTGAGGTGGGTGGATCACTTGAGGTCAGGAGTTTGAGACCAGCCTGGCTAACATGGAAACCCCGTCTCTACTAAAAATACAAAAATTAGCTGGGTATGGTGGTACGTGTCTATAATCCCAGTTACTCGGGAGGCTGAGGCAGGAGAATCGCTTGAACCTGGGAGGTGGAGGTTGCAGTGAGCTGAGATCGCATCACTGCACTCCATCCTGGGCAACAGAGTAAGACTCTGTCTAAAAAAAAAAAAAAAAAGAAATGAGAGTGGGGACAGTGAGGAAGTCTGGTTGGGAGCAGAGCAAAGAAAAGGAGGTATTTTATTGGGAGTGAGAGAAGGAGGTGGTGAGGAAAGGATGAGAGAACCCAGCGGTGTCTGGCCAGCTGAAGGAAAGACAGGAGAAGCACTGGGCGTGATGGCTCACGCCTGTAATCCTAGCACTTTGGGAGACCGAGGCGGGGGGCGGGGGATCACTTGAGGTCAGGAGTTCAAGACCAGCCTGGCCAACATGGTAAAACCCCGTCCCTACTAAAAATACAAAAATTAGCTGGGTGTAGTGGGGCATGCCTATAATCCCAGCTACTTGGGAGGCTGAGGCAGAAGAATCACTTGAACCTGGGAGGCGGAGGTTGGAGGTTGCAGTGAGCTGAGATCACGCCACTGTACTCCAGCCTGGGCAACAAAGCGAGACTCCATCTCAAAAAAAAAAAAAAAAAGAAAGAAAGAAAAGAAAAGAAAGGAGAAGGCTGCAGAGTGGGATTGGCGGGGAACATGGGCAGGGGTTGCCTGGCTGCTGGCAGCACACATCAGAAATCAAAGGCAAGGGTACCAGGGACCACAAGGGCAGGAGTGAGGGGAAGGGGCCTCAGCGGCCACCACAGTTGACTGAGGGGCCAGCCCCAACCCAGAGAATGGTTTCCCTCTCCAGAACGAAACAGCCAAGACCTGGGAACGAATGGCCTTGCTAATTGGCCATTTTGTTTTTTATGTATTTTCATTAGCAAGATAAAATAACAACTCTTCATGTAACTGTCTCCTCGTTTGGGAATAAATGCTCATTAACCACCTGAGTGTTCTCAGTTGCTGAAAGAGCCACAGCTCATCTGCAGGGGTACAGCCGGGCAGGGAGGGAGAAGGTCCCTCCTCCAGACCTCCTTCCCCAGACCCACCGCTGAGCCCAGGACTTGCAGCAGGGGGTGGCTGAGGGGAGTTGCACTCAACGCCCCAAACATCCCAAGAAGTGTCACTTCTTAAAGAGCCAGGATGCTCTTCCTCCGCCAGAGAGAGGGTCTTGGTCATTTGTCTCCTCACCCAGCAGACACCTCATTCCCAGGTCTCCTCCCCACGGTCATCTTGTGACAGCTGCTCTGGAAAGGGGGCAGTGGGAGGGAAGCTGAGTCTCCATGGTGACCCCATCCTCTCACCCTCCCATCGCAAAGAGGTGGAGGGGCCGAGGAGGTTTGGTTGGCGGGGAAGTGGGGCAAGGGAGCCCGGTTACCCAGGCAACTCCCTTGAGGTCCTAGCTGAGGGCTCTGCTTCCACAGGTGGGGGCTGGGGTTGTCATGGAGACTCCCTGGCAGCACTGCCAAGGAGGAGGCCGGGTTTTCCTCCCAGCCCCGGGGGCACGGGGCACAGAGGAATCAGGTGGATGAAAGAGGGGGCAGCGTGGCGGGAAGAAAGTTCTAGAAGATAATGTGCTCCCCCACTTTGATTTCCTCCCGCATCCCCATGTCATCCCACTCTTGTTCTCGACCTGCCTGGAGAAATCTGCCGGCACCTGGCTCTCACCCTGTGGCATGCGGTCCTGTCTCTCCACCTCTTGGCCCTTCTTTCCTAGTGATGCTGATCATTCCAGGCTGACAGCCTATCCGAGGGTCACCATGACGACCAACCAAGCCTTTGGTCTCCATGGTGATGAGCCCTCCACGTTATTTTTATTTATTTATTGGGAATTTCAAAGGATTTTCCACTCCCTTTCCCAGACCTGGCATCTGGGAGACTGGGGTAGGACCATCATTCTCCCTTTTAGCCTAGAGAAGGGGACTAAGGTTGAGAATGTTGGATGACAGCTAAAATGTGCCTGAAAGGCAGCCAATAAATACCTCCTTGAAGCTGCAGAGAAAGAGGCCTTTCTCGGCTTTTCCCCAGCCTGCCAGATGCCTGGGGAGGCTCTTCAGAGCCACTTAGCAGCCACCATCCTCAGGGAGGTTCTAAGTGCAGCTTCAGGGGATGGATGGATGGATTCAGGCGTATCCTGCTTCACTATGAAGAATAACTGATAGAACTTACAGAAATAGGCAGAGTTCAACAGAATAAAAACAGATAGATGAGGAACTTGGAGTGAAGGAAAAATAAGATAATGTCAGGCAAAAGGGACAACATAAACTTACATACTATAAGGTACTAACAGTAAATGAGAGGTGCCACAAATTAACACTGAGCTTCCTGATGGCCATAGCAAAGAAGGAAACAAGATTTTTAGAGACCAAAAGAGCAAACAGAAAAAGCTGTTTCAGGAGACATGAGGGATAAATAATATGATGTTACATTCCCAGGACACCTGAAGTCCTTCCCACTGCTATCTGACCCCATACCTTCAATTTGTTTTGTTTATTGACTCTACCTTGTTAATTTTCTGTTTCTCCAATGAAGCCTATTCTTTACCCCATGCCATATGACATTGTGTAATTTATCCCAAACCTAGTACATGACGGAAGTCCAATGGGACCCACCTGGCAGACTAAACAGAGACCCAGAAGGAACCCATCTTGCATGGCAACTTATCACTATCTAAAATCATATCCACTGTGTCAAGCCAGGCGTGGTGGTTCACGCCTGTAATCCCAGCACTTTGGGAGGCCAAGGTAGGCGGATCACCTGAGGTAAGGAGTTCGAGACCAGCCTGGACAACATGGTAAAGCCCCGTCTCTACTAAAAATACAAAAATTAGCTGTGCGTGGTGGCAGACGTCTGTAATCCCAGCTACTCAGGAGGCTGAGGCAGGAGAATCACTTGAACCGAAGAGGAGGAGACCACGTCATTGAACTCCAGGCTAGGTGACACAACAAGACTCTGTCTCTAAAATAAAATAAAATAAAATAAAATAAAATAAAATAAAATAAAATAAGTAAATAAAATCATATCCACTGGCATATTTTTAGTTGCAAATAACAACAGACCAGACTCAAAATGGCTTTGCCAAATAGGGAATTTCTCATTTCACAGAACAAGGCGTTCTGAGGTGGGGGCTCCAGGCTGGCAATCTGAGCCTCCCAGGCATCGTGTGGAGCACAGGTGCCTTCGCCTTTGAGCCGCACCGTCCTTGGTGTGTTGGCTTCCTCAGTGCACTGGCCAAGGTTCCTGCCATTGCATGTGGCCATGTGTCCAGTGGGGGAAGTAGATTTGTCCTCTGCCTATCATTTTAAGAAAACCATTCCCAAGCCAGCGTGGAGGCTTACATCTGTAATCCCAGCATTTTGTGAGTCTGAGGTGAGCAGATCTCTTGAGGTAGGGAGTTCGAGACCAGCCCAGCCAACATGGTGAAACCCCATCTCTACTAAAACTACAAAACATTAGCCGGGCATGGTGGCATGTGCCTGTAATTCCAGCTACTCAGGAGCCTGAGGCATGAGAATTGCTTGAACCCGGGAGGCAGAGGTTGCAGTGAGCCGAGATCATGTCACTGCTCTCCAACCTGGGTGACAGAACCAGACTCTGCCTCAAGAAAAAAAGAAAAGAAAAAGAAAAGCATTCCCAGAAGTCCCCCCACCCATATCCCATCCTGTGTCCTTGGCCACATCTGAGTCACCTGCTCCCAGCTAACGCTATTCAGGGCAAATCGAGTGTGACCAGTCAGACCAACAGTACTCGTGCTGAGTCCTGTGGAGAGGAGAAAGAGCTGAGAACAAAACAGAGGCTCCGCCCACTGAGGAAAGAAAAGGTGGGTTTCAGGTAGGTGTTGTAAGTGAGGCTCCCCAGAGGCAAACCCTGCTATGAGGATTTGTGTGCTGGTGATTCAAGAAGGTGCTCCCAGAAGAAACTGATAAGGGGACAGGACAGAGAAGGGAGGAAGCTAACCAGGGAAGCAATTTCAAGCAAAGCCCCAGCCTTAGCCTGGCCCTATGGGAGGCCCTGGAGTAGAAATGACATCTTAAGAGATGTCCCAACTCAAGGCGAGGGAGCAGGACTTCCATTCTCCAACACTCATCAGTCCTGGGCTAAGGGCTGCCTCTGGGGAAACATGAACTCTCAGCACACTTCTGGTTCTCTGTATGGGTTGGGCACACCAGCTCTCACAGCCCAGGGCAGTCCTCTAAAGAGAGTCACAGGCGCAGGCTCATTCTCAGACACAAAGCATACAGGGCCAGCTGCAGTGGCTCACGCCTGTAATCCCAGCACTTTGGGAGGCTGAGGCAGGTGGATCACCTGAGATCAGGAGTTTGGGACCAGCCTGGCCAACATGGTGAAACCCCGTCTCTACCAAAAATACAAAAATTAGCTGCGTGTGGTGGTGCGTGTCTATAATCCCAGCTACATGGGAGGCTGAGGCAGGGGAATCACTTGAACCCGGAAGGCAGAGGTTGCAGTGAGCCCAGATCACGCCATTGCACTCCAGCCTGAGCAACAGAGTGAGACTCCATCTCAAAAAAGAAAAAAAGAAAAAAGCACACAGAAGCTGAGGGACAAACACACAGAAATGAGCAAAGGGATCCCGGGGCATTTGGTCAACCAACAGTGTCAACCACAAAAATGACCTGTTCTCCCCCTGCCATGCAAGCACCGTGAGAACAGAGGCTGGTCTGTCCTGTTCATCTGCTGTGTCCTCAGCTCCAGTGCAATGTCTGCGAGGGCCAGCACTCAATCAATATGTGTTAGATAAATGAATGAATGCCACAGGGGCTGAGGTTCACAGGGAGCTGGGGATGGGGCTTGGGACCTCACCCACAGATGAGACCTGTAGGTGAGCTCCACACTCACCATGCTCAGGCCGCCCTCCAGTCCAAAGCCCCTCCTGTCAGGAGGGGGCACCACCCCCAGTCCACACTTGAGTTCTCCAGGGGAATTGCTATTTTCATAAAGCTGGAGCTGCCCCTTGGGGAGCTCCCAGCCAGCCAGGCCTACCAGGCTGAACCCTGATTCAGAAGCACAGTTGGTGGGGGCCAACCTCAGGAACTGAATGTCCCTGCTAGAAGCAACTTAGCGTTGTTATTCCAAAAACAAGTGCAAATGAATTCATAGCAAACCATGCCAATGACTCACCTTCCAAAGGCTTCGACAGACATAACCTCACGCATTTCTCACAACCACCCAACGAGTGGGGTGCTACTGTCTCACCTTCATCACCCCCAAGTGAAGGAGGAAGAAACTGAGGCTCAAAGACATGAATTCACTTGCCTATGACCAGAAAGCCCCAAGGGATCAGGTCCCTTGAGGCCAGATCCCACATCGCCCTTCCTCCTGGGAGTTCCAGGAAGGCCCTTCCTGGAGTGGAGCCCCCTGGATCATCCTTGTCTGTGCATGTCTTTTCCATCTGCCCCTTGCACTAGACCATCAAGAGAAAAGACTAGGTCCCTTTCATTGTTACTTTCCAAGGCCTGACACAGCCCCTGTGAGATAAGCATCAGGGGCGTTCACAGATGTTCCTTTTTCTCCCCCTCCAGGGCATAAGCTGGGGTGACACTTTCCTGCCCATTTGAAGTTGGGTGTGACTGTGAGATTTGCTTTGGCTCATGAAATGCAAACAGAAGCAACATGTGTCCTTTCTGAGTATATGTTTTAAGAGGATATGCTTGTGGCAGCAACCATCAAGATAGTGGCTGCTCCACCAGCCGCTTCCCAGAGTGAGGACAAGATAGACCTGCATGACGAGTTGCCTGAGAAATGAGTTGCCTTGTGCTCTTACACCTCTGAAAGTAGGGGGATGCTTGTTACTGCAGCATAAGGTGCTGTGTGCTGACTGATATGCACATATTAGTAGATAACGAATGTTTATAGAGGCCAGGCATGGTGGTCCACACCTACAATCCCAGCACTTTGGGAGGCCAAGGCAGGCAGACCACATGAGGCCAAGAGTTCAAGACCAGACTGGTCAACATGGTGAAATCTAATCTTTACTAAAAATACAAAAAAATTAGTGGAGCATGGTGGTGCCTGTAATCCCAGCTACTGGGGTGCCTGTAATCCCAGCTACTGGGGTGCCTGTAATCCCAGCTACTTGGGAGGCTGAGACACAAGAATTGCTTGAACCCAGGAGGCAGAGGTTGCAATGAACTGAGATTGACCCACTGCACTCCAAACTGGGTGACAGAGTGAGATTCTCTCTTGGGGGAAAGAAATGTTTATAGAAAGAAAGAAAGGAGAGGGAGGGAGGAAGAGAGGGGTTACCTGATGTGAACAAGGATCTGTGGTTTCCTCTGAGTATGCCAGTGGGAGGGATAGATACTCCAGGACCCCAGCAGTATTTTCCAAAAGCACGTTAGGTAAGTGAGTTCCTGCAGCTCAGACTCCTACCCCACCCTCTTGCCCACGCTCTCGGATTCTGAGGTCCAGAAGTTACCAAGGGGAACCTGGATCTCCCAGGCCCAGGATTCCCTTCCCACGTACCGACAGGGCAGCCCGAAGCCAGGGAGTCGAGAGGCTACTCCCCCTCCAGTTGAAGACTTTTTTCAGCCAAATGAATAATTCATTGTAAATGACTTTGAGATGAGTCGAGTCTCCATGTTGCCACCCGATTATATGTACCATAAAAAGCAATGACAGTAATTTATCTCCTTTCTCGTGCGGGGTGGGCCGAGGCGATGGGAAGGAAGTGCTCGGTGCCTGGCATGGGGTTATGAATCATTCCTCTTAGCAGTTAAGCTGCAAGCTGCTGACGCTTTTACTGATCTGGCATTAAATAATTCCAGTCTTGGTTTGGAAGCAGAGAGGGGGTCCGGCTTTCCTTCCGGAGGGAGAGCCGAGGCGAGTGAGAGAAGCAGGATGAGGGGCTATCAGTGAGGCAGGAGGAGGGCTGGGATGGAGGGCGGAAGTGGTGTGCAGTTTGGCCTCATCAGTTCGCCCTGAAGTTGTCTTTTCTCCCAGGGACTGAGCCTGTGTCCTGAGCTACAAGTGACAATGTCACATCTGGGCAGTGTCAGCTTCATGGGCTGCTGAGGGAGACTTGCAGGAGGAACCAGCTGCCCTGAGGATGCTCCCAGCCCTTCCAACTCACAGGCAGGAACTAAGAGACGGGAGTTCCTTCCTGGCCTTCAGATGAACCCAGGTGTCTGCACTGAAGGAATCCTAAGACCACAGCCACAATTGCTTTCTTCTATCGTAAATATCTAAAGAAGTAAAATCAGCTCCCAGTTTGCAGATGGACAAAATGAGTCCCATCGTGAGGCAAGAACTCAAGGGTACAAAAAGAAAGAGTACAACACAAATCCTCCAAAACTCCAGACCAGAACTTTTCCCCCAAACACATATTGCTTTTCTTTCCTTTCTTTCTTTCTTTTTTTTTTTTTTTTTTGACAGTCTTGTTCTGCTGCCCAGGCTGGAGTGCAGTGGCACGATCTCGGCTCACTGCCACCTCCACCTCCTGGGTTCAAGCAATTCTCCTGCCTCAGCCTCCCAAGTAGCTAGGATTACGGGTATGTGCCACCACACCTGGCTAATTTTGTATTTTTAGTAGAGATGGGCTTTCACCATATTGCCCAGGCTGGTCTCGAACTCCTGGCCTTAGGTGATCCGCCCACCTCAGCCTCCCAGATTGCTGGGATTACAGGCGTGAGCCACTGCATCCAGCCACATATTGCCTTTTCTATTATAGACAAAGATAGAAGTAACCTCAGAGAACTCAAGCTGTCCATACAAGGTACATATCTTTGACTGACTATATATATATATCTCTTTGTTTTTCACTTTAGGGGTGTGGTGAGGATCCAGTCTAAACTTTACTCCCCCAACTCTGCATTCATGCCTTACCTTGGTCAGTGATGGCACAAACTTTTATACATTTCCAGTGCTTACCTTAGACCCCCCTTTGTTTGAGTCAGATCCTCCAGGCTGAGTGTTTTAAAAGCACCCCAGTAGCAGCTTTATTTGTAACAGTCAAAACTGAAAATGACCCAGTGATCCTTCAACGAGTTAAACTGTGTTGCTCCCATACCGTAGAATACTATCTAACAATAAAAAGGAATGAACTATTGATACACATTCCAGTTAGGATGAATTTTAAGGGAATGATGCTGAGCGAGTGG
Source organism: Mandrillus leucophaeus (assembly GCF_000951045.1). Classification (NCBI taxonomy): domain Eukaryota; kingdom Metazoa; phylum Chordata; class Mammalia; order Primates; family Cercopithecidae; genus Mandrillus; species Mandrillus leucophaeus. Next base: position 3,101,096 of record NW_012105586.1, read on the forward strand.
GAAAAAAAAAAAAAAAAAGCCAATCCTGAAAGGTTACATGCTGTATGACTCCACTTATAGAACATTCTCAAAATGACAAAATTACAGAGAGAACAGATGAATGGTTGCCAGGGGTCAGGGATGGGGTTGGGGTGGAGAGGGGGAGGGGGAGTAGGTGGATGTGGTTATAAAAGGGCAACATAAGAGACCCTCATGCCAATGGGACTGCTCTGTATCTTGATACACAAACCTACACATGTAATCAAAATTCATAAACACACAAATTACCATCATAGGAAACTGCTGATATCTGAATAAGATCAGTGGATTTTAGATATCTAGATACACAGATATATATATGTAGAGAGAGAGATACATACATACATACATACGTACATACATACATAGAGAGTCTCACTCTGGCACCCAAGCTGGTAATGCAGTGATACCATCTCAGCTCACTGCAGAATCGACCTCCCAGGCTCAAGCGATCCTCCCACCTTAGCCTCCCTAGTAGCTGGGACTACAGGCACTGCCACCATACCTGGCTAATTTTTATTATTTTTGTAGAGACAAGGCTTCACCATGTTGCCCAGGCTGGTCTAGAACTCCTGGCCTACAAGCAATCTGCCCTTCTTGGCATCCCAAAGTGCTGGGACTACAGGCATGAGCCACCGCGCCCAGCCTAGTGGGTTATGTTAATGTCTGCTCACTGGCATAATTATACTACAGTTTTGCACAGTGTTAACATTGGGAAAAGCTGGGTAAAGGGTACATGGGATCTCTCTGTATTATTTTCTACAACTGTATGTGTATCTATAATTATCTCAAAATAAAGTTTAATTCAAAATCAGTTTTCAAAAAGCTCCCCTAGTGATTCAACCAGGGATAAGAACATTCGTCAGACTTAGTTTTTATATTTTACCCAACTTGTACTTCATACTAATAATTCAATGTCCCAATCAATGTATAGTCCACACACTTCCCCCTTTCAGCAGTCACGGAGAAAATGTGCACCCCTTGAGGATGTAGATGTCCTCGCCCTGTCCAGTGCTGGCCAGACAATAGGAAAGACCTTAA
>NW_012105586.1:3103260-3118850 GCF_000951045.1 Mandrillus leucophaeus
TACTCCAGCCTGGGCAACAGAGCGAGACTCTGTCTCTAAATAAATAAAGAAATAAATAAAGGGGTAACACAGGGGAGAACTTCATAAAACCATTTTCCCCTCCTGAATCAGACACTGGCCAACTCCAAGTCAACAGTGGTGAGGTTGAAACTGAATTGAACAAAGAGATGTCCGCTGTTTTCCCAGGTCGTGAGTAATCTAACACAAGGGTTTTCTCTGTGCCCATCACAGCCTTCCTGCAGGGTCTACAGTGTAAACAACCCCCGCAGCCCAGTCCTGTGTGTTCTGGCCCTTCCCTGGGTGGGAAAGTGAGTGCACGCAATGTGCACATACAACGTGCACACACATACACACTCCCGCGCCACACAGGCCTCCTTCCTATGAAGGATGTGGATTCTGCTGGAGAAAGTAGTTTTTGAACGCCAAGGCCACTCCCTACTCGGATGCCAATTCCCTGCAGAGCCCATCCCCTCACCTGGACCAGGCAGAGGGACGCAGGAGACGCAGCTGGGACACAGGCAGTTCCATTATTTATGAAGCTTTCGTTATTTCACATATAAATAATCGATGGCTGCAAAGTGCGGCGGGCAACACCGTGGAATATTCATGAGCCACGTTTGTGGGAATTTCAGCTGCCGCCTGGGCCCCAGATGTGCACGCACTCACACGCCCCCAAATAAAAATCATCATAATAAAGATTTCAACTGTCAGGCAGGGGCTCGTCTCCAGAAGAGACGCAGCTTGTGCATCCTCGACACTCAGAGGGTTTGCTCGCTTGGCAGTGGCTGGAGCAGAGCACCCAGCCTGTTGGGGAGGGAGGAGATGGCCCCCCAGGGAGGGAGTCCTGACACTCCAAGGACTGGTCCATTTCTCACACTCCCACCTCTTCCCCAGCCCCGGTGTTTCATCAAGCACTCCTAGTCAAAGATAAATCCTTCCCGGCCGAGAGCAGTGACTCACGCCTGTAATCCTAACATTTTGGGAGCCGAAGGTGGGTGGATCACTTGAGGTCAGGGGTTCGAGACCAGCCTGACCAACATGGCGAAACCTTGTCTCCGCTAAAAGTACAAAAATTAGCCAGTTGTGGTGGTGTGTGCCTGTAATCCCAGCTACTTGGGAGGCTGAGGCATGAAACTTGCTTGAAAATCCCAGCTACCCGGGAGGCAGAGGTTGCAAGATCGTGCCCCTGTGCTCCAGCCTGGGTGACAGAATGAAATCCCGTCTCAAAAAAAAAATGAATCCTTCCCTCTCTGTGTGTCTGTAAGTCCCCTGCTCCCCTGCCCATCACCTTTGAAGGGGAGCTCGGCTGGGGTTGCGGACTCAGGACCTCATGCATGGGAAACAGTCCTGTTCCTCAGATCCCTCTTCCTGGACAGAAGGCAGGAAGATCTGACCTCCTCCCATGATGGGATTCCCCAGGGTGGTGTGAGGGGTCAGGGAGTAGATGAGTCAGGAGGACACGGCATGTCCCCCCAGGCCCTGTGAGGCTGGTCCCAGCTTACCGTCCGTGCCCCCCCCACCGCCGCCCTCCTTCCCCGCGGCCTCCCATTCCAGGCTGCACCCCCATTTTGCTCTCTGTCTCCTCTAGGCCTTTGTTCTGGCTGTTTATGCTATTCCCTTTGCTGGAAACACTTTTCCCTTCCCCACTGTCACCTGGCTGGTGCCCTCGGGGTTGAGGAAGCTGCCGCCTCCCCTGGAGCATCTTCCCCAACCCATTAAGCTGAGTTGGGCCCCCGCCTCTGGGCTTCAGGGACCTGGACCCCCCAGTTGTGGCACTTCTTCCATTGTATTGTAACCATCTTTTTGATAGTGCTCCCCCTACCTCCCTAACCTGCCCACCACACATTGGATTGTAAACTACGTGACCTTGGCGGGCTTTGGCCCCCAAGGGGTTTGAATCCAAGCTCTGCCTCTTACTAGCTGCCTGTCCTTAGGTGAATTATTTAACCTCTCCGTGTCTGGATCTCCTCTTCTGTGAAGTCAGAATGACAAAACTAGAACGGACCTCATAGGCCTGTTGTGAGCGTTTAATGTATTCAGCCAGTGAAAGTGCTCGGCCCCGTGCTTCTCAGAGCTTGGGAAGTGGTCAGTCCCTCATCCCTTCTCTGTCATTCCAATATCCCCAAAGCTCTGAGACCAAAAAGCTTTTCAGAACTCATTTGGCAGCAAAACCTGAACTGAACTGACCTTAGAGGTACTTACAGTCTTTATCCCACTATTCATATGGATTTCGTTACAGAAATATGAATAAGTCGGAGACATCCATAATATAGGGAACATTACATTTCTAACATCTGAAAACGATTTTGAAATCTGAAATGCATGTGGCCCCAACGGCTTCTCTGCAGAACTGTGGCCGACAGCACGCTCATGATTTTCATGAAGGATAACACATTAATATCAACCGCCTGAGAGCCAGGACCGTGCATGTCTTATTCAGCACCGGGCCTGGCACAGAGCAGTCCTCCATAAACTGGGTGACAGTTGGGACAGTGACTGGAGCTAGCCCTGCTTCCCTGACCTTCTAGGAAGCTGTGCCTTGCCACCCATCTCCTCGGAGCCCCGAGCCCAGGCCCAACCTACTCACTTCCCCCAGGTCACCCCTCGCTGTTGGTGGCAGAAGCGGGGTTGGAACCTTCCCCTCACCTGCCTCCCTGAGGACTACCTGGGTTTGTGCAGGGAGGGGATCACTCATTCCAAATCGCAGCTGAGGAGCAGGAAGCTGCCTGGGGAGCTGCCACCACATCCCTGCTTTCCAGGCCCCAGGCCAGGCCCACTCGTCCAGGAAGGCTTGAGGCTGCTCTCAGACCCTCCCTGCCCTCTCCCGACAATGGCACATTAGGAGGTGGCTGGAAGGGAAGGACTCACCAACTGAAATTAAACTAAGCACCCACCTGGCCGGGCACGGTCGCTCACACCTGTAATCCCAACACTTTGGGAGGCTGAGGCGGGCGGATTGCTTGAGGTCAGGAGTTCGAGACCAGTCTGGCAACATGGTGAAACCCCGTCTCTACTAAAAATACAAAAACTAGCCAGGCCTTGGTGGCAGGCACGTGTAATCCCAGGTACTTGAGAAGCTGAGGCATGAGAATTGCTTGAACCCGGGAGGTGGAGGTTGCTGTAAGCCAAGATCATGCCACTGCATTCCAGCCTGGGCAACAGAGCAAGACACTGTCTCAAAAAGCAAACAAACAAACTAAGCACTGATCTGTGCTGGGCCCCAGTGTGTATTGATAGTCAGATAGGCATAGATATGCATAGGTATAGGTATGCATAGGTATAGATATGCAAAGTATCGAATAGCTATATATCTACACACGGAGGATACAAGCAGCTACAAAGCATACCTTCACCTGCTTAATCTTCACATCAAACACGTGGGTCGGTGCCATTAATGTTCAGTGGGTTCTTTTTTTTTTTTGAGACAGAGTCTTGCTCCATCGCCCAGGCTGGAGTGCAGTGGCACAATCTCGGCTCACTGCAAGCTCTGCCTCCTGGGCTCATGCCATTCTCCCACCTCAGCCTCCTGAGTAGCTGGGACTGCAGGCGCCCGCCACCACGCCTGGCTAATTTTTTGTACTTTTAGTAGAGACAGGGTTTCACTATGTTGGCCAGACTGGTCTCGATCTCCTGACCTCGTGATCCGCCCACCTCGGCCTCCCAAAGTGCTGGGATTACAGGTGTGAGACACCGTGCCCGGCCTGTGGGTTCTAATGAATAAACCCACCACCTCCTCCACCAAGTTCAGATCCAATCAAGAGAAAGACACTGAAATCCCATGGATAAAGGTCCAAATGGCAGTTTGAACATTTACCAAAAGCTCAATGGCAGAATGCGACAGGGTGGGGAAGTCCGGGAGCATTACACCCCTGCTCATGGAAACATGAAGCCTATTTTGCAGATGAGGAAACTGAGGCAAGTGAATGAGGAATAGGAATTTGAACCCGGGTTATCCTGTCTCCAGGTATAAATATAAATCTGTATCTAGCCTACACCTAGATCATATACATGCCTCAGGATCTCCAGGATCCAAGGCGCAATGATTCTGATAGCAAAAGAAGCCAGGGTTATGGAGCCTGCAGCAGAGCCCTGGGGTCTAGGCAAAGGCTGGTCCATGATTTCCCTCCTGGCTCCTCCCCTCCAGCTCCTCTCCCCGCCTCCCCTCTTCTCTCCTGTCCTTATCCTTCCCTGTCAGATCGCTATCATTCATTTCCCTCTGGTTACCAACCTTGGCGAGGCAGCTTTTCTGGTTCCATGTCTGATCTGCATGCCTGAGCCAAGCAAAGGACTTGCTTTCAGGAGCCACTTCCTCCTCCAGCTCATTAAACAGCTGGTCCCCTTGTCTGGGCTCAACAGTCAAAAGCCTAATCCATGTCTGGCAGCTGGAACAAATCCTACCAGGGACTCAAACAGCACCACCTGTGGGGTGAGTAGGAGACCCAGTCACTCGCTGGAAAGCCAATCTCGAGACAGCACTCTCTGAGGCTGCACTAATTTTGTCTCACGTTCCAGAGTTGCAGTCAGTTTATAATCTGGCAGAGAATGCTGCCAAGGGTTCAAGAACAGGGTTCCAAGTCCCGAGATTATGCCAATGCTGTTCCCTATCCCCCAGGGAAGGCCCCCCCCCAGGACAGCTTGCCCCTGCAGCAAAAATGGCCAATGCTTCCTTTTATGAATCAACCCCATGTGGGCTTTCCAGGGTTCTGAGGTTGCATCTGAGCTCAGCACGAAGGAGTTCTGTGATTGATTAGGGATGTCTGCCACAGCTGCGGCCTGGGACCTGGTGTGCAGAGGCCATGTGTTCACTTTTTCAGTACTCATGATTGCTCTGGCAATGGCCCTATGATTGTGTCACTCTGGGACTGGTGTGTGTGTGTGTGTATGTGTGTGTCATCTTGAAATATATACATTTACAAAGCTGCTTATAAAGCAGTGGTCAACTACAGCCCTTCCTCCACACCATATGGCCCATATGCCTCCAGTAAGCACAGAACCTCCCGGAGTTTCATTGCAACATTTACAAAATGAAGATGAAGCTGCCAGGTTGGGACAAGTTTGCATGCATGAAACTCCTCTCCACTTACGGCAATAAAGGATTTTGTAAATTAAAAAGTCATGGCTGCATGCCATGGATCAGAAACAGAGCAGAACAGACAGCAGTAAACAGGAGATGGAGCCCTGGGCTTGCTGTTCTCTAGGTCCTGAACGGGTAGGAGCAGCAGGAGATCAAGTTCACCCAGGATGCTGGAACCAAAGGGCCTCCCAGGGCAGGTGAACTCCACTAGCAAAATTCTGCAAGAGTGCCGCATTTCCACAGGCCAATAGATAAGCCTTCACAATGAACTATGTGTTTCCTCTTCGATGGCTTCTCCTCCCACTCTCCCCTCCTGGGCTCCAATCCAACCACACTCACCTGACTCAGGGCCTTTGCAATCACTGTTCCCACTGCCTGCATGCTCCACCCTACATCCTCTATCAGCTCACTCCTTCACTTCCTGAAGGTTTCTGCTGAAATATTATCAGAGCAGCCTGTCTGGACACCTTATATAAAATAGCCTCTCCTATCTATCACTTTTTTTTTAAGAGATGGAGTCTCACTCTAAGTTGCCCAGGCCGGGGTGCAATGGTGCAATCGTGGCTCACTGCAACCTTGAATTACTGGGCTCACGCAATCCCCCTGTCTCAGCCTCCCAAGTAGCTGGGACTATAGGCACACACCACCATGCTCAGTTAAGTTTTTAATTTTTTTGTAGAGAGAGGGTCTCACTATGTTACACAGGCTGGTCTTGAACTCCTGGCCTCAAGCGATCCTCCTGCCTTGGACTCCCAAAGCACTGGCATGAGCCACTGCACCAGCCATCACTCTTTATGCCCCTTATTCAGCTTTAGTTTCTCATAGCACATCTATTTGTTTCTTGTTTGTCTCTCTCCCTTCCCCCTAATTAGAATGTTAGTTCTGCAAGGATAGGAATTTTGTCTGTTATGTGAACTGCTATGTTCCCAGAGCCTGGGATGGGGTCTGGCACGTGGTTGGGGCTCTCCAGGTGTGTGTGTTGAATGAATAAGTGAGGGTTAGGATTTTATTAATTAAGATACTGAGGCTCAGAAAGATTGAGTATCTTGCCCGATAATAATAACTGTTTTTTTTGTTTGTTTGTTTTTGAGAGCGAGTCTCGCTCTGTCACCCAGGCTGGAGAGCGATGGTGTGATCATGGCTCACTGCAACCTCCACCTCCTGGGTTCAAGAGATTCTCCTGACTCAGCCTCCTGAGTAGCTGGGATTACAGGCATGCACCAACACACCCAGCTAATCTGTTTTTAGTAGAGATGGGGTTTCTCCATGTTGGCCAGGCTGGTCTTGAACTCCTGACCTCAGATGATCCGCCCAACTCGGCCTCCCAAAGTGCTGGGATTACAGGCATAAGCCACCATGCCTGGCCTATAACTGTGCTTTATTAAAAGTTCTCTGTGCCGAGCATTGTGCAGAGCCCTTTGCATACACTGCCCTTTAAGCTTCAGGGCAACTCTATGAAGTCAGATTATCCCCATTTTACAGATAGAGAACAGCCAGTTTGAGTCACTTGCTCAGGATCACACAGCAGAACAGGAGGGGAGCTGAGATCTACTGCCACGCTGCATGTCCCCCAAGCCCCTACTGGTAACTTCTTTGCTCTCGTGGCCCCCGGGGTCCCCCCCCAAACAAAGCAAGGGCTTGTGTGTCAAGTGGATCATTTGGTTCATTCCCCTGTCTCCAGGCAGCACTATAAATCATCAGACAGGATCCATCTAGATTTTACCAACTCCTTGCCAAGGGATTTCACCATTTCCCATCCCAGTGTTTCCACTTTCCAAAGTTAAGCCTCATCACAGCAAGTTCTTCTTTTCAGTCTAATCCAAATCCCACTTGCTTCACATTCAACCTATTTCTTCTTGTCCCACCTTCCAGGGAGCTGGAGAAAATCAGCAGGAGACACAGGCACTGCAACCAAAATGCTCCATTTAGCTGGGAGAGAAGCCACAGGTTCCACGCCCCAACGATTCACCAGAAACCTGCGAGCCCCAGCTCCCAAGGCCAGCCGTGTCAGCACCTGGCCCCGTGTTCCTTTCCCAGGGCCCTGCTTTGCCACGGTGATTTATGGGCCCTGTCAATCTGCAGGCTGAGCCACGGAGACAGCTGAGAGTAGCAGGGATCAGCAGCAGCCATGTGCGCCAAGGCGGGTGGGGTGGCTCAGGCAGAGCCTGGGGGGAGGGGGAGGGGAGTGAGAGACCAGACGCTCCAGACCACAGTGTGACAGAGACGGGGATGGAGACCCCAGCACGCCGGGTCAGAGAGGCTGCTGGCCTGAGCCAGGGCCAGTAGCTGCGGAACAAAGACTCTGACCAGAAAAGCATGAAGAAAGAGCAGAACGGGAGACAGCCTGAGAGCCGCCTGCACCGCTCCTCCTCAGGAGTTTCAGATTTTCTTTATTCTGAAAACAAAAGCAAAATGAAGATGACAGACGGTGAGAGACGTTTAGAGGGTTTGTTTTTCTGCAGACGTTCTGGAGGACCTGGATGAAATCGCCAATTAGCCTGCCTCCCCGCAAGCAAGCTTCCAAATCCACAGCCCTGGTGGGATCCAAGTTCACCACCCAGACCCAGCTGGAGGCGACTCTCGCTCTGTCTCTCTCGCCCTGGTTTATGTGTCTTTGTCCCTGCAGCTGCATGTCTGACTCCTTCTCCTTTGTTTCCTGGTCTCCCTTGCCTTAGATTTTTCTTCCTTGGTATTTTCTGGTCTCCTGCCTCCCTCTCTGGCCCATCTCACTCCGAGGAGCCACTGGAGCAGGCTCTATGCCCCTTGGTCCCATCTGTCTCCTGCCTCTGGCATTTCTTGAGCCCCTCCTGGTGTGTCCTCCCATCTCACCCCCACGCTGTCTCATTGTTCACTGGCAATTGACCTTAGTTTTTTTTTTTTTTTTTTGAGACAGAGTCTCTCCCTGTAGCCCAGGCTAGAGCATAGTGGCTCGATCTCAGCTCACTGCAACCTCCACCTCCCAGGTTCAAGTGATTCTCCTGCCTCAGCCTCCTGAGTAGCTGGGATTACAGATGCCCGCCACCACGCCTGGCTAATTTTCGCATTTTCAGTAGAGATGGTTTCACCGTGTTGGCCAGGCTGGTCTTGAACTCCTGACCTCAGGTGATCCTCCTGCCTCGGCCTCCCTAAGTGCTGGGATTACAGGCATGAGCCACTGCGCCCAGCCATTGGCCTTAGTTTTTGATGTCCGTCCGCTGCAGATGTCCCTCCCATGGCCCTGGGCAGTGCGTCCAGGTGGCCTGTGGAGCAGGAGAGTGGGGTCCCCAGCCAGGATTTGCTGTGGAGAGAGGGAGACCCTGAATTGCTCTCAGCTGTGAGCAGCTTGGCATAAGGGAGAGGCAGCGACCGTAGTTAGGGGAACAGAACAGGCAGCCAGCAGCTCCCTTTCATCCCGAGGGGATTTGAAATTCCAGGCTAGGCCTGAGGAATGCTCAGCTGCTTTTGTGTGCATACGGGGACACACACATACACGCACACATACCCACATGGGGACACACACATATACACAGACACACATGCAGGAGGACACACACACGGGGACATACACACATACACACGGGGACACAAAGCACAACAGTCACACACTGGGCAGCCTCATATGGCATCACAACCAGACTCCCAAATTCACATCTCTCCACAATCATCCAGGAACCACAGTCCTTCCAACTCCCAACCCCAAACCACACTGCCCGGAGACATTCCCCTGCCCCACAGGGCACCAGGAGCCCTGAGGCTAGAAAGGGGCTCTGGGCATGTGCACTGCATAAGGGAAAAGGGTAATTGGTCCCCAACTTAAATCCAGCCCTTGCTATGGAGACAGCAGCCTGTCCCTGGCGACCGTGAAAGGGAGGACGAGGAGGAGGGAGAGGAGGAGGGAGAGGAGGAGGGGGAGGTGAAAGAGGGGGAGAGGGAGGAGGACGGGGGGGGAGGAGGAGGAGGAGGAGAAGGGGGAGGAGAAGGAAGGGGAGGAGGAAGAGAAAGGGAAAGAGGAGGAGGGGGACGAGGGGGACGAGGGGGACGAGGGGGAGGAGGAGCACAGCTTTCGACCCAGGATCTTCAGGTGAAGGAAGGAAAGGAAGACTGGTTCCCAGAGCGCCCTAGCAGAGAGGGCAGGAATACAAGGCCACGAAAGCCCATCTGTTTCCAGGCTTCTGTGATTTCTTTGTTTTCCCTTTTGTTTGAATGCCGCTTGATTTATGAGACTAGGGGTGAAGATCTCTTCTCATTTAACTTACTTTGAAGCTGATTCAAGTTGTTTCAATAATAAATCAGTCTAAATAAAAAGCACCTGCTTGCATGGGGTCTGCAAGGAAGCTGCTGCCTGAACACGTCCTGCCAGGGTGGGGGAGGTGCGCCCCCTGGAGGTCCGAGAGGAGATGGCAGTGCCTGCCCCTGGAACCCAGGCAGGAGGCGCATCATCCCTGAGCGCTGCATGTATACACACTACATATGCATAGTGTATGCACCACATATGCACCACACGTGCACTATAAATATGCCATACACGATATATATGCCATATGTGCACTACATGTCCACTTGTACAATATAGATACTATATATGCACTATATATGCACTACATAGGTACTATATGTGCAGTTTACTCACTACATATAAACTACATATGCACTATGCATACTATAGCATATATATACTATATATACATATGCACTATATATACACTGTATGGGCACTACATGTACACCACACAGACCATATATATGTGTAATGTAACGCACATGTGTAATGTAATGTTACACATGTAACGTAATGTAATGTTATACATATATGGTGCATATATGTGAACATACAGTGCATATAGATTACATATATAGTGATATGTAGTGCACATACAGTGTATGTGTAATGCACATGTAGTTATATATAGTGACGTATATGCACTACATATGTACTCTATATGCTCTGTATATTCGCTACATATTCATATACTACATATGCACTGTATGTCCACTACATGTACGCCATATATATGATAGATGTGTAATGTAATGCACACGTGTAATGTAATGTAGTGCACGCGTAGTGCACATTTCGTGTATATATGTTTCATATACACACTATATGTGCACTACACATGTGCTGTATATTCACTACACGTACACTACATATACACTCTATATACACTACAGAGCACATGTGCACTATATATGCGCTTCATATACACCATCTACGCACTAGAGGTACACTATAAATACACTATATGTGTACATATACACTGCATATACACTATAGGTACTCTATATTCCCACCACACCCCAATGAGGAGGCATCATTATTATCTAGTTAGAGCCATGACTCAGGAAAACCCCACGAACCCTACCTGCACCACCCCTCAGGCCCCTGCCACAGGCCTCCTCGGAGCCTGCTTTGTTGTTGGGGTTTTTTGTTTTGTTTTGTTTTGAGACATAGTATCACTCTGCTGCCTAGGCTGGAGTATAGTGGCAAGCTCATAGCGCACTATGGCCTTGAACTCCTGGGCTCAAGCAATGCTCCCACCTCAGCCTCCCGAGTAGCTGGGACTATAGGCACCTGGCTATTTTTTGTAGGAACAGGGGGTTTCACCATGTTGCCCAGGCTGGTCTCAAACTCCTGGCCTCAAATGATCCTCCTTGGCCTCCCAAAGTGCTAGGATTACAGGTGTGAGCCATTGCGCCTGGCCAGGGGCCCACTCTTTGGTGCCGGCTTAGGACAGCTCTGGCTATGTCTGCTTTGCTGGGGAAGGTCGGGAACAGGATAATTTCTTCTTTCCCACCCAGACCCTGCTCTTCTTTCTTTGAGTTTCTTGCTTTGTTCGGGAGATTTCCTTTCATTTTGAATAAACACTCACTTACGGCCTGTGGCTGCATCTCCTCCTGCTTCAGAGGGAGGAGATCACAGTGTCCAACCCGACAGACTGTTCCAGACCCAGCTTCTCTGCCTGTGCCCCTCACCCAGACTCTGGCACCAAGAAATGACCACACAGGGTCTCCCAGTTTCATGTGGGGTAACTTGAGCCGCAGGAACTCAGGCAGGAGCCACCCAGGCCTATAGCCTAATCACAGCTCCACCAGGTTAGCTCTGTGACCTTGGGCAAGTGGCTTGACAACTCTGAACCTCCATTTCCTCTGCTGAGCACGGAAATAATGGCAGGTCCCACCTTGTAAGGCCATGAAGATCCTGCTTAGCCCAGTGCTTGATACGGGGTTATTGCTTAGGAAATGGTGGGGTAGGGTCATGGGAGTCGGGGTGAATGGGCCCGGAGAAGAAACCTCAACCCCCAGGAGAGCGAAAAATGATGCCTGAGGCCACACAGGGACACCCCGAGACATACCCGACCCCTCCACAACCCAGCAGAGAGAGGTGACAGAGAGGTGGCTGGAAGGAGATGGGGGACTGAGACTTTTCACAAGTACATGTGGGAGTCTCCGGCACCACCAAGTGCCACCACCCCAAGGAGTGACATACACAGAGGGTGATGTTTCTCTGGCACAAGCCATCCTGACAGCCCAGGAGGTGTGGCCCAGTTAGGAACCTGCTAATGACATTCTCTGTCAGCTCAGGACTGAATGAGCAGGCTCTGGGCCTCCAGGCTAATGCCAAGCCCAACCCCGAGCTCTTAGGGGCCGCACTGGAGAGTGGGAGGTCATGGCACAAGGGGGTCCTGTCTGGGTTTTAGGGACAGGGCTGGACTGTGTTCAGAGCTGTGAGTATGAGGGGACTGGGGCTTCTGGAAAGTGCCTGAAGAATTTACAAAGACCCTTGGTCATGGAAGTGTAGACGTGTCTGGGGCCAGAGGACTCAGGATTGGAGATCAGGGCTCAAAGAAGGGACGGGGCTGGGCAGCAGTGAGGTCCAGTGAGAGGCAGAGCTGAGTGAGAAGATGGAGACCAAGCTGGGGCTGTGGCCCAGTGAGGCGGGGAGGGCGTTGGTGGGGGATGGGGGCTTATAGGGGGGCTCCGGACAGACAGTGGAGCCAGGAACCAGGATGGCCACAGACCTGGGCCACTGGGGGTCCTGCTGGGGCATCTGGGTTTGGGGGGAGCACGCCAGAGCCTGGGGGGACAGTGGGACCTGTCCACAGCATCCTCACTGGGCAGCCATCAGGAGCTACTGTGCTGGGGACAGAGGTGTCTTGGGGGGTGACAGCATACTGCTTCCCCTGAAAATGAGTGACGGGGCTCTTTTCTTGTTGGGAGAGAAAGTGGCATTCTGCCAGCTCCTCAATGCCCCCTGCCTGCCCCAGGATGAGGGCAAAGCCAGGTATCTGGTGGGGCCAGATTGGGCCTTCCTGCCCATGCCCCAGTCTGCCACCCAGCAGCCTGCGCCATCTCTGTTCTCCCTCTCCTTCTCCTCCTCCTCCCTCCCATACTCACCTTCACTTCCGTTCCCCAATAACCACCCTCAGAGAAAGGAGTCAGAGGAGTTTGGACAAAATTCACCCTCCCCAGCCCCAGGGTGCAGACACTTCCCTCTCAGTCACGGCCTCTGTTTGGGGCTGGCCCAGTCAAGGGGAGGGATAAGAGGGGGACATCCCTCTGGCTGCTTGCAGGGTCCACCCAGCCAGGGAAGAAGCCTCCATGCACAGAGGGGTTGTCCACAGGGAGGGCCGCAGAGCAGACACAGACCCATTTACCAGCCAGCCCTAATTTTTTTAAAAAGTGGCATTCTTGTCTTCTAGAAAATACGGTGCCATTTTCCCGGCCTGGTGAGGGGTGAGGGGCATTATCCCATCTCCACTGCCTCTGCCTCCCTTCCCTTCCCTTCCTGGCAGTGCTACTGCTGTTACTAATAGGAAGCAGCTTCCCAGGGCAGCCACCCAGTACAGGTCATCCAACTCCCTCAGAGCGGCCGTCACCCCCACGGCTCAGCACCTGAGGAGTGGCACTCAGGCTGGGAGCTCTAGCCGCATCCCCACTTCCCTCCCTGCCCCTCTCCTCACCTCCTAGTATTGGCATAGCAAGGCCTTGGGGCAGGAAGGAGCTAAGCTGCCCAGCAGGGATGCCCCAAGCAAGCCTCCCTCCAACGTGAAATGTTCATTCATTCATTCATTCATTCATTCATTCATTCATTCAGCAAACATTTATTAAACACCTATTATGAGATGCACACTGTTCAGGGCCCTAGAGTCAGAACAATGACCAGACACAGTCCCTGCCCTCATGGAGCTGGCTGACATTCCAGTGGGAGAGACAGATACGAAAAGAAGAAACTATAAATAAACAATGTAATCTTAGATTTTAGACTCACAATATCAAGCACAATGAAGCAATAAAACAGGAAAAGGAGATAGGACGTGCTGGGTTGGGGGGTGGTCAGGAGAAGGCTCTGCAGAGAGGTGACATCTGGGCTGAGACCTGAATGATAAGAAGCAGTCAGCCCTCAGATCTCACTGCAGCCTCGACCTCCTGGGCTCAAGGGATCTTGAGCCTCCCTAGTAGCTGGGACTATAGCATGTGCCACCATGCTCAGCTAATCTTTCTATTTTTTGTAGAGACAGGGTTTCGCCATGTTGCCCAGGCCAGTCTTGAACTCCTGGGCTCAAGCAATCCACCCACGTTGGCCTCCCAAAGTGCTGGGATTACAGGCGTGAGCCACTGTGCCCGGCCTGGATTATTTTGTAAGTAGAATAGGAAGCTATTCAAAGTTTTAAGCCAGCAGTGACATAATCTGGTTTGTTCTTTTATTTTTATTGTTTTGAGACAGGGTCTCACTCTATTGCCCAGGCTGGAGTGCAGCAGCATGATCACAGCTGGCTGCAGCCTTGACCTCCTGGTCTCAAATCATCCTCCCACCTTAGCCTCCCAAGTAGCTGGGACTATGCAAGTGCACTACCAAGCCCAGATATTTTTTTTTTACTTTTATTTAGAAACAGAGTCTTGCTGTTTTGCTCAGGCTTGTCTCAAAACTCCTGGCCTCAAGCAGTCCTCCTGACTCAGCCTCCTAAAGTGTTAGGATTACAGGCGTGAGCCACCACGTCCAGCCTGGCTTGTTCTTTTAAAAACCACTCTGGCTGCTGGGTGGAAAACAGAGAGTAGGAGTTGAGTGGGAGGGAGAGGCTCCTTCGGTCATGCAGCTGTGAGGTGAGGGGAATGGAGCGGTAGGTAGCGGTGGGGATGGAGTCATCAGACTCAGGGTCTATTCCTCAGGCTGTGTTGACAGTGCTGGCAGATGAGCTGTGCCTCTCCCACTTCGCCCTTTCCAAGCAGGGGTGAGGAACATGGCCTTTATTCCCATATCCTCCACATCCATCTGGGGGTGTATGCTCTGCTGTCCCTCTGCTTCCCCAGCCTGAGGCTCACTGTTACTCCCAGCCAGAGCATGCAGCCATGCCTGAGGTTCCCTGCAGGGAAGGAAGGAGAGTTCAGGCCAGGAAGGGTGTCCAATAGCCAGCCTCCAGTTTAGGGGAGGATCCGGCTCTGCTCCCAGCACTACTGGGAAACTCAACTCATCGTGCAGAGGTGAATGTAAAGACACCGCGGTCTCAGTTATTCTTGGCTTCTGTGCAGGGCCTGAAACGCAGACCCCTCCCAGCAGCTCCTGTCCTCACAGGAGAGCAGGTTCCCTCAGCAACATGGTGTGGATTCCAGCTCTGCAGACGTAAGCTGGGTGATCCTGAGAAAATGACTCTGAGCCTCTTCACTTGATTAAGTCCCTCATTTATTTAAAAAAAAAAAAAATGTACGTAGTGAGCCAGGCCTTCTACCGAGTGCTCGGGATGCTGCAGAGAACAAAAGGAATTCACAGTCTAAGTGGGAAGACAGATGACAAGTAAACAAGCAAATGCATATTATGACTTGTTATCGGGGCTAGAAGTGGAGAACAGGGGCGAACGGAAAGTAGTCACTGAGGAGAGTCTACGTAGCCCGGGTGGGCAAGAGGATTAAATGAGATAATACGTGTAAAGCCCTCAACACAGAGCCTGGCACAGGGAAAGTGCCAGTGCCTGCCAGCGGCTCAGGGAAGCAGGGAGAGGGGAGGGTATCAACTGGCTTCTAGCTCCAAGCCCGGAGCTGAACGAAGGAGGGGCTGGGGCAGCCAGAGCCAGCTATTTCCCCTGCCACAGGTCAGAATCAGGACTGCAGCCTCTCTCTTTTTTTGTTTTTTCTTTTCTTTTTTTTCTTTTTTTTTTTTTTGAGATGTAGTCTGTCACCCAGGCTGGAGTGCTGTGGTGTGACCCCGGCTCACTACAACCTCTGCCTCCCGGGTTCAAGGGATTCTCCTGCCTCAGCCTCACAAGGAGCTGGGATTACAGGCGTCCACCACCACGCCTGGCTAGTTTTTTTGTTTTTTTGTATTTTTGTGGAGACGGGGTTTCACCATGTTAGCCAGGCTGGTCTCAAACTCCTGACCTCCAGTGATCTGCCTGCCCCGGCCTCCCAAAGTGCTGGGATTACAGGCGTGAGCCTGCGCCTGGTCAGGACTGCAGCCTCTTGGTGAGAGGTGGGAATAGCCCAATTCCTGACTTCAGGTCTGGTGCTCACTCTACTTCCTGGAGTGGGAGGCGAGGGGACTCAC
>NW_012105586.1:3120040-3121050 GCF_000951045.1 Mandrillus leucophaeus
CAACCTATGCACCAATGCACCAGGTAAGTAATGAACCAGGTAACTGATGCACCAGTTAACCTGTGCACCAGGTAACTAATGAGCCAGGTAACTAGTGAACCAGGTAATCAATGCACCAGGTAACCAATGAGTCAGGTAACTGATGCACCAGGTAACCAAGGCATCAGGTAACCAAGGCACCAGGTAACCAATGAGTCAAGTAACTGATGAACCAGGTAATCAACACATCAGGTAACCAATGAACCAGGTAACTGATGCACCAGGTAACCTGTGCACCAGGTAAGCAATGCACCAGGTAACCAATGAATCAGGTAACTGATGCATCAGGTAAGCAATGCACCAGGTAATCAACGCACCAGGTAACTAACCAATGAACCAGGTAACCAATTCGCCAGGTAACCAAGGCACCAGGTAAGCAATGAATCAGGTAACTGATGCACCAGGTAACCTGTGTGCCAGGTAACCACTGAATCAGTTAACTGATACACCAGGTAACTGATTGTATCCTGTCCCTCCTGGCACTTGCCCCTGCTTCCCAGTGTCCCCTGCTTGTCCAGTTCACAGTGCCTGGTCTCCCAGTCCCTATCCACCTAGAAGGACTGACAGATGAGAGTGTAGGAGGCAAGGGCACTGAGTTGAGACATTCCAAACATTATTGATCTCCAACATCCCCAGCCATCTCCTCCTCTGAGATCCAGCCAGGAAAGGGACAGTGTTGGGCCTGGGCAGGAGAGAACATGGAGGAAACATTGGCCTCCCTCTGGTCCCTCTGACTTCTCATAAGAAGTTAATAAAATTGCAGGCAAGGATGACCCAGAGGACATGATTTACTCAGGCTGGGGAAAAGCTTTCAATAAGGTCCCTCCATAAAAGGCCATTAAGGGAGCGGAATAACCACAGGCTAAGGGGCAAGTGTTATGGATTCCAGAGTGGTTTAAGCAGAGGAATTAAAGAGGCATTCAGAGACGGGAGACATTATTAATAACCACACTGGGCACTTGTAAAGGCTT
>NW_012105586.1:3125505-3126486 GCF_000951045.1 Mandrillus leucophaeus
ATCGCTGCTCCAGCTAACATAGCAATGGATTCAGATAATCGGGCTTCACCTCTGTGCAGTGTGGTCTTAACATTTCTCTTGTTGTAGGATGAAGAGCCTCTGAAATTAGCGTTCCTTCTAATTTGGTGGTGGCACACGCCTGTAGTGCCAGCTACTCGGGAGGCTGAGGCAGAAGACTCACTTGAACCTGGGAGGTGGAGGTTGCAGTGGGCTGAGATCACCCCATGCACTCCAGCCTGGCGGACAGAGTGAGACTCTGTCTGGAAAAAAAAAAAAAAAAAAAAAAAAGGTAGGTGATGGGCAGGAGATGGTCTTGGCCACCTATTGACTGTGTGACCTCAGGCAAGAAGGGCAATTAAGAGATAAAAGCAGGCCTTTATTGTTTATAATTCTTCACTATAATGATACATTGAATCCTCATCACAGCACTAAGTCGGTATCACCACCATTCTATAGATAAGAACGTTGACGCACAGAAAGGTTAAGTAACCTGCCCGAGGATGCAGAGCTAAAACCTTTTGAGCCAGGACTCAAAGCCTCCACATTATAGGGCCACTTGGTAATGACCGGAGAAGCCCATGATGAACTCCTTTCTTCCATGTGGCCCCCGCCCCCGTCATTCACAGCTTGTAGCTTCTTGTCCCAAGTCTAGTGTAACTTTCAGATCCAACTGCATCTTTAGACCTAGAGAAGAACCCTCTCATTTGTCCCAAGTGAAGATGTCCAAGAGAAGGATCGCCACCTCCGGCTTGGCCCTGCACCCCACCCAGCCCCAGCTCCGGGGGGCAGTGGTCACCTGGCACCTGGGCAAGTGTTTTCTCATCTTGATAATATCTCACTAGAATTCTTTGGGCTTTTCCACTGGAATTGGGACTCCCTGTTGACAGGTTGGGACACCCTCTCTGATTCGGCCTATGTCCCAGAGGCAGGGCAGGGCAGTGTCCAGGGGCCCTGGTATTCTCATCCTTTTTTTTTTTTTTT
>NW_012105586.1:3127996-3135365 GCF_000951045.1 Mandrillus leucophaeus
CTGGATCCGTGGATGGGAGGGCTGGGGTCTTAGAGCCGAGGGGTTCCCGGGAGATCCCGGGTTACACACTTTCTGGTGCTGAAAGATCAAACTCCAGGAAGGAAGGGCCTGTCTCCAATCTCACTAGCAGGGCTGAGGAGGCTTGCGCCATCAAGGAGCATGTGGGGCCAGGTGCAGCGGCTCACGCCTGTAATCCCAGCAATTCGGGAGGCCGAGGCGGGCAGATCAGTTGAGTCCAGGAGATGGAGACCAGCCTGGGTAACATGGCAAAACCCCATCTCTACAAAAATACAAAAATTCTCCGGGCGTGACGGTGTATGCTTATAGGCCCAGCTACTTGAGAGGCTGCGGCAGGAGAATCAACTGAGCCCGGGAAGTCGAAGCTGCGAAGCTGCAGTGAGCTGTGATTGTGCCCCTGCACTCCAGCCTGGCAGACACAGCAAGAACTTGCTTCAGAAAAAAAAAAAAAGCACTTCAGAGCAGAGATTCCACCTTTCCCATCCAGAGGGTCCAGGAGAGGGAGAGCTCCCTGAGGAGGAGGAGGAGGAGGAGGCTGCTCTTCCTGGCCTCTTGCTCTCCAGGACCCTAGTGAAGCCCGCACGCAGGCCTGAAGAAGCTGAGTCTCCCCTCTTATACCAGCCGCCCTATCCTACCCGGATCACAGGCTCAGTCACGGAGCACCTTTCTCTCCTGGATGAAAAGTCCAAGTCCACATGCTTCCACCCTCTCCTCCCAACCCATTTTCAAAGCTCAGTTCAAATGATACCCCTTCCACAAAGCCGCCTGAGCTGCACCCCCTCCACTCCCTATGCTCCACAATGCAGACGGACAAGGACCCTGCTTCCACAAGGTTCTAGCCCAGCTCTTCCCACCCAGTGCCCGCTTCGGGTCTTCCGAGAGGCCTGTGCTCCTGGAGACAGGTGGGTACAGAGAGGCCCTGGGAGCACCCGGACAAACTTTGCAGGGGGCTGAATTCTGAGCAGGGTCACCTGGCACCTCCATCCCGGCCCCACCCCAGCTCTGTCCTCTGCAAGTTCTCCTTCCCAGAAAGTATCTCTCCCTCTGAAATTAGCATTCCTTTTAAATGTTTTCACACTCTCAAATCATTCCTTAAATGTACATATTAACTGCCAAAACGACTTGCCTTAGCTGCTTCACCCGGCCTCACATTAATCTCACACAACCCCATTACACTTAACACGCCTCGTCCTCTCCGCTCAGCCTCATAAACTCAGGGCGACTTCAGAACCGTCCTTGGTGCCCATGGCTTGCAGCCGCAAAGGGCTGGATGCCACCTGGAGGGCCAGGGGGAGGAAGCACTGTCCCACTGGGCCTAACAGCCACAGACGGCGGGTGGGGCTTAGGGCCAGAGACCCCAGGGAAAGCTGCCCGCCTCAGCTGCCCCTTTCTGAGTTACTCAGAAAGTTACCCAGCAGCATCGCCTTGACCTTGGGAGGGTGACTTTCGCCTTTCCTAAGGGAGAAAGTTGAGTATGAGAATTGAAGTTCCTGGCCCAAGTGAAAGCCAGGATGTGAACCCCAGGCACTCTGGGTCCAAAGCCCAAGCCCTTGGCCGCCACACTGCACTCCGCAAGGAGAAGCTTGCAGAAAGGAGGTGATGAGTCCAACCGCGTTGGCTCGCGCCTGTAATTCCAGCACTTTGGGAGGCCCAGGTGGGCAGATCACTTGAGATCAAGAGTTCAAGACCAGCCTGGCCAACATGGTGAAACCCCGTCTCTACTAAAAATACAAAAATTAGCTGGGCGTTCTGTAAGTTCTCCTTCCCAGAATGTATCTCTGCCTCTGAAATTAGCGTTCCTTCTAATTTGGTGGTGGCACACGCCTGTAGTGCCAGCTACTCGGGAGGCTGAGGCAGAAGACTCACTTGAACCCGGGAGGTGGAGGTTGCAGTGGGCTGAGATCACCCCATGCACTCCAGCCTGGCGGACAGAGTGAGACTCTGTCTGGAAAAAAAAAAAAAAAAAAAAAGGTAGGTGATGGGCAGGAGATGGTCTTGGCCACCTATTGACTGTGTGACCTCAGGCAAGAAGGGCAATTAAGAGATAAAAGCAGGCCTTTATTGTTTATAATTCTTCACTATAATGATACATTGAATCCTCATCACAGCACTAAGTCGGTATCACCACCATTCTATAGATAAGAACGTTGACGCACAGAAAGGTTAAGTAACCTGCCCGAGGATGCAGAGCTAAAACCTTTTGAGCCAGGACTCAAAGCCTCCACATTATAGGGCCACTTGGTAATGACCGGAGAAGCCCATGATGAACTCCTTTCTTCCATGTGGCCCCCGCCCCCGTCATTCACAGCTTGTAGCTTCTTGTCCCAAGTCTAGTGTAACTTTCAGATCCAACTGCATCTTTAGACCTAGAGAAGAACCCTCTCATTTGTCCCAAGTGAAGATGTCCAAGAGAAGGATCGCCACCTCCGGCTTGGCCCTGCACCCCACCCAGCCCCAGCTCCGGGGGGCAGTGGTCACCTGGCACCTGGGCAAGTGTTTTCTCATCTTGATAATATCTCACTAGAATTCTTTGGGCTTTTCCACTGGAATTGGGACTCCCTGTTGACAGGTTGGGACACCCTCTCTGATTCGGCCTATGTCCCAGAGGCAGGGCAGGGCAGTGTCCAGGGGCCCTGGTATTCTCATCCTTTTTTTTTTTTTTTTTTTTGAAAGACAGTCTCACTCTGCCGCCCAAGCTGGAGTGCGGTGGCATAATCTTGGCTCACTGCAACTTCAGCCTCTCAGGTTCAAGGGATTCTCCTGCCTCAGCCTCCCAAATAGTTGGGACTACAGGCACACACCACCACACCCCGCTAATTTTTTTTACTTTTTTTTATAGAGACAGGGTTCCACCATGTTGGCCAGGCTCATCTCAAACTCCTGGCCACAAGTGATCCACCAGCCTCGGTCTTCCAAAGTGCTTGGATTATAGGCATGAGCCACCACGCCCAGCCCCATCACCTCCTTTCTGCAAGCTCATCCTCCTTTCTCATCCTCACCAGGAAAATGCCAACAGGACAGGTGACCCAGAAATACCACCCCGCCCCCAGGCCCCTGCATGACTGGGCACATATTCTGAAGAGCACCATCAGGCTAGACTGTAAGAGCCTAACCTAGAGCAGAGATCTCTGTCCTCCTCCAGAACCTGTACAGTGCTCCACCCTCTGCCCATAATGAGGGTCCTCAGGGCAGGACATCTGATTCCCACGTTTGCTCCGGAGCCACCTGTGTATCTTAGCCTTCGAGGGCAGGAGGAGGCAGAGTTCCAGGGTGAGCGGGAGGCGGATGGAGTGGGGTTGCCAGGTCAGTGACGGGGTCCTCACCCCCTCCCTGGGATACAGCAGTCCTGGGGCCTCCCTGATGTGATTTACCCGACAATGACAACCTTTAATGTCTGCCCTGTTATAATCTCCTTTATCTTAATACAATCTTTTCCTGTTGAACTCTCCAGAGTCCCAACCGTGATTTTCAATGGGAGGGATTTTATTATTATTACGACTTGATACTGTGATTACCGTCGAACTCTCAGTCTTTGCGGAGGGGAAATTAATAAGTTTTTCTTAAGCACTCCTCACAGGCCCTGCATACTGATGAAGCCAGGCCGGCTCCCCCACGGCAGGAGTCAATTATCAACCTGGCCTCCTGCCTGGCCTTCAGAGACCCAACAGCTCTCTCGTGTGGGGGTGGTGGTCATTAGGTCCCGGGTCCCAGCGACTCCGGGAAGTGCCGGGTCACCCCTGAGGGGTCAAAGATCTACCCTGCTCCATTCTCAGCTGTATCTTCAGGCAGGAACTGTCTGTGTTGAATCCCAGAACTAAAAGAGACCTTAGTTTTCAGCTCATCAAACACCTCCGGGCATTTGTACAAATTGATCACTCTGCCTGGAACACTTTTCACTTTGCCTGGCTAATTCCTCAGATCCTTCAGGTCCCAGGTTAGCTGCCATCCCCCTAGGAAGCCTTCCTGTCCCCCCAGGTAGAAGTTAAGTACATCCTTTTTTGCACTGGAGTCTCCCAGGCTTATACCTGTTGTAGAATTTATTTAGGTTTTTTGTTTTGTTTGTTGTTTGTTTTTGAGACAGGGTCTCACTCTGTCACCCAGGCTGTAGTATAGTGACGTGATCACGGCTCCCTGCAACCTTGAACTCCTGGGCTCAAGGGATCCTCCTGTTCTTCCCTTCTCACATTACAGGTGGAGGAACTGAGGCCAGCAAGATGCAACGAGACTCAGTCACAGACATCTAATGGCAAGGTGGGGGCTGTGGTTCCTAGGGTAGCATTCAGGTTCTCTAACTCGCTTCCCTTCTGAGGTGTGTTTTGGTTTTCAGTGTGGCTGCAATCCTTCTCTCTGCATTGTCCTTGTCCTGTCCTAATTGGGCTGAAGGACTAGCAGGTGACATCTCTTACCCCCGCAGGGAGAGTAAGTGAAGACACAGCCTACCCCACCCAACCCTGCCCCGACTCAGCCCTGGCCATGCCAGGCACGGGTGAGAGAAGGGCTCCCGTGGGCTTCCCGCCAGCTGGCTGCCTACTGGGGCAAGCGTGGCAGTCAGTGAGCAAGCAAAACAAACACGCCCCCCCAGGCAATGAGGCAGTCCCAGCACCAGGAGGGACCAGAGGGCCTGGCAGGTGGAACAAAGTTCTTAGATTGCCCCTGAGAAGAGGCCCCTCTCCTTCAGGCCCCCCACCCAACTCCACTGATGGAGAGCAGAGTGGGTCCAAAGGGAGAGTCAGGTTGGACATCAGGAGAAGCCTGCCAGGCATGAGGAAGTTCTGCCTTCCCTGGGGGCACCAGGAAATGACAGCAGCCAAAGAAAGTTCGTTCAAGTTGGAGGTTGAAGCCATCCCCTAGAAGTCAAGACGCGGCTCCTCTGGCCGCTGGGACAGGAGCGTGCTGGTCTTGGCAGGGCACGGTGGTTCACACCTGTCCCAGCACTTTGGGAGGCCAAGGCAGGCAGATTACCTGAGGTCAGGAGCTTGAGATCAGCCTGGCCAACGTGGCCAAACCCCGTCTCTACTAAAAATACAAAAATTAGCCGGGCGTGGTGGCATTCACCTGTAGTCCCAGCTATTCGGGAGGCTGAGATGGGAGAATTGCTTGAACCCGGGAAGCAGAGGTTGCAGTGAGCCGAGATGGTACCACTGTGCTCCAGCCTGGGCAACAGAGTGAGACTCCATCTCACACACACAGAAGTGTGCTGGTCTTGATATCGCTGCTCCAGCTAACATAGCAATGGATTCAGATAATCGGGCTTCACCTCTGTGCAGTGTGGTCTTAACATTTCTCTTGTTGTAGGATGAAGACACTGGGCCACCTGTCCCCTACAGACATTACCTGGAAGGGGAGCTGGCAAGGGAGACACATGAGATTTGGAGGAGAAAAGCACCAGATCCAAACTCATCCTGTTGTAAGGGTGGAGGCACACGGAGTGGGGGATTTGACTCTTTCATTCATTCCTCCGTTCAACAAACAGAGCACCTGGAAAGGTCCCTGTCCCGCTCAAGAGCTGGAAGGTGGCCATAAAACAGGAAGTCACATAAAATGACTTCAGCTAGAGGTGAGTGCCACATGGGACGAAGTTGGGGTCGGGGGAGGGATGAAGGGAGCTAGAGATCAGGGGCTCTCTCTGCTCCTTGCAAAGGTGACTTGGAGGATGAGAAGGTCCACCTTCCCTGACCACTGCGGCCACACAGCGCTCTAGCAGTGCGGATGGATAAGAGAGCTCCTTCTTGCACCACCGGGACAGAGACAGTAGGCAGGCCCCAGACAGGCATGGGAATGGGAGGGCCAGGTGACTGGACTCAAGGGAGGCTGGGCCACCGTGGGGAGCCTGCAGGAGCTTGGGGGGCACCTGTGCGGGGAGAGGGGAGGGAGCAGACTCTGGAGCTGGGTTGTGACAACAGAGTGATGACACATTACTGTTTCTAAGTAAATTAAACACATTAATCACTGTAATTAGCAGAGCTGCCCAGCAGGCCTCGGCCTGGCTATTAAAACATTGGCACAGGCTCCTGCCATGGCCTGGGTGATCTCCCTACAGCTAGCTGGTGCAGGAGGGCTTGGGGCTAGCTGCCAGGCTCAGCAGAAGGATGGAGGATGGGGCCCGGGTGCTCTGGGCAGGCCAGGGGCCACGGTCCCTTCCACATGTCTACCTCCAGCCTCAAGACGTCTTTGGGTCACCTGAATGGCCACATTCCCTAGCATATGAGCACCACAAAGCAGGGAACTTGCTTGCCGTGTTTGGTGACACAGCCAGTCCAGCATCCAGAAGAGTGTGCAGTCACAAGAGTGCTGGAAAAGTGGAGAGAGAGAGAGAGAGAGAGAGAGAGAGAGAGAGAGAGACTAATGCTCTCTCACCTCCAGGCATTTATACAAACTGATAACTCTATCTGGAATGCTTCATGTTGCTTGGCTAACTCCTCAGGGCTCAGGTTAGATGCCATCCCCCTAGAAAGTCTTCCAGTCCCCCCAGGTAGAGGTTAAGTATACCTTATTTTGCACCTGGAGTCTCCCAGACTTATACCTGTTGTAGAATTTACTGGGGTGTGTGTTTTGTTTTGTTTTTTGGTTTTGGGTTTGTTTTTTCTTTTTGAGACAGAGTCTCACTCCATCACCCAGGCTGGAGTGCAGTGGTGTGATCTCAGCTCACTGCAACCTCTGCCTCCCAGGTTCAAGGGATTCTCCTGTAGGCAGGATCTCACTTTGTCACCCAGGCTGGAGTGCAGTGGCACCATCATGGCTCACCGCAAACTTAAACTCCTGGGCTCAAGTGATCCTCCTGCCTCAACCTCCTGACTAAGCAGGACTACAGATGTCCACCATCATGCCTGGTTAATTTTTTAATTTTTGTAGACATGGTGGTCCTGCTATGTTGCTCAGGTTGGTCTTGAACTCCTGGCCTCAAGTAATCCTCCCGCCTTGGCCTCCCAAAGTGCTGGGGTTACAGACGTGTACCACCACACTTGGTCATGTAGAATTTAGTACACGATATCACAGCTGGTTTATGCATCTCTACCTCCACAAGACTGAACACTACATGAGGACAGGGGCTATGGGCGCACCATGGTATTCCCAAGCTAACTGGGGACCACCCGGTGCAGTGGCTCACACCTGTAGTTCCAGCACTTTGGGAATCCAAGACAGGAGGATCACTTGAGGCCAGGAGTTTGAGACTTGGCTTGGGCAGCAGAGTGAGACCCCAGCTCTACAAAAAGCTTGAAAATTAGCCAGGCATGGGGGCTTGTGCCTGTAGTCCCAGCTACTCAGGAGGGAGGCTGAGGCGGGAGGATTGCTTGAGTCCAGGAGTTTGAGGCTGCAGTGAGCCATGATCATGCCACTGCACTCCAGGGCT
>NW_012105586.1:3137890-3138824 GCF_000951045.1 Mandrillus leucophaeus
CGCCATCCACGTCAGGGAGGCAGGGAGGAAGGGAGTCCAGGCTGGCCAACGGCCTTGGGGCCAGCAGACACTTCCAGAAAAGACTATATGAAACAGTTGTGAAGATGGACGGTGGAGACAGCTACACAACAATATGAAGGTACTTAATGCCACTGCATGGTACACTGAAACATGGTTACACTGGGCCGGGCGCGGTGCCTCATGCCTGTAATCCCAGCACTTTGGGAGGCTGAGGCGGGCAGATCACTTGAGGTCAAGAGTTCGAGACCAGCCTGGCCAACATGGTGAAACCCCCATCTGTGCTAAAAACACAAAAATTAGCTGGGCATGGTGGTACACACCCGTAATCCCAGCTACTCGGGAGGCTGAGGCAGGAGAATCACTTGAACCTGGGAGACGGAGGTTGCAGCGAGCCAAGATCGAGCCACTGCACTCAAGCCTGGGTGACAGAGCAAGACCCTATCTCAAAAAAAAAAAAAAGAAAAAGGTTAAAATGGAACATTTTGTGTTATGTATAAATTATCACAATTTTTAATTTAAAAACAATGACCATAGCCCTCCAGCCTTTGGCTGTGCTCAACACTGCCTGGGAAGACCTCATTTTCTGAACATCCTCAGGGAACAAAGTTGCACTGAGGCCTCACTACCTGTGGCCTGGAAAGCCCTCCAGGTGTCTAACCTCTGTCTTTCTTGCTGTACCCTGAACTCCAATCCCTGTCTGATGAATGTGGCTTTCTTGTGGAAAGGAAATGTTGCCTCACGTCACAAATGCTGTAACTATAAGGTTAACAGCGTGGGCTCTGGAGGCAGAGTACTGGGGTTCAATTCCTAGTTCCGCCACTTGAGAGCTGTGTGGCTTCAGCAAGCTGCTTACCCTCCCTGTGTCTCAGTTTCCCCATCTGTATAATGGGAGGCACCTACCCTGCAGAGAGGC
>NW_012105586.1:3141449-3154668 GCF_000951045.1 Mandrillus leucophaeus
AAAGGAAGTTAAATGGGATGAGTGGGCACAGCTATTGGCATGGAGCCTCCCACATGGAACGTGCTCAGTGTTCATTGAATCAGAATCTTCAGCTGCTTCTTGAAACCTTTGAGCCGAGTTCCCCTGCCGGAGCCAAGCAGAGACGTGCCTGTACTTCTGCTGGAAGCCCAGCAATGAGGAAATAAATCCTCATGCATATTATTCCTGAGTAAAAGTTCTCCTGGGACATGGCTTGCTCAGAGCCTTCTCATTCCACAGCCAGCATGCCGCACAGACTTCAGCAGCTCACCTCTGGCTCACTGGCTCACTCGCTGGCAGGCTGGCTCATCCTCCAGGGGCAAGAGAAGGAGAGAGGAAAGGAAATGGAAAAGTCTTTGATTTGTCAGGGAGCCTGCCGGCGCTGGTGAGCATCACTGAGTCCTAAAGCCCCACGTGCCAAATCAGCGGCACGGTTCTCTGCCAGCGCTTGTAATTAGTCTGTCTGAGCATTTAGGGCAGCCCTGGGGGACAGAAAGGGTGGGCAGGAGAAGCTGGCATAGGAGCACCTGAGGCTGGGGCTGCAGAGCAAAGCAGAGGGGAGCCACCTGAGAGGACCCCTGCCCAGGGGGAAGGGAGTAGCAGGGACCCATGACCTGACATCCTGTCTGGAGACATGGCCTTCCGGGGAGCCTGGCGGCACTAGCTGAGCTGCCCACTGACCTCTGACACCACAGCACTAGTCAGGACCCAGTTCCAGCCAGCCTGGACCATTTACTAGCTGTGGGACTGAAACTCGGGGAGGCGGGGGCAAGGGATGAATTTCCTCATCTGTAAAATGGGAATAAGCAACATCTGCCAAGGCCATCAATGTGGAAGTCGTCCTGAAATGGACAGCCTTCTCTGCCTTTGAGATGGTGCCATGAAATAGAAGATGTGGACATCGTCCCGAAATGGACAGCTTTCCCTGCCCTTTGAGCAGGGGCATCGTCTTCCCCAGGAGCTCTAGGCTTTGTGTTTCCCGTCTGACTCCTCTCCAGCTTCATTTCTGGGGAATGGGGAGCACTGAAATTGATTCTCTATTTCAGAGATGGGAAGAAACTGAGACACAGAGGGGAAGGCAGAGTAGGAAGGTCAAGTCAGTAAGAGGCTGCTCCTGGGCTGATCTTAGAGGCACATCACTTAACCTCTCAGACTTCAGCTTTCTTATCTGTAAAATGAGAGGGTGATGATAATAATAACGTAAAGGTAAATCCTTAATAACATCTGATCCGTACCTGTCTCTTATACACATCTAGATGTGTATAAGAGACAGCAGCAAGCTGCTTACCCTCCCTGTGTCTCAGTTTCCCCATCTGTATAATGGGAGGCACCTACCCTGCAGAGAGGCTGTAACGAGTTAGAACTTTTACCGTGCTCGGTACCAACTTCACATATAGCAAGCACTCCATAAAAGTGGGCTCCTACTGTTTCCAGCCTCCCCATGCTCCAGTCACTGCTGAGAGCATCTTCTTTGGAGATGGAAGATGTGGCTATAAGCAGGGCAACAAGGAGAGGAGAGTGGAGGTGAGTGAAGGGTGTGGGATGGTGCACAGTTTGGAGGGTCTACCTTCCCTAGACTGAAGTTGACCGCATCATTATATCTGAAAAGAGGTCCTGGGGACACAGATATCACAACCTTTAGGGGCTGGCCATGTTGGCATCAGACACAGCCACTGCAGGAACCCCTGGAAGCCTGGCTGTCAGCAGTGAGTGTCTGGAGTGCAGGGGAAGCTGGGAACAATAATGGGTGACCTTAAGGATGGTATGAGACTTCTGAGAGCAGTTCATAAAAATACCATGGTAGGGGGCTGGGCACAACAGTGGCCTCATGCCTGTAATCCCAGCACTTTGGGAGGCTGAGGTAGGAGGATCACTTGAGGCCAGGTCGAGACCAGCCTGGGTAACATAGTGAGACCCCCATCTCTACCAAAGAAAAAACTAAAAATTAGCCAGGTGTGGTGGTGCCCGCCTAAAGTCTCAGCTACTTGGGAGGCTGAGGTGGGAGGATTGCTTGAGCCCAGGAGTTCGAGGCTGCAGTGGGCTCGAACTTTCACCACTGCACTCCAGCCTGGGTGACAGAGTGAGACCCTATCTCAAAAAAAACAAAAAACAAAAAACAAACAAACAAACAAAAACCAACCATGGCGGCTTTGGCCTGGTTCTTTCTCTCCTGTATCATCCACTCTGGGGAGTGCCACCATGTGGGGAGGCCTATGCAGGAGGACCCCAGCACCATGTGAGTTCTATCTTGGAGGCAGGTCCTCCAGCCCCAGCAAGACCCCTGACAATGGCAACCTCAGGACAGACCCTGAACTCAGCTGCCCACAGGTTCCTGACCCACAGAAACTGGAATATAGAGATGTTTATTATTGTCCTTAAGCTGCTAAGTTTGGGGGTAGCTCACTTATCCAGGTGGGGAGGGAGATGGGTGGGAGGCCAGGGTCCCTTCACCCTGCAGCATGGCACTCATGGAACACATCCATGGCTCTGCCCTCCCCGTCTGCCCTTTTATTCCAGTGAAATCCACTTCTGTCTTCTGCCACCTCCCAACCCCACCGCCCCCCACCCTCGCCCTTCCTGTCTTTTCGTCCTGACTATGCTGCTTTCTCAGTGGCTCCAGGCTGGGGTGAGGGGCTCAGCCCTTCTCAACCTCCAGAGCTGGCAGCTGTCGGGTCGCCTAATAGAGAGATCGAAGAGCAGCTTCTGAGAGCGGTTCTGCAGAGCATGGGAAGCCCTGTAGATCTTAATCCTTTCTCTCTTTAATCTTCCTTCCTCGTTCTTCGGTTCACAGGTTTTTCACACGCACTGCAGAGTTTCCAGAGATAAAGCCCCACAACCAGAGACGGCAAAGCACCTCCTTCCTCTGCCTCCAGGGAGAATTCAGCCGAGCAGGAAACCACGGAGTCTCTGATTGGCTTCCGAGAGCTGGAGCAGTCTGTGAGTGTCAGGGACCCAGGAACCTCAGCCCCAGTCTGTCATTCCCTTCGGCTTCTGGCTCAGTCCTACTGCATCTTATAAGGCCCCTGGGTGAACCTGGGGCTGGGAGGGGGTGCGGTACCCCTGGAGCAGCTGGGCCCACAGACTCACCAGGCTGAGAGAGTGTGGCCTCAGGATCAAGAGCAGGGGCTTTTGAGGTCATACAGGACTGGGAGCAAATCTCAGCCCTGCAGCTTCTTGCTGTGGGACTGCAGATAAATGGGTTTCTCTGGGCCTGCAAAGCTCTCAATAAACAGGAGCAGCCAGCAGCAGGACTGGAGTCCACAGGGCATCTGTCCCTGATCTCAGGTGTCCACAACCATCCTCTCAGAAGACAGGCAAGCAAGGCAGCTCTCCTGCCCCTCAGCACTGGCCAGGCTAGGACGCAGTGGAACATCAGGACTTTAAGTCATCCTTTAGGCCAAAGAATCCCCACATAACAAATTCATTGTGTGCAATAAAGAACTTGGCTGCACCCCTTTCGGGGCGTTTGAGATCCAAATTGCTGCCTCGGCACTTCGGAGACACAGAAAGGAGAAATGAGCTCAGGGTCTCTGGGAAAAGCCCTTTAAACCTGCTTGAGAAATCAGATGTCTGGCTGCGGCTCATCTGCCCTCCAGGTCTGGAATAAGCGGAAGGGACTCTGGAGGGCTGTCTGACAGGCATGGAAAGCAGTGGGCAAGGGAGGGCAAGGTTTAGGGAAAGAGGGTGGCAGGATGGTTCTTGCCTGTAATCCAAGAACTTAGGGAGGCTGAGATGGGAGGATCACTTGAGGAGGATCACTTGAGGCCAGGAGTTCAAGACCAGCCTGGGCAACATAACAAGACCCTGTCTCTACTAAATACATTAAAAATTAGCAGGGTATGGTGGCATGTGCCTGTGGTCCCAGCTACTTAGGAGGCTGAGGTGGGAAGATTGCTTGTGCCCAGGAGGTCAAGGCTGCAGTGAGCTGTAACTGAGCCACCGCACTCCAGCCTGGGCAACAGAGCAAGACTCTGCCGCAAAACAAGACAAAATAAAAAAACAGAGAATGACAGGGACACACCAACACAAAGGGCTTCCCAGGTATGCCTGGCCCGAGCCAGGGAAGCTCTGGGGCATTTGGAGAGAAGAGCGCCCTTGATGGTGTTAGAATGAGCAGCCCTGGAACTCACAGACACAGGCCAAGAAGCAGCCTGGCCCTCACTCAGGCCAAGCTCTCCAGGCTTCACAAGTTTCCTCCCTTTCTCCCCAAGGCAGCCGTTCTGCTTGCACACTCATTCATTCATTCATTCAACACCCTTACCTGGAGCCTCCTCTGGGTGCCAATGAAAAGAGAAGGGCAGAGTTGATTAATGAAATTCAATTTCTAAACGCCAGAGCTCAGAGGGCCAATCATGATCACTCACGCTTCTCAGCTATCCGTTGAGGAATAGAGTATCACGGGACTGCCAAAGAAGGTGACAAAAACTGCCCAAGAGAGACTGGAAAAGCCTTCACAGACGAGGGCACATTTGAGCTGGGTCTTGAAGGCTGAGTAGGAGTTCATCTTAGGAATAAAGAAGAGAAGGAGGAGAAGCAGAAAAGGCATTCCTGGCAAAGAGAGCAGCAAGGGGCAGGGAGGTAGGAAGGGAAGGGTGGGTTTGGGAGGTGGCAAAACACGGAAGTGGATTTCACTGGAATAAAAATCAGAGTGGATGTGGAGGGCAGAGCAACAGAGGCGTTCCATGAATGCCACACTGCAAGGTGAACGGGCCCTGGGCCTGCCCACCCATCTCCCTCCCCACCTGGATTAGTGAGCTACCCCCAAACTTAGCAGCTTAAGACAACAGTAAACATCTCCATCCCTATTCCAGTTTCTGTGGGTCAGGAGTCCAGGAGCAGCTGAGCTCAGGCTCTCTCCTGAGGTCGCCGTCCTCAGGGGTCTTGCTAGGGCTGGAGGACCCACCTCCAAGATGGCACTCACATGGTGCTGGCTGTTGGCAAGAGGCCTGGGGTCCTCCCTACATGGGCCTACCCACATGGTGGCACTCCCCAGAGTGGGTGATACAAGAGAGAACCAAGCCAAAGCGATATCTTAGTGGATATTCAGACCAGCCCTATGCAGTACGAGAGAAGACCATGAAGGATGTATCAGGAGTTGGGGATTAGCAGTAGTAGCAGTATTGTCAGGACCATCTTGGAGGCTGGCTGCCATGCCACCTCCCGTGGGCAGCCCTAGGCAGGTGCATTAGTCCCTTCTCATGCTGCTATGAAGAAATACCCAAGACTGAGTGAATTATAAAGGAAAGGGGTTTAATTGACTCAGAGCTCAGCAGGGCTGAGGAGGCCTTAGAAAACTTACAATCATGGCAGAAGGAGAAGCGAACACATCTTTCTTCACACGGTGGCAAGAAGGAGAAGAATGGGAGCCGAGCAAAGGGGGAAGCCCCTTATAAAACTATCAGATCGGCCGGGCGCGGTGGCTCAAGCCTGTAATCCCAGCACTTTGGGAGGCCGAGACGGGTGGATCACGAGGTCAGGAGATCGAGACCATCCTGGCTAGCACGGTGAAACCCCGTCTCTACTAAAAAATACAAAAACTAGCCGGGTGAGGTGGCGGGCGCCTGTAGTCCCAGCTACTCGGGAGGCCGAGGCAGGAGAATAGCGTAAACCTGGGAGGTGGAGCTTGCAGTGAGCTGAGATCCGGCCACTGCACTCCAGCCTGGGCGACAGAGCCAGACTCCATCTCAAAAAAAACAAAACAAAACAAAACAAAAAACTATCAGATCTCGTGAGAACTTACTCACAAGCGTGGAGGAAACCGCCCCCATGATTCAATTACCTCTCACCAGGTCCCTCCCGTGGGACTGATGGGAACTACGAGTGAAGATGAGATTTGGGTGGGGACCCAGCCAAACCATACCAGCAGGAGGAGCCCTGGCCTGCAGAGTTCCAGGGAAGCACACGCTCAGCCCCTGAAGCAGGCTCTTTCATCAGTTTCCACCACGCTTTTCAAGGCAGCCTTCCAATTGGTGGGTGTGACATGGGGCAGGGCTGGTGCTGACCATCTCTTGGGGAAGGGGTTGGGGGTCAAGAGGGCTATCTGTGTCTCGAGCCATGGGCTCTGCCAACACATAAGATCAAGCCCTTCCTGGCTTGATCTTGTGTTCACCTGCCCACATGGCTTCTGGAGTGGTTATCCTCAAGCAGGCCTAAAATGTGCCCTATAGCAAAACCCTGGGATGCTGCCAGTTGGATGATCCACACTCAGCAAGGACCAGCCATGCCAACAGGAGTCCATGCAAGGGCCTGGGACCTGTGAACCGCGACCTGCTCAGAAGTTGGTGTGGTCATTGGGGAGCTCCAGCGAGTCTGTATATGTCCAGCCCAGGTCCTGGACAGCTGAGAACTGCCTGCCCCTTGGGTAGTACAGCCCTCGTATAATTGAAATGCCAGGCAGCACCTGCAGACAATTTTATCACACTCTGTATAATGTGTAAATACCATTAAGTTAGACAGATTTTCTCATTAATTCTTGGTCCCAGTGACAGACCAGGAATTAACACAATTGATTTTCCAGTCCCTACTCATTATCAATCATCTCCCAGAACTTAGTCACATTTCATCTGTTCCACCTGGGCCCCAGCATCTATTTGGAGGTTTCAATATATATTAAACTAATAAAGAGGAATGGGCACTGGTGTGTCAGCCCTGGAAACTGGTGGGGATGAGTGAAGAAACAAATCCTGGGAAGAAAGTTGCTTCCCAGATTGAAGGCTTAGTCCTGCCCCCAGGATGCTGGCGCTGGCCAGCAGGGACTCAGCAAAGGGTGTGGGTAACTGTATCAGTTATGAATTGCTGTGTGACTAACCACCCCAAGACTTAGTGACCTAGAACAATAGCGTCTATTTGCTCGTGGTCCTCTAGGTGGCCAATTTGAGCTGGGATCCTGGGCTCACTTGGGTGGCTGCAGTTGGCTGGTGGCTGGGATAGCTGGAGAGTCTAAAGCCAGCTTCACACACACATCTGGTGGTTGGTGCTGGTTATCGGCCGGATGGTCTAGGGACTTCAGCTGGGATGGCAGTTCTCTGCTTCGAGTGGCGTCTCATCCTTCAGGAAGCTGGACCAGACTCCTGGCATCACTTTTCACCAGATCCTTTTGGTCAAAGTAAGCCAAAAGACCGATCCAGATTCAAAGGGTGGGGAACAAGACTCAACCTTCTGATGAGAAGAATGAGCCAAAAGCACATGACAGAGGGGTGTGCCACAGGGACGGGGGGCTTATCGCAAATAGGACACGACAGTGACCAATCTGGGATCAGGTTCTGGGGCCCTCCTCCAATGGACAGTTTATTTTCAACCCTTCACACCAAGAGATGATGGCTCTTATTCTTCAAGACCTTGGGACCCATCCAAGCAGGAGAGAAATGTGCATTCCTGAAACCGGAACAACAACCACATCCAATGCTGAGCTAAGGGACAGGAGGCAGAGGGAATCTGTGCCAAAATTCCCTTTTTTTTTTTTTTTTTTTTTTTTTTGAGACAGAGTCTTGCTCTGTCACCCAGCCCAGGCTGGAGTGCAGTGGCTCAATCTTGGCTCACTGCAACCTCCACTTCCCATGTTAAAGCGATTCTCCTGCCTCAGCCTCTTGAGTAGCTGGGATTACAGGCACGGGCCACCACACTCAGCTAACTTTTTGTATTTCTAGTAGAGGTGGGGTTTCACCATGTGGGCCAGGCTGGTCTTGAACTCCTGACCTCAAGTTATCCACCCACCTTGGCCTCCCAAAGTGCTGGGATTACAGGTGTGAGTCTCCCCATCTGGCCAGCAATCTGTGCCAAATTCTTAATCCTGTCTCAATGTGACCTCCTGCTACCTGAATGCTTCTGGACCATCTCACCTGGAAGTTGAGTACTACTGTTTAGAAATTAGCAAGTGCATGCTACTGCGTGCTCTTGCCAATGTTAAAATTAGCAAGAACATGCACAATTACAAAAGCGAATCTTCCACAAATGTGCATATTGTGCGGAATGTTCTAATTCCAAGTAGGAAACAACTGTGGATTATCTGCTGCTTTCTATTGTGTCATCCCATCCTATCAGATTTCAACATTATGGAAGTCACAACTCTACTTCACAAAGGGCTTTGGCGGTAAACTTTTCCTTGAGGTGTAACATACATTCAGAAGGGTGCACAGTTAAGTGTGCAATTCAATGAATCTTCGCAAAGTGAACACATCTGTTTAAACAGACCCCTACCCCCCACCCCAACAAGAGCAACTTTTATCCTGCCTTCTGACACCATAGATTAGTTCTGCAGGATTGTATATGCATAGGGAACAGGCTTTTAAAAGCCCGTGGCCCAGGTCCCAGAGGTAGGCAGTCACCGCCTTCCGAGCTATTGAATCAGGAGTCCCTGTTTGGAGGCAAGGATATGGCCTTCCAACTTCTCATGGCTCCTCCCCATCCTAAGTCCTTGTGTTTCATCCTCAGGGCAAAGCCCTTTGGTCCTGAGCATGCCTCTGTTGCCATACCAGATCCAAGCATGGGAGCAGGGGTGGGCAGGTGGGTGGAAGAGTTGGGGGAGTGCAAAAGGGTCATCAGAGGGAAGCAAGACTTTGTGATGCGAACGCAGAAGAGCTGGGATGTAGTGAGGACGGGGTAGGGGTGGAGTTTTGGGGGACACTCTTGGAGCAGGAAAATGTGTGTGGCCCACAGGGGCTGGGGGCATTGCTTGGAGGGGCGACCTTTCCCCCACTCTGTGCCAGCATTCAGTAAGCCTGTGCACCCACCTGGAATTATCCCTAGATAATAATCATCATCATCTTTATGGAAACCTTTTTAAGATTAATTCTAATGTGCTTTATTATGTGACTTTTTCAGAAGTTCTGCAACAGGAAGGTGAAACAGGTTCTGAATGTTAAGCATTAAGAGGTTATGAAGGGCATCTCTGCCTGGTAGTACCTCCCAGGTAATTAACTCCCTAATACTCATCAGGTGAGGGGGATGGCAGGAGAGGGTCCTTCCCACACCCTCTCAATACCGTTCTCTTCTTTTATCAAAATTGTCCAGGTGGACCAGGGCACTCTGCTTTTGAAAAGCCCCTAGTGCCAGGCGTGGTGGCTCACCCCTGTTAATTCCAGCACTTTGGGAGCCGAGGCGGGCGGATCACGAGGTCAAGAGATCGAGACCATCCTGGCTAGCACAGTGAAACCCCGTCTCTACCAAAAATACAAAAAAATTAGCCAGGCATGGTGGCGGGCACCTGTAGTCCCAGCTACTCGGGAGGCTGAGGCAGGAGAATGGCGTGAACCCAGGAGGCAGAGCTTGCAGTGAGCCGAGATCGTGCCACTGCACTCTAGCCTGGGCCACAGAGCGAGACTCCATCTCAAAAAAAAATAAAAGAAAAGAAAAGAAAAGAAAAAGAAAAAAAAAAAGAAAAGAAAAGCTCCTGGTTAGGGGCCTGAGCTCACCTGCAATTAGCCCCCCAGTTCCAGCTGTGGGAGGAGACAGGCACAGAGACACGTATGTGCCATCCCAGGCACCAGCCAACTGCAGCCACACGAATAAGCCCAGGAGAGCCCAGCCCAAACTGGCCACCCACAGGACCATAAGCAAACAGACACTTGTTCTAAGCCACTACATCTTGCAGTGCTTTGCCGTACAGCAATTTATAACTAATACAGTTACCAATGCCCTTTGCTGAGTCCCCACTAGCCAATGCCAGCATCCTTGGTGGCAGGACTGAGCCCTCAAATGCTCTGTCCACTTTTACTAGAAGCCCCAGAGCAGGGTGCAGGGCATGGTAAGGCAGCAGGAGCATGGGAGATGGATGGGGTGCGAGGGCCTCCGCCTCCACCCCATTTCTGTCCCTCATATCCCAGTGAAATGTTGAGGGAGGTACCTATGGGGACAGAGGTGACCCAATCTCTGAGCTTTCCCATTTTGAGGGTCAATAGAACATAAAAATGCATCCCACCTGGACGAAGTGGCTCACGCCCATAATCTCAGCATTTTGGGAGGCCAAGGCAGGAGGATCACTTAAGCCCAGGAGTTTGAGATCAGTCTGGGCAACATAACAAAACCCCCATCGCTACAAAACATTTTTTAAAACTTAGGCGAGGCAGTGTACACCTTTAGTCCCCACTACACAGGAGACTGGGGCAGGAGGATCCACTGAGCCCAAGAATTCGAGACTGCAGTGAGCTATGATTGCACCACCATGGCACTCCAGCCTGGGCAACAATGCAAGACCCTGTCTCAAAAAACAAAACGAACAAACAAACAAAAAACCATATCTGACTCCAGCGAGGACCAGGAAGGTTGAGATAGTTCTTTAGGAGTCTGTACTTACACAGCCAGTCTCAAAGCAGAATGGGGCAACCAATGATGCATGCAGCCAGGTCCCTCTCAGAACTGTTCCCCCTAGACGGGGTGTGCTGGCTCGTACCTGTAATCCTAGCACTTTAGGAGGCCAAGACAGGTGGATCACTTGAGGTCAGGAGTTGGAGACCAGCCTGGCCAACATGGCAAAACCCTGTCTCTACTAAAAATACAAAAATTAGTCGTGCGTGGTGGCGGGCGCCTATAATCCCAGCTACTTAGGAGGCTGACACAAGAGAATTGCTTGAACCTGGGAGGCAGAGATTGCAGTGAGCTGAGATCGCACCACTGCACTCCAGCCTGGGCGACAGAGCAAGACTCCATCTCGGAAAAAAAAAAAGAAAAAAGAACTGCTTCCCCTGAATTCCTAATTCTCTCATACAACCCTTCAGGTCCTCCCTCCCAGGATAGCAGCCCACAGAATGGACATCCCTCTTCTCATCTTTCCCCGATCAAAATGTCCCTATCTTGTGTAGCACTCATTTTAGGCCCTGATCCTCTCTTCTCCATGGTGACAAGCAGATTTTTTTTCCTTGACGAGAATCTCCTCAGTTATATGCCCGTATTTTAGCAAGGACCTTTGGGAAATAGAAGGCCTTCATTCAGAGGACTGACTAATGGTTGAATCTGAGGCACAGAGGCAGGTTGATGCAGAGCTATTTAGGTGCAGGAGAGCCTCAGAGCTCCCATTAAATCATAGCCATGGCTGACCTGATGGAAGAGAATGTATTGTCCTTTCCATGAAAAGTTTTCACCCACAAACCAGTATGCTGCTGTCAGGGGTAGGGTTAAGCCCTTAGGGATGTGCTTACGCCTGGGCAATATAGTGAGACCCCATCCCTACAAAAAATCAAAAAATTAGCCAGGCATGGTGGCACGTACCTGTGGTCCCAGCTACTTGGTAGGTTGAGGCATGAGGATTGCTTGAGCCCTGGAGGCTGCAGTGAGCTGTGACTATGCCACTGCCACCCCTGTCTGGGAGCAAGACCTTGTCTCAAAAAAAAAAAAGAATGTGCTTAGCAAATCTTTGGATGGATGGATGGATGGACGGATGGATGGATGGATGGATGGATGGATGGATGGATGGATGGATGGATGGATGAAGCCCAAACAAGAATGGAACAAAAGACCTTAATCTCATCAGCCCTTGACCTCATCCAATCTTCCAAACTCTGGGAGTCCAGGCAGAAGACCAGAGGTCCCCAGCATTCCTTCTTTGAAATGTCAGCTTAGGGCCCGCTCCAGGTGCAGATCTAAGAGAGAGGGAAGGTGTCTCCTCCAAGAACTAGTCCTCAGCACCCACTGCCTTGGACCAACAGGGTAGCTTCTCC
This sequence comes from Mandrillus leucophaeus, assembly GCF_000951045.1. Taxonomy (NCBI): domain Eukaryota; kingdom Metazoa; phylum Chordata; class Mammalia; order Primates; family Cercopithecidae; genus Mandrillus; species Mandrillus leucophaeus. Next base: position 3,153,119 of record NW_012105586.1, read on the forward strand.
CCAGGGCTGTCCCAGAAACACTGGGGCAGGGGGCAGGGGGTGCTTCCCTGCACCATTTCTATCCCAGAGACCCCATGTCCCACGGAAGTGCATGCTTCCGGAAAGAGCCTGAAATAGTTACACAATTCTGTCTCCATTTCTTGTTCCCCCTCCTGTGCTTAAGTGCCTATTAGGGACAAAGGGACAGGAACAGAGGACAATAACGTCTGTTTTTCCAACAAGCTGGTGACAATGCGGATCTGGAGGCAGAGCGTGCATCAGCACTGGGGCCCAGATGCAGCCCTGCAGCTGCAGAAGCAACTGGCACTCCATCATTTATCAGGGAGATCACCCCCTAGTCAGTGGCTCCTCACTCGCTGGCATGTATCCTCACCCGGGGTGCCATCACTGCTCTTGCTAGATCAGGCTAACCTCTCACTTTTTTTTTTTTTTTTAAATCTCTAGTGGCTTTCAGGAGGAACCTGGAAGCCACAAGTCCTCCAGTCCTAGTCCTGCCTTCTCAAGGTTAGGACCAAAGATGGGACACAGAGCATGGCAGGAAAAGCACTGGGTTAGAAGTCAAAGGGCTTGGCTTCTCATCCCAGCACTGCCATCAGCTCTGAGACCTTGGGGTGCTGTGTCTGTCTGGGGACGTTGAGAGCAAGGTATTGAACTTGCTGAAGGAGCCTCGGTTTCCTCATCTATAAAATGGAAGTTGTCATACCTCAGTCACGGAATTGCTAAGAGTCTCAAGTGTGAGAACACACATATGTGATCCTAAGTCGGCTCAGACGCAGAGTGACTGGGAGCAAGCGGGTGAGCCATGGCAGCATGTGTTTCTGCAGGTGACCTGGAGGCCACCTGTGCCTAAACCTGACTCCAATGCCCAGACATGGCTGAGATGATTTCCATCAGTCAGACCGCACAAAGCAAATAAAATCAACTATCCATTGACTGGGTGTGGTGGCTCATGTCTGTAATCCCAGCACTTTGGGAAGCCAAGGCAGGTGGATCACTTGAGGTCAGGAGTTCGAGATCAGCCTGGTCAACATGGTAAAACCCTGTATCTACTAAAATACAAAAATTAGCTGAGTGTGGTGGTGCGTGCCTATAGTACCAGCTACTTGGGAGGCTGAGGTGGGAGGATTGCCTGAGCCTGGGAGGTCGAGGCCTCAGTGAGCACTGATCCTGCCACTGCGCTCCAGCCTGGGCCACAGAGTGAGACCCTGTCTCAAAAAAAAAAAAAAAAGAGAGAAATTTTGAATAAACAAAAATTTTTTTTGGCTTGGCATGGTGGCTCATGCCTGTAATCCTAGCACTTTGAGAGGCCGAGGCTGGTGGATCACTTGAGGTCAGGAGTTTGAGACCAGCCTGGCCAACATGGTGAAACCCTGTTTTACTAAAAATACAAAAATTAGCCAGGCATGGTGGCGGGCGCCTGTAATCCCAGTTATTCAGGAGGCTGAGGCATACGAATCGCTTGAAACCAGGAGGCAGAGGTTGCAGTGAGCCAAGATCACACCACTGCACTCCAGCCTGGGTGACAGAGGGAGACTCTGTCTTAAAAAAAA
>NW_012105586.1:3155033-3177533 GCF_000951045.1 Mandrillus leucophaeus
AAAAAAAAAAAAAAAATCCATCAAACTGTGAAGACCCCTGAGACCCTGTCTCTGCTGCAGCCCCTCAATCCTACCTCTTCTCCTCCTTCTCCCACACCCAAGGCCACCAGCATGACAAGCCGGCCACATGCCTGGGTGGCTCAGCAGAGCCATGGAAAGGGTTAAGGGAGGGAAAGGCGAGGAGGAGAGGCGGGAAAGAGGGTGGGAGATGAAGGCAATAACAAAAGAGGCAGCTGTGACTCTTTCAACATTTTTAAAGAGACTGAAATTGAAAACGAGATTTATAAAAGGCAACTGATCATGCTTTGCTCCCCCCTTCAAAAGAAAAGAAGTGTTGAAAATGAAAAAGACTTTTAACCAAATGAGTGCTGTGTTTAGAGTTGGAAGAGAACCAGTCCAGACCATGTGTGGTGCTGCTGTGCGGTGGCTGTGACCATGAGCAAGTCACTGAACCACTCAGCCCATGAAACAAACCGAGCACGCACCTCTCAGGGCCATGCGGAGGCCAGCGTGAGACACGCACGGAGAAGGCGTCCGTGAACCCCAAGTTGCTGCCCAGATCCAGCGTCTGGTGGCTCTGTCTGTGACTGTGGTTAGGCGGCTTTGACATGCCACTGTCACTCCCACCACTGAGAGAGACAAGGGAATGAGTATCAAGGATGACCCGGGGCAGGCAGTGGGGTTTCCAGGGCAGGGCCTCTCCTGGGGAAGCCCATCTTCTCCCACCTCTCATGCAGTGAGATTGGCTGCAGCCACTGCGATGGCCTGGGGCACGGATTACACCGTGCTTTGCCCTGCTTGACTGACTTGGTTTTATCTTCGCTCCTCACCATCCCCTCCCTGTTCCTTCTTGGAAATGGAATGGCTCTTCTCAGCAGAGCCACCCAACCCCTGCACACAGCCTCTGTGCCAAGCTGGCAGGATAATGGATGGCTCCACCCCCTTCTCTCCTCCATCCGGAGGGGCTCTGAGCAACCCTTTGCTCACAGCCTCTGTGGTTCCCGTTATCCTCCTCGGAGCTGCATGGAGACTGGTTGTCCAGACATTGCGATGGCTTTACCAGGTGTCGCTCATTGCACTGGGTTCCCTTCATGTTCGGCGCCTACTTAAAACCCAGAATAGGCCAGGCGCGGTGGCTCAAGCCTGTAGTCCCAGCACTTTAGGAGGCCGAGACGGGCGGATCATGAGGTCAGGAGATCGAGACCATCCTGGCTAACACGGTGAAACCCCGTCTCTCCTAAAAAAAAATACAAAAAACTAGCTGGGCGAGGTGGCGGGCGCCTGTAGTCCCAGCTACTCGGGAGGCTGAGGCAGGAGAATGGCGTAAACCCGGGAGGCGGAGCTTGCAGTGAGCTGAGATCCGGCCACTGCACTCCAGCCTGGGCCACCGAGCGAGACTCCGTCTCAAAAAAAAACAAAAACAAAAACAAAAAACCCAGAATAATAACTGCACCACTGTGGGGTACAGGAGGGGGCTCCACATGTCCATAAGTGCATGCACATATGTGCACACTTGCACATGGGAAACATACATTTATTTATTTATTTAGTTAGTTAGTTAGTTAGTTAGTTTTGGAGACAGGGTCTCACTCTGTTGCCCTGGCTGGAGTGCAATTGTGTGATCTCAGCTCACTGCAACCTCTGCCTCCCAGGTTTAAGTGATTCCCCTGCCTCAGTCTCTGGAGTAGCTGGGATTACAATACGTGCCACCATGCCCAGCTAATTTTTGTATTTTTAGTAGAGATGGGGTTTCGCCATGTTGGCCAGGCTGGTCTTGAACACTTGACCTCAGGTGATCCACCCGCCTCGGCCTCCCAAAGTGCTGGGATTACAGGCATGAGCCACCATGCCTGGCCCAATTTTTAAAAATATAATAACAACTCTGGTGGGGAGCAATGGCTTATGCCTGTAATCCCAATACTTTGGGAGGCCAAGGCGGGTGTATCACTTGAGGTCGGGAGTTTGAGGCCAGCCTGACCAACATGGTGAAACTCGTCTCTACCAAAAATACAAAATTAGCTGGGCATGGTGGTGCATGCTGTAATCCTAGCTACTAGAGAATTGCTTGAACCCAGAAAATGGAGATTGCAGTGAGCCGAGATCATGCCATTGCACTCTAGCCTGGGCAACAAGAGCAAAACTTCGTCTCAAAAAAAAAAAAAAACCATAATAATAATGGTAATAATAACAACTCTGGTAAAACAGACATCAGATGTTTTCCGGTTTTCTTCCCTTGTTGAATGAACCTGGACTGCAACCCAAGGAGATGTTCTTTCCCTTGTACCTAGAGATTCTTAAAGCCCCTCAGAAGGACAGGTCACTCACAGCCACATGTAAGACCACCTATCTCTCCATCCGGGACTTCCTCAGTACCTTCTTAACCATCAAGCCTCTAGGGCTGTGAAGCATTCGCATGAGAAGTCACCTTGACAATCTCTGACCCCAAGGCCAAGACCCCAACTTTTTCATAGTCACCCCACCAGGATTCCGGTCTCAGCATAACCAGGCTTGGCTCTCCTGACAGAAGGGCTGCAAACGGGTCATCTTTCAGTTTCTGCAGGGAACTTATCCTGGCACCAGGGCAGAGCCCCTCAGAATCACCAAATGACACTCCCCATACACAGAGTGTCATTCAGGCTACTATTCAGGCTACTACAGCAAAATAGCATTAAACTAGGTGACTTATAAACAACAGAAATGTCGCACAGTTCTGGGGACTAAGAAGTCCAAAGCCAAGGCAGACTTGGTTTGGTGAAGGCCCACTTTCCGGTTCATAGATAGTGCCTTCCAGCTGTGTCTTCCCATGGAAGAAGGAAAGAAGGAGCAAGGCGGCTCCCTGGGGTCTCTTTCATCAGGGCACTAATACTCTACCCGTGAGGACCCTATTCTCATGACCTAATCACCTCCCAAAGTTGCCACCTCCTAATACAATCGTGTTGGGGATCAGGCTTCAACATAGGATTCAACATTAGGATTCAACATGAATCTGGGGGGACATAAACATTCAAACCACAGCAGAGAGTTTTACAATGAATAGTTGTTTCTTTTCTACCTCCCTCACTATCATACAAGCTCTAGGAGCACAGACATCTGGTCTTGTTCACTTTCTATGTTTAGTTTTAACACAGTTCCTGGTACTTACCAGGTGTTCAATACATGTTTGTTGAATGAATGAATGAATGTACCAGGCACTGTATTGGGAAGAACATGGACCCCCAACCATGGACCCTCTCCCCTTCGGTAGGAAAGTCCGAGATTACACAAAAAACAACATTCTAAAATAGTCATCCATAAGAAAGGAAAGGGGGCTGGAAGCAGTGGCTCAGGCTTGTAATCCCAGTACTTTGGGAGGCTGAGGTGGGCAGATTGCTTTAGCCTAAGAGCTGGAGACTGGGCAACATGGTGAAACCTCGTCTCTATAAAAAATACAAAAATTAGCTGGGCATGGTGGTGCAAGCCTGTAGTCCAGGCTACTCTGGAGGCTGAGGTGGGAAGATCACCTGAGCCCAGGGAGGTTGAGGCTACAGTGAGCCATGATTGTGCCACTGCACTCCACCCTGGGCTACAGAGTAAGACCTTGTCTCAAAACAAAGTGGGGGGTGGGGGAAACTCACTTTATGAAGTGCCTACTACATACCAGGCACATGCTAAGTACTCTGTGAGCACTACCTCATTTAAACCCAAAATTACCCTACAAGGCAAATACTATCATCCTCCCTTGCAGAGGAGGCGCCGGAAGCTCAAAGAGGTTACGTAGCTTGTCTGAGGGTATCCCGGGGGTGAGTCACTGAGCCTGGACTTCTACCCACCCAGTGCTGCCAGACTCAAAAGCCCAAACTCTTTCCACTTCACCAGTCAAATTCCAGGAGTCATATAAGGTATGCCTGTTTGTCTGTCTGTCCTCTGGAGAGCGTAAGTTGCCTGAGGATAGGGATCAGGTCCCATTTACCATTATACCTCCCAGAGTTTAGCAAGTGCCTGTAACATAATACTTGCTCAATAAATTGGTCTTGCAGCCACCTGCAGATGGCACCAGAGGAGATCTAGTCACAGATAGTGAATTGTTCATGGTCTGGAACAATGGGGCATGGAGAAGTTCATCTCTTCTGCCCTCATCCCCCCATAGCCTTTGTGCCTCTGTGTCTTACACGTGGCTGTGAGTGGCCTGTCCTTCAGAGGGGCTTTAACAATCTCTAGGTGCAAGTGTCTGTGTTGATGCTTGAGGTGGCAGGATAATGTATGTAGGTAGCTTTTGCTATTTTTCACTGTGTGTCCTCGAAGGGCAGGGGTGTGCCTCGTTTATTTTGCCTCCTGGGGCAGAGCAGGCTCTCAGTAAAGGTCTTTGGCCAAGGCAAGTGTCAGCTGGAAGGCCCTCGTTGGTGACCATGGTGACCTCTGACCCCCTCAGCACTTCCCTTGAATCTGAGGGCCTCCCACCTAGTATTCCCTTGGCCTCAATGTGGCCCAGAGCTGAGGGGCTCCTAACTCGCAGGAGACTTGGGCTCAGCGCTCCTGCTTCACGGGATGCTTTCCCGGGCCTTGTCTCTCCAGGCCATTCATCTTGATTAGGTATTGGCAGCTGAGGATGATTAAACACCCCCGCCATTCTCTCGTTTGTTTCTCAGCAAGGAGGTGTCGGAGTTTTCATTCTGCAGAAGGCTTTGACTTTAGCAGTGGTCAGAGTGCCCTTGGCACACCCGCCTCAATGCTCCAGTGGTCTGACTGCACAGCCAAAAGAAAGAGGCTGATTAAGGAAAACTTTGAGTCTTACCCTCTCAGGCAGCAACAGGGGGGCTTTCTCCAGCTGGGGGAATTGAGCTGTCCATCAGCACCTCAGTTTCCATGGAACAATCACCTCTCATGGCCACCTCTTCCTAGAAACCTTGATCCCCGCTCATTGTCACCTCTTCCTGGAAGCCTTCCTGATACCCAGCAGCCCCATCTCTACCTTGATGTTCTGTGGTTGTTGTTTATTCTACGGTTGATGTGTGTCAACCTCCTCTCCCTTCACACGGCACACTGAACCTGAAGAGTTGAGTACTCTGTGTCCCGAACATGCATACAACTATCAGCTCCAGGTGCTGCCCACCCCAAGATGGGAAGGGGCTCACTTTCCTCTCCTGGAAGGTGGCCAGCCCCATTCTCAGGAAGCAGGTCTAGGAGGCAGGTCACTGGGCAGTTTCTGGGAGCTTGAGCACTGGCTGCTCCCATGCTCCTGATGTGGGCACTCTGCTTCAGTGGCTAGATGAGGACTGGAAGAGAAGAGACGAATGAGGGCAGACAGATGAGGGGACAGAAGCATACGTTTAACCTGAGACTGGACCTTCGCCTCCATCATTGTGGGTAGGCAGGAGCCACTCTCCATTATCTGGGGATGGACAGACTTTGACTTGTAACTTTGGCCCAACCAGCCAGAGTAGGTTAGACCAACAAGCTTAGTTATTATCCCCACAGAGCTGGCCCCTGGGGGTGTTGGTGGGAATGCCACCAGCCAGGAGGCAGCCATCCCACCCTGATGGGAACCACCTCCCTGGCACTAGCACATTGGCCACTTCTGTAGGCCCACAGCTGGCCCCATCACTCACACACTTGGGAGCAGCTAAGGGCAGACCAATGGATTGAGCCCCTTTCATGCAAGGAACTGTAGGGCAAGCAGAGAGATGAGGGGAAGTTTGCACTGAAGGCTGGGTGCGGTGGCTCACACCTGTAGTCCCAGCACTTTGGGAGGCCAAGGTAGGACTGCTTGAGGCCAGGAGTTCGAGACCAGCCTGGCCAACATAATGAGACCCTGTCTCAATTTTTTAATTAAAAATAATAATAAAAGAACTTTCACTGAATTAGAGCAAGATTTGAATCATGGTTGTATCGCTTACTAGCCAGATGACCCTAGACAAGTTTACTAATCTCCCTGAACCTCAGTTTTCTCTTATGAAAAAGAGACCTTAATATCCAATTTGTGGGGTTGTTATGAGCACTAAAAGAATGTATTTAAGCACCAGAACAGTGCCTAGTCCATAGCGAGCATTCAACAAATGATAGCTTTATTACTGCCATTCCCTCGGCCAGTCATCCAACACGTATTTATTTAGAGACTTCTACGCGCCAGGAATATGAGCTGGATCTTAAAAGCTCTTAAGAGTTACTGACATGGGGCTGGGCACAGTGGCTCACACCTGTAATCCCAGCACTTTGGGAGACTGAGGTGGGTGGATCACCTGAGATCAGGAGTTCGAAACCAGCCTGGCCAACGTGGTGAAATCCCGTTTCTACTACAAATACAAAAATTAGCTGAACGTGGTGGCGGGCACCTGTAATTCCAGCTGCTTGGGAGGCTGAGGCAGGAGAATCACCTGAACCCAGGAGGCAGAGGTTGCAGTGAGCCGAGATTGCGCCACTGCACTCCAGCCTGGGTGACAAGAGCGAAACTCCATCTCAAAATAATAACAATAATAATAATAATAATAATGAGTTACTGCCATGGTTCTCCTCTACTCCAACCCCAAGTGGAACTCACCTGTCCTTACTGCCAGCTGATGTGATGCAGTGGTCCAAACTCTCACACCTGTCAGTCAGCCCTAGAGGGTCCAGCCCCTCCCATGTAACTCAGTCATTCAACAACTAGTTACTGAGTATCTGCTCTGTTGTACCACACACTGTGCTAGTGCTAAGATGGGCTGGAAAAGAAAACATGGTCCTTATACTCTAGTCCTACCACTTACTGGGAGAAATTGACAATAAACATGTTAACAAACTAATAGACACGTAATACACACCATGCTGTTGTCTTCCCTGTTAAACCCATTTGTGATCCTAATAGGAGGCAATTCTAAGCCAAGCTGGGGGAGAAAGAGGCCAGTATATGGCAGGAGCGTGGGAATGCAGACTTTGGAGGACCCCTTGAATCACACCACATAGAGCGCTGCCCCTCGGGATGCATGGGGATGCATTAACATCATAGAAGGGCCCCAGACCAACTTGTGTTACCCAGCTCAGCCTGGTTGGGAGCATGTGATCAAGGCCCTCACTGTTCCTCCCAGAGCTCCAGCATCTTCTGAAATGAGTCTGTGCCTTGCAATTACAGCCTTTCCCTGACCCCAGGAAGCCGTTTGCAAGCCTCCTGATGAGCCCAGACTCAGCCTTTGCCCCCTCCTCAGGCAGGAACCCGACTTGGTTTATACCACCATTTGCCATCCTAGCTTAGTCACTCATGGTGGGAGGACTGTCCCAGTTTGAAGAAGGGTAGATCACAAATGTCAACTGGCTGGAACCCAAGTGCCAGGTTCTTGCCAGAGGCACTCCTTTTACAGCAGCCTGCACAGTCTGGAGCCCATAATGAAAGAAGCTGACAGTCCATTAGCAGCAGAGTGGTCCGCAGGGCTCAGAGGAGAGGAGCTGTCATCCCTCTCACTTCAAGGGCTTTCGAGGTGCAATCAACTCTGTGTGTGTGTGTTTGTGTGTGTGTGTGTGTGTGTGTGTGTATATATATATAAAATATTTTCAAAAAAAAGAATATCTATCACAGCTGTTCCTTTTAAGATGGGTAGACCGTCAACGGTCTGACATCAAGGAGAAGAAATGTCAACATGGCTCTTGTACTCTGTCCTCCCAACCCCTGGGGGCAGGTCTGAAAGACAATCCTGTAATAACAGAACAACTGAATCACAGGATTGCAAGACCCTTAGAGGTCTTCTCATCCAACGCCTCTCTGATGTGACTCTTCACACCCATGTTCCTGACAAGGAATCTTCTTTTTGTTTGAATGCCTCTAGTCACAAGGAACTCACCCCCGACTGAGACATTCTGAACATCCCACTCGCTGATTTCTCCAATGGCTAAGAAACCTTCCTGATCTGATCTGGCCAGGTGCAGTGGCTCAAGTCTGTAATCCCAGTACTTTGGGAGGCTAAGGCAGGTGGATCACCTGAGGTCAGGAGTTCAAAACCAGCCTGGCCAACATGGTGAAAACACAAAAATTAGCTGGGCATGGTGGCACGTGCCTATAATCCCAGCTACTCAGGAGGCTGAGGCAGGAGAATCACTTGAACCCCAGAGGCAGAGGTTGCAGTGAGCTGAGATCGCGCACTGCACCCCAGCCTGGGCAACAGAGAAAGCCTCTTTTTCAAAAAAAAAAAAAAAAAAGAAAGAAAGAAAGAAAAGAAAAGAAAATAGAAAGGAAGGAAGAAACCTTCCTGAGCTAAGAGCTTCTACCCATTGGTCCTAGTTTTACCCTTTGAAGCCACATGCAAAAAAAGGTTAAAAAAAAAAAAAAAGTCCAACCCATCTTTCCAAAGACAGCCTCCTTGTGACTCTCCTTTCCAGGCTTTATGTGCCCCCACCCATCTGCCATCGGCATTCTGGACAAGATCCAGTTTGTTGATAACATCTTCAAAATGCGGTTCTTATACTGAGAAATGGAAATCTCTACCACAGCCGTTACCCATGCAAACATACACACATGCACACACATGCACATAGAAAAGCAAGCTCCTGTAATTGTCTTTTTATCCATTCCATTCCTTTTTTTTTTCTTTTTGAGATGAAGTCTCACTCTGTCACCCAGGCTGGAGTGCAGTGGTGCGATCTTAGTTGACTGTAACCTCTGCCTCCCAGGTTCAGGTGGTTCTCCTGCCTCAGCCTCCTGAATAGTTGGGATTACAGGTATGCACCACCACGCCCAGCTATTTTTTGTCTATTTGTAGACAGGGTTTCGCCATATTGGCCAGGCTGATCTGGAACTCCTGACATCAAGTGATCCACCCGCCTTTACCTCCCAAAGTGCTGGGATAACAGGCATGAGCCACCGTGCTCGGTCCCATTCCATATTTCATAGTATGTTGTCAAACGCCTTGCTGAAATCCAAGTATATTATATCTACAGCATGTTCTTGATCTCTCACCACATTGATTCTATTAATATCTAGAGAAAAGGAAGAAGGCAAAGCACCCAGGACCGGCCCCAGCCCAGCATGAGAGGAATGACCCACACAGGGATGGGCAGAACTTCTACCTTCCTTATTCTGGATGCCAATTCTCCTGTTAATTCTACCTCAGATCACATTAACCTGCATGGAACTTGGAGCTCATTACTCACTCAGACTAAGCTTTGGCCCAGGTCAAAGGCTCAGGTGTTGGTTTTATTTTTTATTTATTTGTTTATTTAGGAGATGGAGTCTCGCTCTGTTGCCCAGGCTGGAGTGCAGTGGTGCGATCTCAGCTCACTGCAACCTCTGCTTCCTGGGTTCAAGAGATTCTCACCTCAGCCTCCCGAGTAGCTGGGATTACAGGCGCTAATTTTTGTATTTATTTGTAAAGAGAGGGTTTCGCCATATTGGCCAGGCTGGTCTTGAACTCCTGACCTTAAGTGATCCACCCACCTTGACCTCCCAAAGTGCCGGGACTACAGGCATGAGCCACTGTGCCTGGCCTGGTGGTTGTAATATAGGAGTAAGGGAAGCATTAGTAAGAAAACATAAGACATATTCATATCTTTTCCCACCCAACTCCAGAAGAAGCCAGCCCTGAGCTTTCAAAGGTCCTCTGAGTGGGATTCAGTGCAAAGGTCCTGCAAAGGGCAGAGAAGAAGGGAAACGCTTTGAGTAGGGGAGCTGGATGGGGCATTATCATAGGTAGAGTGGTAGTGCTCCAAGACTGGGCAGAATGTGACTGGAGTAGCAGGAATCTGTGCCTCACTGGTACTTGTCACCAGGAAAGGGCATTCTGAACCTTTCTAGAGGAGCAGTGTCCAAGATAAGGGCAGATTCCGGGGCCAAACCCCAGCATCCAGTAGCAGAGAGGTTGATGGTAAGCAAAAATCCCTGGCTCTGGCCCTACAGAGGCCAGGAGTCCTGGGTGATCCCAGACAGATGGGAGGGTGCTCAAGAGGTAGCTGGCATTGAATTTCCAGCCACCTGACTGGGGAGCAGAATAAATCTGACTCAAAGCAATAAAGGCAGCCGGGCGCGGGGGCTCATGCCTGTAATCAGCATATTGGGAGGCCCAGATGGGTAGATCGCCTGAGGTCAGGATTTCGAGACCAGCCTGGCCAACATGGTAAAACCATGTCTCTACTAAAAATACAAAAATTATGCTGGGTGCAGTGGCTCACGCCTGTAATCTCAGCACTTTGGGAAGCTGAGGCCGGTGAATCATGAGGTCAGGAGTTCAAGACCAGCCTGGCCAACTTGGTGAAACCCCATCTCTACTAAAAATACAAAAAATTAGCTGGACATAGTGGCAGGTGCCTGTAATCCCAGCTACTCAGGAGGCTAAGGCAGGAGAATCGCTTGAACCCAGGAGGCAGAGGTTGCAGTGAGCCGAGATTGTGCCACTGCACTCCAGCCCGGGCAACAGAGTGAGATATGTATAAAATATGTATATACAAAAATTAGCTAGGTGTGGTGGTGTGTGCCTGTAATCCTAGGTACTGGGGAGACTGAGGCAGGAGAATGGCTTTGAATCCGGGAGGCAGAGATTCCAGTGAGCCGAGATTGCGCCACTCCATTCTAGCCTGGGCGACACTGAGACTTGGTCTCAAAAAAATGAATATATAAACAAAGACAAGTGATGTCAGATTCCAGAGTCACCGAGAAAACTCATGCCCCCATATCTCCATGGTGGTCACACCATGGCTCTCCCTCTCTGATGTGTATGCTGTTCATTTTGGGACCCCAGTGTATCGCTTTGTATTTATTCACACTACATTTTTCTTTTGACCCATCAAAGCAGCCTTTTGATTTATGAGGCTAATTGTCAGTCATTTTGTAAGCTCTTCCTCCGAGGTTCATGAAACCTTTCATTTTGGCTGCCTCATCCGAGTCATTAATAACAGGTGTTGAATCCAGCTGAGCAAAGGGCAGAGGGCAGGGCTCCAACTGCTAAGGGCTCCTTCCCAGCTGACACTGACGTGCTGATCAGTTAGTTAGCTTACTCCCACGGCCTGTTCAGTCTCCCAGGAATTTATCTAACTCCACTGTTATCCATCCCACATATCTCTGCCTTGTTCGTAGGATATATTGTCCAATGCCTAGCTGAAACCCACATGTACTCAATCTACCTCACGTTCTCCATCTATCAGCACAGTGACCCTATCAAGAAAAAGAAAAATGAAACGAGGTTAATCTGGCCTGACTGACTGGCTCTTAGCAAATCCACTGTAGCTACATGTTGCCCTCAATGCTTTTTTTGTTTGTTTGTTTGAGACAGGGTCTCGCTCTATCGCCCAGGCAGGTGTGCAGTGGCATGATCATAGCTCACTGCAGCCTTGACCTGCCAGGCTCAAGTGATCCTTCCACTTCAACCTCCTGAGTAGCTGAGACTACACGCATGCACCACCATGCCCAGCTAACTTTTTAAAATTTTTTTGTGGAGATGGGGTCTTACTATGTTACTTAGGCTGGTCTCAAACTCCTGGGCTCAAGCAATCCTCTCACCTTGGCCTCACAAATTGCTGTGATTACAGGCGTGAGCCACCATGCCCAGTCCCTGCTGCCTTTTCTAAAGGCCCATCGAATCTGGTCAAACCCTACCCAAACCCATCACCAAAGACCAGGTGCCCCTCCGCACAGCCTGAATGTCCAATGTCACTGCCTTGGTCTCCCTGAGATTTACAAATCAGAGTTCACAATCACACAGTAAGTATGAGGAAAGCAAAAACCAGAAGCCAGACCACTGGTGAACATTTTCTTTCTTTTTTAATTAAGAAGTCTAAAGAAAACCTTCATTGACTCAGGGGACATAATACAAATTATGGTGACCTGCATATAAAACCTGGCACCAAATTTGGCCTTTGGGAACATTTATGTATAAAAATATGCATTAAAATCCGCACCAGGGCACAGTGCAGGACTGACAGCCCCGACAGGAGTGACCACCAAGGCATATGTGGTAGGTGGACACAGGGAGTCCTTGGTCCTCCAGCCTCAGGGTGAGCCCTGCATGAAAATGGCCTACTCCAAAGAGAGGTCAGAAGGCAGAACCCCTGTGAGCACCAAAATGCCACAAGCCTGGTGTGAAACAAAAACGGTGCTGGGAAGGACAGGGGAGAAAGTCGTCTTTCTTCCCCTTGTCTCTGGGCTCTGCCCACTATTAGAAGATTCTGGCTCTCTGCTAGACAAACCACCTTTGATTTAACTTTAGAGGAACTTTTGCAATTTTCAAACATTTTTTTTTTCCAAGTAAACCAATCAATTTGAACTCAAGGTTCCATATCATAATTAGCTTGATCTGAAAGATTAAGAACTAGTTCTTACATCATTTTCTGCAGGCCATGACCTTAAATACCTACTAGAATGGCTAAAATCACAACAGAAAACAATGATGACCGTTTCCAATCTATTTTAGTCCTGGATCAAATGCAACTGAGCAATTCTGGCCCAGAAATTACACTTCACAGACAATGCAATGAAACGCAGTCAGGATAAATGCTGGAATTGCCCCATTCTGAGTGTGACCTCACTGAAGCCCTCAACTATCCATAAAGCCCCGGGGAAAGGCAGGGTCAATACTGCACATCTGTCTTCAAGAATGAAGACACAGCCCCTTCACTGGCGGGGCTGATCACTCTGGCTGAACAGAGCTCAAGACTGTTTGTCCACTGGCTATTCATTCACTGGGTCCCTGCTCTGCCCATCCTGTGGCTCTGTGGAAAGTGGCAGCTGTCCCTGACTCGCTGCTAAGCTGTTGCTCAAATAGTCTGGCTCCACGGATGGGAAACACACAAATGGCAACACCATAGAGGTGGAGAGGTGGAGGGTGGGCACGGGGAGCATCAGAAGATGCAATCGGGAGGGAAAAGCCCCGTGGGCTTTGAGTATCCCACAAGAATGGCAGTGCCTCTACCGTTTCAGGGCTCCTGAGAGTTACTGAAAGGGCTGGGAGTCCTTCCTATCACTCTAGTAGATTCAACAAAGGGAAAACAGCCACCCTACTGATTTCAATCCAAAGGCAGTGATTTTCTCAGTTGCCTCCAGGGTGTTTTTTTTTCCCCTCCCAGTCCTTGGCATGTCTTGCTGCAGGGTAATCTGACACTTTTCCTCAACTGTGGCAATAAGTGACAGGAGAGAGGAACAAAAGCATCTGAATCACAATTTAGGCAAAAAGCTGACAGTCACACAGGCTGTTAATGAGGGACTCTATCTCTCAGGCAGCATAACTCAGGACACAGGTGCTGAGAGTAAGAGACAGGTAGCCCCTGTGTTAGTGAGGCCTGGCACCAATCATAGCACATCCTACAAGATATCAAGAAAGCAGGACGACACTCTGCCCAGTTAGCGTCTTTTTGGGAGAGGAGGCCAAACTGGGCAGCTCCTTTACAAAGTCTGGGGACATTTTGTACAGAACAAGGAGGAACTAAGTCCACTTCACTGCAAAGTGACCTGAGAACACCCTCTAGTGGAAATTATTAATAAAACAAGGATCGTGCGCCCAATTCACCTTCTGATACAAGAATGGTTTTTAAATTCCCCATAAAATGAAGAAAAAAAAAAGAGAGAGAGAGAAAAACAACATATTAACTTTAAGAACACAAAAACAATTTTTAAAAGGCAGGAGTTCCCACCCATGCTTAGTACCCTGACTGCCAAATCACGTTCCTTCCTCAGACACTCTGACTTTAATATATTCTAAGAAAAGGAGACATGTCGTGGGGGGAGCTACTTGTCCCCTTAAAGTTTGGGAAGACTGCCTGCTGGTGCCAGAATGATGCCAAAGACGTAGAAAAGTCCCAGCAGGAGGTTGAGCTTGGCAGTCCTCTGGGGCAGTTTGTTGAAGGCCTGGCTTCGGAACTGTCTCTCAAGGGAGAAGGCCATGGGAATGGTGAGCAGGGGGAGCGCCAGGCTGATGGTGCAGTGTGTGGCCAGGATGCTGAAGACCAGGTAGGGCAGGAAGAGCAGCGTGTTGTAGAGAATATAGGAGAACGTGGGGCCGATGAGGATGGCCAGGGTGACAATGCCAGCCTCCCGGTCGGACTCCATGTCCCTGGTGTTGTTGGAATGGAGAATGGCCTCGGTGCTAAGGGCAAGGGGGATGGCATAGACCAGTGGGAAGATGGCCAGGGACCCCACCTGGATGGCGTAGGCGAACATCACAGCCAGCGGGCCAAAAGTGATGAGGATGATGAGGTCTCCCAGAGCCACGTATTTGAATCCAATTCCTGCGGCCAGAAAATCCAGAGAGTTGGTGTGAGACCAAGGCTTGAAATTTAGGGACTGTTCACCAGTGAAGAGGCAGGCCACTTCTGGCTGAAAATGGTAAATCCTTAGACTGTACAGGTAGGCACTCATTTCGTCCCTTAACCCCACAGAGGAAATTCTGATTTCTTCTCCAATGACACAGGTGCAGAGAGAATGCCCAGTGAGGCCTCAAGTCCCTCTTCTCAGGTTCATACCCAAGTTTCCCTTCCTACTGTCCCACAACAGAGCTCTGCAACATAGCACACTGGGCACCCACTACACTCTTAGTTCAATGGGAGAGCCCAGGAAGGATCCAAAGGTCTTAGAATACAGTTCTTTGCTGTCTTTCACCCTTCATCAACCCCTGCAAGACACCGTGAGATCAATCCCTCACAGAACAGCCACCCCAGCCTTCTACTTTTCCACCTCCTTCCCCTACAATCTCAAGGCATCTTCTGGTTTTAAAAACCCCCAGTGAATCTCAGTGAAATTTCAGGGTCCCTAAATGGGCACCCCTGCAACAAGTAAAACAGTGAGGACAGGAGAGTCATAATGCTGCTTCCCTCCTCTGTTTCCCATGAGGTTGAAACTAAACCACCCCTACCTCCTGCTTCTGTCCTGCTCATCTACTTCAAAGACTGTCTAACCCACTTCCTTCAAAACTACCCATTCTCTCCATCCCCGGGGCCACACTCCATCCCCCTTACCCCATTCCCAAATCTACCTCATGGTCATCTTATGCCTGGGATACTGCAACATCCTCCAAATTGGTCTACCAGCTTCCAATCTCATAACCCCTCCCCCTCTCCATCCCTAATCTAATCTCTAAAAAGGAGTTGGAGTGAACCTTTAAAAATAGGAATCTGGCCGGGCGCAGTGGCTCACACCTGTAATCCCAGCATTTTGTGAGGCTAACGCGGGCGGATCACCTGAGGTCAGGACTTCGAGATCAGCCTGGCCAACATGGTAAAACCCCATCTCTACTAAAAATACAAAAATTAGCCAAGCATGGTGGCACACACCTGTAATCCCAGCTACTCGGGAGGCTGAGGCAGGGGAAATGCTTGAGCCTGGGAGGCAGAAGTTGCAGTAAACCAAGATCATGTTACTGCACTCCAGCCTGGCAGACAGAGCGAGACTCTGTCTCAAAAAAAATAAGTAAATAAACAAATAGATAAAAAAGGAATCTGACCACTCCCTCACCCAACATACACTTAAACCCTTATCAACCACTCATCCTGGGGATAAAAGTTCCAGATCTTTAACCTGGCTCACCTGTGGCCCCGCCCTACCTCTCCTGCGTCACCTTGAGCTCTCCTCCCCTCTTCACACAGACTTCTTCCAATCCATCAGAGCCTTCAGACACCCCTCCTTGGTCTGGCTAACTCCACTCGCCCTTTAAGACTTTAAAGACCATTCCCCAGGACCACCTCCCCTCACCCCTAAGCCACATTTGATCCCCTTGCAATATGCTCCCATGGTAATGTGCCTGCCATATTCAAAAACTTCATCATGCTTCTAATTAATCTCCACCTTTCTCACTAAACTGTAAGTTCCATGAGGGCAGGACATGTGTCTGGCTTGGTCACAGCTCACTCCCCAATACTTGGCACAAGGGCTAAACTGAACACAGAGCAACAGTAACAAGCACCTGGAATTCAGGACCAAGGTGAGGAAAAAACCTCCCACTCAGACTGAAACAGGTAAAGCAGCATGGAATGGGTGAAGCTGAGGTAGGTGACCCACACACCGATTGCTACAGAAGCTTATAAAACTCCAGTTCCAAGCAAGTTACGAGATGTGGACTGAGGATCAGAAAATAAACCTCTGGTTAGGCATTTTAACCAGTCTAAAATGACAGATGTTCCCACTACCCACAGGAGTCAAAATAAAATAAAATGACAGATAACAATGGTCTTCGAGGCTCAAAAGCCATGGGAGCTAAGGAACAAGATCCAGCCCAAGTTCACCTTCACATCAGCGGCTGGGGTTCCTTGGTGCTAAATACACACCCTTAGTTCTTTAGAACAAAGTGTCTCCAGGGAAGGGCTTTAAGGCATGGCCACTGACACTCTCCAACACTTGGCAAGTTAATTCTGCACCCTCAAGACAATTTTTTTTTCCTTCTATTTGGATGATTTTTATACCAAGCCATGTTTTCACAAATAATTTGGTCGTATGAGGACATGCCCTCCAGGAGGAAGTTCCCTCAAGCACAGAACGAGCTCCAGTTCAGAATTAGTAAATTGATGTCTCTTGCAATATCTCACACATTTAGGGGACTACACCCGCCCAAAGAAGCCGCTGGGCAGGAATACTCCTAGCACAGACCTAGCCAGTTCCTCTATAGCTGCCCACTCTTGTTGTGCTTGTTTCCTCAGCTCCCCAAGAGACTCCACGGGTCTGACTATGAAAGAAAATGCAACAGCACTGCAGCCTTGACCTTTGGCTGGATTCTCCAAGAACACCTCCTCAGATCACTTGGCAAAAACCAAGGTAAGCGGTCAGGCATGGCAGCTCACGCCTGTAATCCCAGCACTTTGGAAGGCCGAGGCAGGTGGACCACCTGAGATCGGGAATTCAAGACCAGCCTGACCAACATGGAGAAACCCTATCTCCACTAAAAATACAAAAAATTAGCCGGGTGTGGTGACGCATGCCTGTAATCGCAGTTACCCGGGAGGCTGAGGCAGAAGAATCGCTTGAACCCTGGAGGCAGAGTTTGCAGTGAGCTGAGATCACGCCATTGCACTCCAGCCTGGGCAACAAGAGCAAAACTCCATCTCAAGAAAAAAAAAGGCCGGGCATAGTGGCTCACGCTTGTAATTCCAGCACTTTGGGAGGCCACGGCGGGCAGATCACCTCAGATCACCTGAGGTCGGGAGGTCAAGACCAGCCTGACCAACATGGAGAAACCCCATCTCTACTCAAAATCCAAAAAAATTAGCTGGGCATGGTGGCACATGCCTGTAATCCCAGCTACACGGGAGGCTGAGGCAGTAGAATCGCTTGAACCCAGGAGGCAAAGGTTGTGGTGAGCAGAGATCACACCATTGCACTCCAACCTGGTCAACAAGAGCTAAACTCTGTCTTAAAAAAAAAAAAGGATGATGTAAGCCAGGTTGAGCAGAGGTCTCTGTCCCCAACCCAAAACCACGAGCAACCCACTCTGGGGAGGAAAAAGATCTGGTTATCTGACACAAGAGAACAGTAGAGCCCTTGGGGAGAAAGCCGTTTCCTAGCATTTGATACATGGCCCAAGGCTCATGTGCTCTACCTGATTCAGAGACGTGGCCCATCTGGGAATTTCCTTTTAGGCATTCCTCCTCTCCCAACCCCATTTTCTGAATGAGCTTACATAGTGAAATACTGGGCCAGTTCTCCACATGGCAGCCAGAATGAATCTGTTAAGACATAAATCAAAAAGTTGGCAAGATGCAGAGCAACTGGAACTCTTGCTGGTGGGAGTGTAAAGAAGTACAACCACTTCAGAAAACAGTTTGGCAGTTTCTCACAAAATTAAACATCATCTGTCCTGTGACCCAGCAATTCCACTCCTGGGCATTTACCCAAGAAAAATGAAAACAAATATCCACAAAAAGACTTGAACATGAATGTTCAGTCATAATAGCCAAAATATGGAAGCAATCCAACTGTCCCTGAACAGGAGAATGGATAAAGAAGTTGTGGTATGTTACAATGGAATGCTACTCAGCAAAAAAAGGGACTACTGATACACACAACAACGCAATGAATCTCAAAAACATCACGCTGAGCAAAAGAAGCCAGACGAGAGCTCAGACTGAAATAAATACACATACATACATAGATAGTTCATACTGAATGGTTCCATTTGTATGACCAGGGAAATCTAATCTATGTGAGAGAAATCAGAACAGTGGTTCTTTCCCTGCCTCTGGATGGGGGCAGGGAGTGTGGGATTGACAGGCAAGAAGCACTAGGAAGCTTTCGGGGGTCATGGAAGTGTTCTGGATGATGATGGGGGTGTGGGCTATGCAACTGGATACGTTTGTCAAAATTCATCAAGCTGCAACACTAAAAATCTGTGTATTTCACTGTGTGTCAATTATATGTCAATAAAAGTCAATGTTTAAAAATATCCTAAACCAGATTATGTCACTACTCTGCTCAATATATTTCAATGCCTCCCCATTTGTTCATTGGATGAATATTTACTAAGTCATATTACATGCCACGCACTGCTCTGGGTGCTAAGGGTTCAGCTAAGATCAGACACAGAAATCCCTGACTGCAGGGAGGGAGCTCACAGTCTTAAGGGGGAAGATAACTAACGAATTAAGTACTTTATATGGCACGTTAGAAGGTAACATGTGCTATGAAGAAAACTAACCACAGAGAAGAGCAGCAGGGGAGTATCAGGTGGGGCACAGAGCAGGTGTGTGATTTCAAGCAAGGTAGAAAGCAAGGCCTCACTGAGAGCTGACATTTGGGCAAATAGGTGAAGGAAGTGAGAAAGTGAACCACACTGTTAGAAGCAGGAAAAGCATTTCAAACAGAGGAAGCTGCATCTACAAAGGACCTGAGGGAGGGGCAGGAGGGGTCAGGCATGCTCCTGGACTAGAAAGGAGGGCAGTGTGGCTGGCCCAGGATAAGCAGGAAGAAAGGAGGAGGGTGGGTCAGAGAACTGGGGGGAGGGCAAAGGGTGGGCAAAGAATGTAGGACCCTGGGGGGTCACTGTAAAGACCCTGGCCTTTACACTGAGCGAGATGGGAGCCACTGAAGAGTTCTGAGCAGGACTGACAGGGCTGCCCTGTATTTTAACAGAATTACTCTGGTGGCTGAGTGGGAACAGCCTGAACAGGACCAGAACAGAGGTAAAGAGACCAGCTGGGAGCCTGCCGCAAAAATCCAGGGACAGATGATCACAGTGGTGGCTGGAGACAGTAAGAAGTGGTCACATCCTATAATCATTTTGAAAGGAGAGTCAACAGAATTTGCTGATGAATTGGATGTGAGACGTAGAGTCAAGGACGATGCCCATGGCTTTTGGCTTGAAGAACTAGGATGAAGCTGCCATTGAGCAAAATGGGGAAAAAGCTGTCGGTGAAGCAAGTTTCCTTGGGGAGAAGATCAGGAATTCGGTCTCAGACATGTTAAGCTTCAGATGTCTGTGAGACAGTTCCAGGAGAAGTTGCTGAGTAAGAAGTTGGATATGAGTCTGGAGTTTAGGAGTCACTAGCTTAACAGATGGCATCTGAAGCCATGAGCTAAAATCACCAAGGGGGTACACGGAGATAGAGAAAAGAGGTCCAAGGACTGAGCCCTGGAGGCTGAGGAGTAGGACTTGTTAAGATCGCCATGACAGAGACCCTGCCTAACTCGCCAACTGTGTCTCATACCCCCTCTGGCTCACATAGACCTTTCAGTAGATCCTAGCCAATGTCACACTCTCTCCTACCCACCACATTTGCAATTGGTGGTCCTTCAGCCCTAGAGGACTCAGCATCGCAATCAGACTCCAATTCCACCCCATGGCCAGCTCCTTGTCCTTCCGTCTTCAAGCCCTAGTTTACATGTCAGTTTCACAAAGACAGCCTCTTCCCTTCACCACCACCTTGTACTTTTTATTACAGCACCTCATTGATTTCTTCACTGAACTTTTTACAATTGGTTGCCAGGCCACCACAACCTTTTGGTTTTCATCTTACTCCTCCGAATGCTTGCTCACATACCCTTTACCTGTGCCTTTTCTTCTCCCACCTCTAATGTGGGATTGTCCTAGGGCTCAGACCAGGACTGACTTTTCTACCAACACTCCCTCCCTTGATGACTTCACCCAGTCCTACAACTTCATCTATAGACTAATGACTCCCAAATATGTAATCTCTAGCCCAGGCTTCCCTGAACTTGAACTACCCATTTGACATATTTGTTAGGAGATTTAAGACATTAAGATGTCCAAAGTTGGCCAGGTACAGTGGCTCATGCCTGTAATCCCAGCATTTTGGGAGGCCAAGGCGGGTGGATCACCTGAGGTCAGGAGTTCAAGACCAGTCTGGCCAACATGGTGAAACCCTGTCTCTACTAAAAATACAAAATTAGCCAGGTATGGTGGCGCACGCCTGTAATCCCAGCTACTTGGGAGGCTGAGAATCACCTGAACCCGGGAGGCAGAGATTGCAGTGAGCCAAGATCACGCCACTGTACTCCAGCCTGGGAGACAGAGTGAGACTCTGTCTCAAAACAAACAAAAAACAAAACAAAAAACCACGAAGTCAATCTCTTGCTTTTCCCCCAAAACTTGTTCTACCCCAAGTCTTGCCCTTCTCACATAATGACATCACTCCAGATGGTATCTTCCGGTTCTCAGGTCAAAACCTTTGAGTTATGCTTATGCAGCTGTGGAAAGGCAATGGTATGATTAACTGGGGCCTTGAAGATGATGAAGATACGACATTTACAAGGTGGACAGGCATGATTATTGGGCCACCAAGGACAAATTATGAAAAGAGAATATAGGCCTGGCATGGCAGTTCACGCCTACAACCCCAGAACTTTGGGAGGCCAAGGAGGGCAGATCACGAGGTCAAGAGTTCAAGACTAGTCTGGTCAACATAGTAAAACCCCATTTCTACTAAAAATACAAAAAATTAGCCGGGCGTGGTGATATGCACCTGTAATCCCAGCTACTTGGAAAGCTGAGGCAGGAGAATCACATGAACCCAGGAAGTGCAGGCTGCAGTGAGCTGAGATCACGCCATTGCGCTCCCACATGGGCCACAGTGCGAGCCTCTGTCTCAAAAAAAAAAAAAAAAAAAAAAAAATACAGCCTGAAAGTAGAAAGTGGACCTAAATACCCAGAAGCTCCCCAATCAGTTAGATTTGTAACAAGAATTAATATGAATGGAATAAATAATTCCAGTGGGATGGTGGATGACCGCAGCATACCAGTATTAGCAAAATGACAAAATTCATATAGCATTAAAGTTCTACTTCAAGAGCTAAGATGTCTAATGATGTCCAAAGAAAATATGAAGCTTCCACAGCCACTGGAAGGACATACAACAATTAATTTTAGTGGATCTCAAACTTGTCTTATATCAACCACCTTCTACTTGTGTTAATGTCTTGATTAAATATCACAATGCAAAATACCCACATGTTAAACAAAAGAATTCCAGCTGGTAAACATGACCTGGATATTTGTAAGAATATATTTAATATATGTACACCCATTATGTTTTCAGGTAACAGTAGGAAAAATGCAACTCAATTTTTTTCTCTCGTTAAGGTACTGTCATTTAAACATAAACTTGTGGAGTACTCGAAATAGAATTCAGGTTTACAAGATGAAAGCGTGGTAAGAAGTGTCAGATGGCAGTGGAAGCATGTGTGTTTCTAAAGACTAAAAATCTCAATAAAGAAAGCAGGGCTGGGCACAGTGGCTCATGTCTATAATCCCAGCACTCTGGGAGGCTCAGGCGAGCAGATCACTTGAGGCCAGGAGTTCAAGACCAGACTGGCCAACATGGTGAAAGTCTGTCCATACAAAAAATACAAAAATTAACCAGGCGTGGTAGCACGCACCTGTAGTCCCAGCTACTCAGGAGACTGAGGCAGGAGAATTGCTTGATCCCGGGAGGCAGAAGTTGCAGTAAGCTGAGATCGTACCACTGCACTGTAGCCTGTGTGACAGAGTAAGACCCCCATCTCAAACTAAAAACAAAAGAAAAAAGAAAACAGAGCCTGGGCGAGGTGGCTCACACCTGTAATGCCAGCACTTTGGGAGGCCAAGGTGGGACGGATCACCTGAGGTTGGGAGTTCAAGCCCAGCCTAACCAACATGGAAAAATCCTGTCTCTACTAAAAATACAAAATTAGTAGGGCGTGGTGGCCCATGCCTGTGATTCCAGCTACTTGGGACGCTGAGGCAGGAGAACTGCTTGAACCCCGGAGGTGGAGGTGGTAGTGAGCCGAGATTGTGCCACTGCACTGCAGCCTGGGCAACAAGAGCAAAAATTCGTCTCGAGAAAAAAGAAAACTGAAATGGCACGCTTTAACCATCTGACTTAGTGAAAGAGAGCTGCAGTTGAAATTGTTTAAAAAGTAGCAGGTATTTGCCAGGCATGGTGGCTCACGCCTGTAATCCCAGCATTTTGGGAGGCCAAGGACGGTGGATCACTTGAGGTGAGGAGTTAGAGACCAGCCTGGCCAACATGGCGAAACCATGTCTCTACTAAAAACACAAAAATTAGCCGGGTGGGTACCTGTAATCCCAGCTACTCAGGAGGCTGAGGCAGGAGAATCACTTGAACCTGGGAGGCGGAGGTTGTGGTGAGCCAAGATCGCAC
>NW_012105586.1:3178423-3179924 GCF_000951045.1 Mandrillus leucophaeus
CCAAAGTGCTGAGATTACAGGTGTGAGGCACAGCGCCCAGCCCAAAGTTAGTCCTAAAATGTAAATAACATGTGGAATGTGTCATAAAAAAAAAAAACCTTTGAGTTACGCTTAATTCCTGTTTCTCTTTACCTCACATTCAATCCATCAACAAACCCTGCCGACCTTCAAAGCATATTTAGAATCTGGCTACTTACCTCTTCCACTACCACCCGCTAGATCCAAGCCACCAAACATCGCTTGCCTGGATTACTCAAGAGCCTCCTACTTGGTCTTCCTGCCTCTACACTTGCCCCACTCCCCTTGATCCATTCTCAATACCTTACCCAGAGCAATTCTTTGAAAACATTATATCACGTCACTCCCTTGCTCAAAGTCCTGCAGTGGCTCCTCCATTCCAGAGCCGAGACCAGTGGCCTACAAGGTCTATACAATCCGTGTGCCTCCTTACCCTCCCCAAACGTACTTCTCTTACTTTACCTCCTTTTACTCTCTCCTTCATTCACACACTGGACTCCTTGCTGCTCCATAAGCTCTTTGGACATGTTCCTGCCTTAAGACCTATGGCACTTGCTGTTCCTTTTCCTGAAACGCTCCTCTCTCAGATATCTGCTTGGCCAACTCCCTCACCTCTTACCTCCTTCAATCTAACTCAACTCAAATACTACCTTTCTGAGGCACAGTCTCACTCTGTCGCCCAGGCTGGAGTGCAGTGGTGTGATCAGGGCTCACTGCAGCCTTGACCTCCTGGGCCCAAGCGATACTCCCACCTCAGCCTCCAAAATAGCTGGGACCATAGGCAAATACCACCATGCCCAGCTAATATTTTTTATTTTATATTTTATAGAGACAGTGGTCTACATTGCCCAAGGTGGTCTTCAACTCCTGGCCTCAAGTGATCCTCTCACTTCAGCCTCCCCAAGGGCTGGGATACAGCCATGAGCTGCTGGGATACAGCCAAATGTTACCTTTTTGATGAAGCCTACCCTGATCAAACTACTTAAAATAGTAATAGCTCTACTTTTTTTGAACTTTCCTGGTTTTAGTACCAGAAGTTGCACATCCCACTTAGTCCTGTTGCCTTAGTCCTGAGCAAACCAGGATGTTGGTCACCCTAACTATAATTTTCTAGTTTTACTTTCTGTCTCTTCTCACGACAATATATAAGTTTCACGAGGGCAGGGATCTGTGACTGCTGTGATCACACAGAACAGTGCCTGGCACATAATAGGTGCTCAATATATAGGGCTTACCCACCTGCCCATCACTACCTTAATCAGCCTCTTCCAAGAAGTCACCTAGCAAAGTAGCTAGAAGTAATTACGTGTATCATTTTGAACTCTTCAAATTTAATTCTACTAACATTTGAAACTGTGGCATTACAAAGTATGAGTGAGGCCAGGCGCAGTGGCTCACGCCGGTAATCCCAGCACTTTCGGAGGCCGAGGTGGGCGGATCACAAGGTCAGGAGATCGAGACCATCTTGGCTAACATGGTGAAA
>NW_012105586.1:3180099-3181803 GCF_000951045.1 Mandrillus leucophaeus
AAGTATGAGTGATTAAAAAAAAGAGTCACAAAAAATGTCCATATAGGCCGGGCATGGTGGCTCACACCTGTAATCCCAGCACTTTTGGAGGGCAAGGCAGGCAGGTCACAAAGTCAGGAGTTCGAGACCAGCCCGGTCAACACGGTGAAACCCTGTCCCTACTAAAAATACAAAAATTAGCCAGGCGTGGTGGCACATGCCTGTACTTTCCCAGCTACTTGGGGGCTGAGGCAAGAGAATCGCTTGAACCCGGGAGACAGAGGTTGCAGTGAGCAGAGATGGTGCCACTGCACTCTTGCCTGAGCAACAGAGCGAGACTCTGTCTCAAAAAAATTTTTTTTAAAAATGTCCTGACCGGGCGCGGTGGCTCACGCCTGTAATCCTAGCACTTTGGGAGGCTGAGGTGGGTGGATCACGAGGGTCAGGAGATCGAGACTATCTTGGCCAACATGGTGAAACCCCGTCTCTACTAAAAATACAAAAAATAGCCGGGCGTGGTGGCGTGCACCTGTAGCCCCAGCTACTCGGGAGGCTGAGGCAGGAGAATCGCTTGAACACGGGAGGCGGAGGCTGCAGTGGGCTGAGATAGTGCCACTGCTCTCCAGCCTGGGCAACAGAGCGAGACTCCATCTCAAAAAATAAATAAATAAATAAACAAAAATAAAAATAAATGTCCATATAAAATTTTGAGTCACGCCCTACGTCCATAAGTGAAACCAGGATCTTCTCAAATCACTGTTTCAAAAAATTCTCATGACCCACAATTATAGACTCAAAGTGGCCTAATTTAGAAAGCCACCTTTGACATACCTATAACTCCTCTACAAAGCAGCGGTTTCCACTGGACGCCACTAAGACCTGCAGCGAACAGGACAGGCCAAGTCTTACCTCCTGTGTAGAGAAAGGAGCCAGACAGGCCTCCAAAGTAGATGAGAGCCAAGTGTTCCAGTTTCAGAGGGGATAGGCAGTAGAGGCAAGCGGCACAGACGCAGCCCAGCGTGTAGAGGAAGACTCCGAACCGGACGACATCCTGGGGCTCCAAGATTCGGTCCACAAGTGTCCTGTCATCACTCTTTTTGTGGTCAATGCCCTTGGAAAAGTCATAGTAAGTGTTGACCAAATTACCGGCCCCGTGCACAGCCAGGACAGCCACGGCACAACCCACCAAGAGCCTGGGATCCAGGACACCGTGGGATCTGTAGGCAAGGGCACTGCCCAGGGCCACCGGTGTGAGTGAGGCACTGAAGCTCCAGGGCCTCAGGGCCAACACGTAGGAGGCGCACTTCTGCCTCCAGGAGCGCTGGGGGAGCCTATCTTGCTCGGGACAGTCGTTCCCCAGCGGTTCCCTGTCCCCAGCCTTGACAGTCTCTCCCGACAGGATGTTAATCTTCTCCCCCAGGACCTGAGAGGCCGCCATGGAAGCTCCACGTGGCTGTAGTAAACTCTAAAAGTGAGCCACGCACAGTGACCGCCCGGGAAGGAGGAAGGACGGGGCGGGGCAGCCGGGCCTGACCTTCCTTCGGTTCCGCCCCAGGACAGGGCTGGTGTGGCGGCAAGGTACGGGGGCAGCAGCAAGCGGGTCTTACACCCCAAGAGGTCCAGCGGCGCCGCCCCTACTACCTGTCACCTGGGTGAAGTCTGTCTCCGACCCCCAGCCCCGCGTTAGAGCCCACGGCCGAGCCCCGGCCACCCTCTTCAGGCCGC
>NW_012105586.1:3187080-3187802 GCF_000951045.1 Mandrillus leucophaeus
GGGTCGGGGGCGGGGACAGGGCAGGGGCTGGGGCCGGGCGGTGACTCGGGGTCCAGCCCTTTTCCTGCCTGAGCTGCGCCCCACAGCTACTTCCAGACTAACTGGAATCAGCCTGTCTTAGCATCCTAAGAACTCGAAGACGTGTTGCTTTAGGACTTACCGGGTGCACTTTAATTCACGAAGTAGGATTCATTAATTTATTCATGCTGCAAGCATTTATTGAGCGCCTGCTGTGTGCAGACATTCTGACGTCTGTCATATCTGCACTGTGGAAATACTCTATGAAAGCTCTTATCAGCTTTCCATTCAGTGACATCCTTCGGCAGCTTGAAATCTGCCCATGGTGGGAGAGTACACCACGCAAGTCAGCAAATGCTTAATAACTGCTAAGTCGTCTAGACTTAAGAAAGTGGCGGAGAAAACGTTAACATTACTGGTTAAACTTGAAAGTGTTGGAGGGTGCGGTGGCTCAAGCCTGTAATCGAAGCACTTTGGGAGGCCGAGGTGGGAGGATCACTTGATGTCAGGAGTTCAAGACCAGCCTGGCCAACATGGCAATACCCCGTCTCTACTAAAAATACAAAAATTAGCCTCGTTTGGTAGCGGGTACCTGTAATCCCAGCCACTCGGGAGGCTGAGGCAGGAGAATTGCTTGAACCCGGGAGATGGAGGTTGCAGTGAGCCAAGATCACACCACTGGACTCCAGCCTGGGTGACAGAGT
>NW_012105586.1:3192032-3192589 GCF_000951045.1 Mandrillus leucophaeus
TGCGCCATTGCACTCCAGCCTGGGCAACAAGAGTGAAATTCTGTCTCAAAATAAATAAATAAATAAATAAGTGAGGCCTCTTGTTCAAAATCATTAACAATTACAAAACAGAGCATGACATAGCTGTGAAGCTAGCTCTGTATATATCTGCTCTCTCTTACCCCAATCTGGTTGTTAAACATTACAACTTCACCACTCAGCACAAAGCTTTCTATACTGGCCAAACCCATGAGTCATACAATGTCAAATCAGACAATATATGAGCAGATATATTAAAATCCTGGCTCTATCAATTACCAATTACATGTCCCAGTATCTCTGTTCTTTGGCTTACTTATATATAAGGTGGGAACAATACAACCTGCCTCATAGAAATGCTCAGGCATAATAGTAAACAGCATTTATTGACTGTTCACATAAGCCATATATACTTTGTTTGCTTTTGAGACGGAGTCTTGCTCTGTCTCCCAGGCCAGAGTGCAGTGGCACGATCTCGGCTCACTGCAACCTCCACCTCCCAGGTTCAAGTGATTCTCCTGCCTCAGCCTCCCGAGTAG
>NW_012105586.1:3198034-3199129 GCF_000951045.1 Mandrillus leucophaeus
CAGCTACTCAGGAGGCTAAGGCAGGAGAATCGCTTGAACCCTGGAGGCAGAGGCTGCATTGAGCCAAGATCACCCCACTATACTCCAGCCTGGGCAATAGAGCGAGACTCCATCTCAAAAAAGAAAAAAAAGAAAAAGAAGTGTAAGTGAATGCATCAAAACTTTGAGGAAATATTCGTCCAATATTGGCAAATTATAATCCAGTTGAACAAGTAAGTTGCTCGTAGCCTTGACAAACTAGTGAAGTTCTGACGTATCTCTTTTGATTGTTTCACTTTCCTCTTACTCCTAACATAAAATATCAACCAACATTCATGTCTGAACTATGCTCCTTGATCAATTGGGACCATAGGGAAGCTACACAACATCCAATAAAACATACTGTGAGAACTGGCTATATGGAGTTCACAATAGAGTCCTGTATATTTTAGTATTTGTAAACTGTATGCTACACATCATTTATATCAGTGAAAGTTATAATACACATGCAACATATATGCACACAGGACTGACTACCTAATTTGTGGTACCCATTGCAAACTAAAGAGGTGGAGCTGGGTGTGGTAATGTGTGCCTGCAGTCCCAGCTACTCAGGAGGCTGAGGTGGGAGGATCGCTTGAGCTCAGGTTAGAGACCAGCCTGGGCAACATAGTGAGATCTCCACTCTAAAAAAAAAAAAGACCAGACGTGGTGGCTGACGCCTGTAATCTCAACACTTTGGGAGGGCAAGGCAGGTGGATCGCTTGAGCCCAGGAGCTCAAGACCAGTCTGGACAACATGGTGAAAATCAAAGAATTAGTCAGGTGTGGGCCAGGCGCAGTGGCTCACGCCTGTAATCCCAGCACTTTGGGAGGCCGAGGCTGGCAGATCATGAGGTCAGGAGATAAGACCATTCTGGCTAACACGGTGAAACCCCATCGCTACTAAAAATACAAAAAAAAATTAGCCGGATGTGGTGGTGGGCGCCTGTAGTCCCAGCTACTTGGGAGGCTGAGGCAAGAGAATGGCATGAACCCGGGAGGTGGAGCTTGCAGTGAGCCGAGATCATGCCACTGCACTCCAGCCTGGGTGACAGAGTGAGACTCTGTCTCAAAA
>NW_012105586.1:3200399-3202140 GCF_000951045.1 Mandrillus leucophaeus
TGCAGTGGCACGATCTCGGCTCACTGCAACCTCCACCTCCCAGGTTCAAGTGATTCTCCTGCCTCAGCCTCCCGAGTAGCTGGGACTACAGGTGCCTGCCACCACGCCCAGCTAATTTTTATATTTTTAGTAGAGATAGGGTTTTACCAAGCTGGTCTCAAACTCCTGACCTCAGGTGATCCACCCGCCTTGGCCTCCCAAAGTGCTGGGATTATAGGCGTGAGCCACCATGCCCAGCCAAGTACCTCTTTTAGGTACTTTACGTGTGGTGTTAGCGTTTAACCCCCACAATAATGCCTACCAACAAAGGGACTATAATCCTTCCAGTTTTACACATAAGGAAATAGGTACTAAGTGTTGCAGCCAAATTTCAGATTCAGTTAGACTCCAAGCTGCTTTTAACAAGTACTCGATAATGTCCACCAAAATCCCTGGTACGCTGTAAGTGCTCAATAAATACTAGCTATTATTTTAGTGTAATAAATAAGAAAGTTCTTTGTAGTGGGAGTTGAACAATGAGAACACATGGACACAGGGAGGGGAACATCACACACTGGGACCTGTTGGGGGCTGGGGGGCTGCAGGAGGGCTAGCATTAGGAGAAATAACTAATGTAAATGACAAGTTGATGGGTGCAGCAAACTAACATGGCACATGTATACCTATGTAACAAATCTGCACGTTGTGCACATGTACCCTAGAACTATTATAATAGTTCTAGGGTACATGTATTATAGTTCTAGGGTACATGTAGGGTACATATATAATAGTTCTAGGGTACATATAATAAAATAAAAAGACTTGCAAAAATACAATAAAAAAAGAAAGTTCTTTGTAAACAGAAACGTACAAATGCACTAATTTCTGTTGCTATAAAATCATCTTTGATTATTAATTAGAAAACAGGGCTTTATCATATCTCAGGGTGGCAAAAATCTCCTATATGGCTGATGGAAGTAAAAATTGGTACCTCCCTTATAGAGATCAACTTGACAAGCTTCATCAAAACTGTCTGACCCTGTAATTCCATTTCAGGGAATTTATCTTGATATAGCTGTCAGGGAAGAAAATGATATATGTACAAAGGCATTCATTGCAGCATTTGTAATAGCACAAATTTGGACATAACACAAATGTCCGTTCACAGAGGACTGGAAAATGAACTATGGCACAACCATGTGATGGAACACTATGCAGCTGTAGCAACAACAAAAGGACAAGAAACTCTCTGTGTACCAAGATGGAAATGAAACCGTCCCAACAAACTTTATAAAATTAATCAGGGGCCGGGTGCAGTGGTTCACGCCTGTAATCCCAGCGCTTTGGGAGGCCAAGGCAGGCAGATCACTTGAGGTCAGGAGTTCAAGACCAGCCTGGCCAACATGGTGAAACCCCGACTCTACTAAAAATAAAAAAATTAGGCCGGACATGGTGGCTCACACCTGTAATCCTAGCACTTTGGGAGGCCAAGGCAGGCGGATTACCTGAGATCAGGAGTTCAAGACCAGCCTGGCCAACATGGTGAATCCCTGTCTTTACTAAAAATACAAAAAATTAGCTGAGCGCAGTGGCACGTGCCTGTAATCGCAGTTACTCTGCAGAGGCGCACACCTGTAATCTTAGCTACTCTGGAGGCTGAGGCAGGAGAATCGCATGAACCCGGGAGGCAGAGGTTGCAGTGAGCCAAGATCATGCCACTGCACTCTAGCCTGGGCTACAGAGAGAGACTTGGTCTCAAAAA
>NW_012105586.1:3202190-3205797 GCF_000951045.1 Mandrillus leucophaeus
ACAAAAATTAGCTGGCGTGGTGGTGCACACCTGTAATCCCAGCCACTCGGGAGGCTGAGGCAGGAGAATCGCTTGAACCCAGGAGGTGGAGGTTGTGGTGAACTGAGATCACACCACTGCACTCCAGCCTGGGCGACAGAGTGAGACTCTGTCTCAAAATAAAATAAAATAAATCGGGGAAGGGAGGGAGAGAAATGAAAATAAAGCTTGCAGCACGTTCAGCATTCATCGTGAGGTCACGTTGAACTCTGAGACACTTCCTCATAGTTGTTTGCTGCCTACTGTCCCAGAATCACGCAGACCCTGTCATCAGACAACCTAAGCTTGCAAAACATTGTTTTCCACCTGAGGTATTCTTCCAGGTCCTGCATATCAGTGAAACTACTGGTGACAGCCATTGTGAAAGACCCCACAGGGAGCTAACTCACCAAAGAATGCAGTTTCCACATCCCGATGATTTCATCCCCCTTACCCCGACCAATAAACGATACCAAATTTACAGCCTCTTTCCCTCTACAATCCCCTTAAAAACCCCAGCTCATGCCAGGCTCGGTGGCTCATCACTGTAATCCCAGCACTTTGGGAGGCCAAGGGTAGGTGGATCAAGAAGTCAGGAGTTTGAGACCAGCCTGACCAACACGGTGAAACCCTGTCTCTACTAAAAATACAAAAATCAGCCAGGTGTGGTGGCACGCACCTGTAATCCCAGCTACTCGAAAGGCTGAGGCACAAGAATTGCTTGAACCTGGGAGGCAGCGGTTGCAGTGAGCTGAGATCCTGCCACTGTACTCCAGCCTGGGGAACAGAGTGAGACTCCATCACAAGGAAAAGAAAAAAAAAAAAAAAAGGCCAGCCCAGAATTCCTTGGGGAGATGAATTTGGAGGTCTCCTCCTGTTACAGTAGGTAACTAGTCAGACCTGAGCAGAGCAGGAGAGGCCCCCACCCCCTAACCCCAGGAATATCAAGCAACCATTGGGTGATGGGCAGGCAGTTAAGCTATTGCGCTAAAATAATAATTGATTGTAGCTGGTGCCAGGGAAAGGCAGTCTCCCAAAAGACAGAAACACCTGAAACTGGTGATCAGCAGCTTCCCATAAGATCTCAGGAGCTGAGCGAGTAGGCTCAAGCATGGGCACTAAGAGGCAAAATGGCGGATGATCTTCCTCTAGGAACACTGGACTGGTAAGGGAAGCACACCGTGAGTGAGCATGTGCACAACTCCAGTAAACACACTGCACATGCGCGCCCACCCAAGTGCTGACAGGCCACCCTGCATGTGGACAGCCCACCCCAAGGGAAGAATCAGGGGAGAAGGGAAGCAAGACCCTGCAGTATGCTAACCCGAAGTCACGGTCAAACAGCGCACTTCATCTCTCAGGTCAACTGCTTGGTCCTCTTCCAAGTGTCCTTTCATTCCTGCTCTAACACTGTTTAATAAACTTTCTCTCCTGTTCTGAAACTTGCCTCAGTCTCTCACTCTGCCTATGCCCCTCAGTTGAATTCTTTCTTCCGAGGAGGCAAGAACTGAGCTTGCTGCAGACTATGGAGATTCAGCACTGGTAATACTCCCATCTCCTCACTTGGCTGCCCTGTGATCATTAAACTCTCTCTCTGTTGCAGACTCTGCTGTCTCATTGTATTGGTCTGTTGCTGTGCAGCAGGCATATAAACCTGTTGGAACTGTAAGAGAAAGATCTACAAGATACACTAAAATTTTAAAAATGCAAAATAGTGCATATAGTATAACAAAAGGGGAAAATAAGAATATATGTATGGGCTGGGCGTGGTGGCTCGTGCCTGTAATCCTAGCATTTTGGGAGGCTGAGGTGAGTGGATCAACTGAGTTCAGGAGTTTGAGACCAGCTTGGCTAATGTGGTGAAGCCTCATCTCTACTAAAAATTAAAAAATTAGCTAGGCATGATGGCACAGGCATGTAATCCCAGCTACTGGGGAAGCTGAGGCACGAGAATCACTTTAACCTGGGAGGCCGAGGTTGCAGTCACCCAAGATCATGCCACTGCACTCCAGCCTGGGCCACAGAATGAAATTCTGTCTCAAAAAAAAAAAAAAGGGAATATACATACTCATATATTTGCTTGTTTTTGCAGACAGAAAATCTAGGGATGCATAAGAAACTGAGAAAATACGTAGTCAAGGGGCAAGGGTGGAGCAAGACTTTTCATGATAAATATAACTTGTTTATTTTGAGATTTGAATAGTGACTATATTGCATATTAGAAATTTTTAATGATAAAAACATAGATGTTGGGCCAGGTGCGATGGCTCACACCTGTAATCCCAGCACTTTGGGAGGCTGAGGCAGGCAGATCACCTGAGGTCAGGAGTTCAAGACCAGCCTGGCCAACATGGCGAAACCCCGTCTCTACTAAAAATACAAAAATTACCCGGGTGTGGTGGCGGGCACCTGTAATCCCAGCTACTCAGGAGGCTGAGGCACGAGAATCACTTGAACCCAGGAGGCGGAGGTTGTAGTGAGCCGAGATTGTGCCACTGCACTCCAGCCTGGGTGAGAGAACGAGACTCCATCTAAAAAATATAAAAATTAAAAAGTTGTTGAACATCAGTGAAAATGTAAAGTTTAGAGGAACAGTTATCTCACAGAAGCAATGAAAAGAGGCTAAATCTAAAGTAGCCATTATTACTTGGGAGGCTGAGGCAAGAGAATCGCTTAAACCCGGGAGGTGGAGGTTGCAGTGAGGCGAGATCGCTGCCCTGCACTCCAGCCTAGGTGACAGAGTAAGACTGTCTCAAAAAAAAAAAAAAGGTAGCAATTATAATTTTTTTTTTTTTTTTTGAGACAGGGTCTCACTCTGTCAACTCAGGATGGAATGCAGTGGCGAGATCACAGCTCACTGCAGCCTTGACCTCCTGGACTCAAGTGATCCTCCCACCTCAGCCTCCTAAGTAGCTGGGACCACAGGTGCATGCCACCACACCAGCTAATTTTTTGCATTTTTTGTAAGGGTGAGGTTTCACCATGTTGCCCAGGTTGGTCTCAAACTCCTGGGCTCACACAATCCACCTGCCTCAGCCTCCCAAAGTGTTGGGTCACTGTGCCTGGCCAATATCATAGGTATTAACAACAACAAAAAAAAACCCTGCCAAACAAAGCATTTTGTTAGCCACAGAATATTATCAACCATCTTTATTTATTTATTTATTTATTTATTTATTTATTTATTTGAGATTGGGGTCTCACTATGTTGCCCAGGCTGGTCTCAAATGCCTGGGCTCATGCAATCTTCCTGCTTTGGCCTCCCAAAATGCTGGGATTACAGGTGTGAGCCACTGCACCCAGCCCAACCGTCTTTAATTTGGCAGTTTAGGCCTTCTGAAAACTCATTCCTTCTACCTTCACTTCTTTTTATTACATAAGTAATTGATGATAATGTATAAAGAAAAAGTGTCTTTCCCATTGTGCACATCTCCCCATGTAAACATAGACATATGAGAAAAGCATAAATATTTTTGTAAATGGTTATATTATACTTACATTGTTGTATAATTTGTAATTTTTGAACTAGTTGTGAACCTTTTCCTTCTTAGCAAATATTCATCTCATTACTACTATTTCTTGTTTTTTT
>NW_012105586.1:3206697-3232171 GCF_000951045.1 Mandrillus leucophaeus
ATTTAGGAATTTTCAGTGTTTACTATGACAAATAGCACTGTGATTAAAAAAAAAAAAAAGAAATGTAGTCAAATCCACTTTTGCCATTGATTTCTTTTTTTTTTTTTTTCCAATTTGTAGAGACATTGTCTCACTATTTGCCCAGACTGGTCTGGAACTCCTGGCCTCAAGCGATCCTCGTGCCTCAGCCTCCCAAAGTGCTGGGATTACAGGCGTGGGCCACTGTAACCAGCAGCTATTTATTTTCTTTGGTATGTATGTATGTATGTATGTATGTATGTATGTATGCATGTATTCATTGAGACAGAGATTTCTCAGTTGCCCAGGCTGGAGTGCAGTGGCACGATCTCAGCTCACTACAACCTTTGCCTCCCGGGTTCAGGCGATTCTCGTGCCTCAGCCTCCCGAGTACCTGGGATTACAGGCGTGCGCCACAATGCCCACCTAATTTTTGTATTTTTAGTAGAGACGCGGGGGAGTTTCACCATGTTGGCCAGGCTGGTCTCGACTCCTCCTGACCTTAAGTGATCCGCCCGCCTCGGCCTCCCAAAGTGCTGGGATTACGGGCGTGAGCCACCGCGCCGGGCCAGCTATTGATTTTTTGAAACGATTAAAAAAATATAATGTTTCTTTGAAAATTTTTATTTATGAGTACCTCTTTTGGTTAAAACTTGGCTATGGTTTCTCTGGAATGATCCTGAATTGGATAATTTTGGGAAAGTGAGAAAATCTAATTAAAAACATTTTCAAATGCTTATTAAATGTAACAAAAGAGAAATCATAGGATCCATAAAGAGCGCTAGACCGAAACGTCTTCTGATGCAGTAATTCCTGGGCGCCAGCATTGCTCACACTCTCCTCTCAGAATTACACCGGGAGGGGTCGCGAACCTCTGCTAGCCGCTCTTGGTGCGATCCGGAGCTACCCAGACAGCGGACTCCCTGAGTTCACAGCCCGGATGCAGAGGGGAATCCTAGCAGCGCCGCACCGGATGTGTGAGTGGAAGTGACTGAGGTCA
This sequence comes from Mandrillus leucophaeus, assembly GCF_000951045.1. Lineage (NCBI taxonomy): Eukaryota > Metazoa > Chordata > Mammalia > Primates > Cercopithecidae > Mandrillus > Mandrillus leucophaeus. Next base: position 3,207,716 of record NW_012105586.1, read on the forward strand.
ACTCACGACCGATTGGTTCTCCCGAGTGGACCCAAGCCTGTTTTCAGCTGCCACTGGCCGCGTGGTTTGTCTATTTGAATAGTCCCCGCCCCCTGGAGAAGCCGGGTCCTGAAGCTTCACTTCTTCTTCATTACTATTGGCCTGTTTTTCAGTCCATCTTCTTTCTGTACGTGTCGATTGGTCCTCAGGGCTAGGAACCCTCCTTCCCTCGCTCCCGGTTTAGAGGACAGCGGGGAAGGCGGGCGGTGGGGCAGGGGGCCTGAGGCGGCGGTAGCGGTGCTGGCGGCGGCAGCTGAGGCCTTGGCCGAAGCCGCACGGTGAGTCTAGGGCCTGGAACGACCCCTCTGAGGCGGCGTAATGTCCAGACCCACGGCCAACCTGCCCGTGGGGGGGCAGGGGAAGCCGCCCGTCTGGGACGTGGGGTCCCCACACTGCCGGCCCCACGACCTGGGCACCGTCTGAGCCCTTGAGTCCCACCCCTCGAGGCAACGCCCACCTCCCCGGGACCCCCAAGAGACCCCTGCACCCTTCGGCCCGCGGTACGTCCGCCCGAAGGCCGGCCCATCAGCTCTGGTACTGCCCTTTGGGTCTTTTGCCTGTTACAGCCACCCTTTTTTCTGAGCCACGTACAAAAATTTTGTATCTCTGCCCCAGGGAACACCAGCGTCCGTGTCAGCCCCTTATCCTCCACCGTGGACACTTCTCAGAGACCCAGTCACCGAAACTGAGCTCGGTTACATCGTTGGGGTACATCCTCTCGCCTTCTTCCCCAGCCCCATCCCTATTTCTCCCATCCAATTTTAACTTACTTAAGCCCTATCAAGACCCTTAGGATGTTTGACTTCAGATATCCTGAGTTTAATTGAATTCAGCCTGGAGCAGATGGCCTGTGGGCCTCAGACCATATGAAGTTACACTGGTTCTTTCCTGAGCCTTTCCTTGCCAGCCTCCTTCCCCCCTTTCATACACACACACATACACACAAACTGGAGTAGTTTTCTTAGTAGGGATTCTTAAGTTTCTTCTCCCCTAAAGGGTGACATTTCTTTCTGCAGTCTTCTTCTTGGCACTGGAGTATTTGAAAGCTTTTCAAAACCAATTATTCCCTGTTTTTCCTCTGTGCCTTACAAATTGGTTCAAAAATAAGAATTTTGAGAAATTGGTTTTGTAGCATAAGCTGAACATACTTCGGATAGGTATATGTTACACCCATAGCAGTGTGGGCATAATTGAGGAATGAAGGAATGATCTCAGAAACTAATTGGTTTCTTTTAGCTTACCCCCTGTAGAACTGCATTGTTCAGTACAAGAACCACCAGCCACATGTGGCTGTAGAACACTTGAAATGTGACTAGTTCGGGTGGCTCACACCTGTAATCCCAGCACTTTGGGAGGCCAAGGCGGGTGGATCACCTGAGGTCAGGAATTTGAGACCAGCCTAGCCAACATGATGAAACCCCATCTCTACTAAAAATACAAAAAAGATTAGCCAGGTGTGGTGCTGCACATATGTAGTCCCAGCTACTTGGGAAGCTGAAGCAGGAGAATCATTTGAACCCAAGAGGTGGAGGTTGCAGTGAGCCAAGATCACGCCACTGCACTCCAGTCTGGGTGACAGAGAGCAAGACTCTGTCTCAAAAAATAAATAAAAGTGACTAGTCCAAATTGACATTGTCGTAAGTGTAAAATGCACATTAGATTTTGAAGACGCGCTACAAAAAAAGAATGGACACTATATCAATTTTTAAAATATTGATAACATGTTGAAATGATATTTTGGATATATTGGTTTAAGTAATTAATTTCACCTGTTTCTTTTCACCTTTTAAAATATGGCTACCAGCAGCTTTAAAATTACATTTGTGGATCACTGTATTTCCTCTTTTTTTTTTTTTTTTTTTCAATTGGGATGGAGTTTTGCTCTTGTCGCCCAGGCTGCAGTGCAATGGCGCAATCTTGGCTCACTGCAACCTCTGCCTCCTGGGTTCAAGTGATTCTCCTGCCTCAACCTCCCAAGTAGCTGGGATTACAGGCACGCACTGCCATGCCTGGCTAATTTTGTATTTTTGGTAGAGATGGAGTTTCACCATATTCCCCAGGCTGGTCTCAAACTCCTGACCTCAGGTGATCTGCCTGCCTTGGCCTCCCGAAGTGCTGGGATTACAGGCGTGAGGCACTGTGCCTGGCCTATATTTCTATTAGACAATGCTGCTATAGAATAATAATCTGTCTTTTTAGACTGAACTTGAGCAAAGGGGCAGTCTTAGTCTTTTTTGATTCTTTCCCTACCTCCCCACATTTGTTACCTGGCACTGTGCCATGTACATAGTAGTAGTAGTAATAATAATAGCTAACAATTATTAAGAACTCAGTATATGCCCTGCACTGTTTTAAATTCTTTTTGACATGTATTAACTCATTTAGTCCTCACATCAACCCATGAACTAGGTACTATTATCTTCCTATTGTAGTTGAAGAAACAGACATTTTTAGTGTCTTTCTCAAGGTATATAACCTTGTTTTTGTTTTCGTTTGTTTTTGTTTTGAGACAGTGGAGTGGCAGGATCTTGGCTCAGGGCAACCTCCACCTCCCAGGTTCAAGTGATTCTCCTGCCTCAGCCTCCCGGGTGGCACATGCCACTACGCCCAGCTAAGTTTTGTATTTTTAGTAGAGATGGGATTTCACCATGTTGGCCAGGCTGGTTTCGAACTCCTGACCTCAGGTGGTCCTCCTGACTCGGCCTCCAAAACTGCTCAAGGTATCTAACCCAAGGATTCAAACCCAAGTAGGCTAGCTCCCATAGCCCGCAATTTGACCCTCCCTACCACACTGCCTCTTTTAAACATCAGTCATTGTTTAATGAATCTAGGCTTTCTAAATGTTCCTCAATAAGATCTCTCAACCTTTTTAGAATCCCCTGCCTGACAAGGGCTTGGGGGAGATCTGTGTTGGATTACCAGGGCCATAAGTAAATTTATCACCATACTTTCTTGTTCAGAATATTAAAGGAAACTTCTCTTTAAAGAACCTCAGGGCAAGATGCTTGGAACCGGACCTGCCGCCGCCACCACCGCTGCCACCACATCTAGCAATGTGAGTGTTCTACAGCAGTTTGCCAGTGGCCTGAAGAGCCGGAATGAAGAGACCAGGGCCAAAGCTGCCAAGGAGCTCCAGCACTATGTCACCATGGAACTCCGAGAGGTGCTTCTGCGATTTGGGGCCAGTCATTGTGGGATGTTTGGGCTAAATGTATCATCACTGGTTTAGACTTTTTTTGGACAGCTAAGCGAGGATTTGGAAAACAGAGATTATTTTAGAAAGGCACTCAACCTCTCACATCCATAAAACATGCAGGTTCTTTTGCAGCAGTTGCACATTTCTGTGGCATTTTTCTTGTTTGTGGTCACATTTTAGGGGCCAGAATAGACTTAGCTGTTTCTTTTAGCTTTTTCTTTTTTCCTTACCACATACCACACCCTCAAATGCTTTCTGTCTGATAACAGTGATTGGGATGGGTTTGGAGAGTTGAGAACTAGGGACTTTCTAAATAGAGACCAGACTTGAGGTCAGAGACAGTATCTTGTTTATCCTTGTATCCCTGGTACTAGAAAGAACATAGGACAGAACATTTTCTGCGACAGAGTAGATACCCAATAAATATTTGTTAAATAATCAGAGGATTGCAAGTTCAGGTGCTCTACAGTGTAATCCTGTAGAAGTGGGCAGTAGCTTGTCTTCTTTGGTTTGAACTATACTGCCTGCTTCTCAGGATCTAATCTTTAGATGCCAGCCCACTCCCACCACCACAGTCAGAGAATTACTAGAAATTGTTCTGATTATATCTTCTTTTGCAGATGAGTCAAGAGGAGTCTACTCGCTTCTATGACCAGCTGAACCATCACATTTTTGAATTGGTTTCCAGCTCAGATGCCAATGAGAGGAAAGGTGGCATCTTGGCCATAGGTAAGGACAGATTCTCTGGTCACAAAAACAACACATTCACCTTTGTGCCCATTGCACCCTGTGTCTGCCACTTACTGGATGCTAGTTCATATTTGCTTAATGAAATTTAAGAAGCCTGTGGCTTTTAATTCTAGCAGCAGTCCTGGGCTACAGGAAAAACGTATTTTTAGATGTGGAGGTGGAGTCTCAGAACCATTGAGTGACTTTTCAGACAGTTTACCAGAGCTGAGACTGGAAGCCAGCTTTCTTTCCCCTCCTTCATGTTGCGTTTTGTGGGCTCTGGTTCCTCAGTAGAGCAGGGTTTTGCATAGTGGGGCTCACAAATGGAAAAGTGGAATCGGTATAGTTAATAAAAAGCAGGTCTCTTTTTTTTTGAGATGGAATCTTACTCTGTTGCCCAGGCTGGAGTGCAGTGGTGCAATCTTGGCTCGTGGCAACCTCCGCCTCCTGGGTTCAAACGATTCTTGTGGCTCAGTCTCCCGAGTAGCTGGGATTACAGGCACCTGCCACCATGCCCGGCTAGTGTTTGTACTTTTAGTAGAGACAGGGTTTCACCATGTTAGGCAGGCTGGTCTCGAACTCCTGACCTCGAGTGATCTGCCCACCTCAGCCTCCCAGAGTGCTGGGATTACAGGTGTGAGCCACCACACCTGGCCAGGCAGGTCATTTTTAACTTCTAAGGACTGATCATCAGTCCTGTGAATTATTATCCAGTCTCACTTGCTTTCCCTTTTTGGGGGACTAGGGGGGAAAATTATACTAGCATAAGATTATTTTGCTGTATGTAAATATTTCTGGCATAAGTATTAAATATCTGGGTTAAAATAAAAATTGTGTCCTTGCCCTCTAGAAGTGTACTCAAAGTAGAATGGAGGGATCACTTGCCAGCTTTTTTTTTCTTTTTTTTTTTCCTGAGACAGAGTCTTGCTCTGTCACCCAGGCTGGAGTGCAATGGCGCAATGTCGGCTCACTGCAACCTCCGCCTCCCGGGTTCAAGCAATTCTCTTGCCTCAGCTTCCCAAGTAGCTGGGACTACAGGTGCATGCCGCCACACCCGACTAATTTTTTGTTGTTGTTGTTGTATTTTAGTGGAGAAGGGGTTTCACCATATTGCCCAGGCTGGTCTCGAACTCCTGAGCTCAGGCAATCCGCCCACCTTGGCCTCCCAAAGTGCTAGGATTACAGGCTTGAGCCACTGCACCTGGCCAGCACTTGCCAGCTTTTAGTTGAAGTCTGTGTACTTTCCTGGTCAGCCTATGCCCCATCATCACCTTTTGCCTTCCTCTCTTTTCCAGCCAGCCTCATAGGAGTGGAAGGTGGGAATGCCACCCGAATTGGCAGATTTGCCAACTATCTTCGGAACCTCCTCCCCTCCAATGACCCAGTTGTCATGGAAATGGCATCCAAGGCCATCGGCCGCCTTGCCATGGCAGGAGACACTTTCACCGCTGAGTATGTGGAATTTGAGGTGAAGCGAGCCCTGGAATGGCTGGGTGCTGACCGCAATGAGGGCCGGAGACACGCAGCTGTGAGTGCCTGCAGGGAGGAGCACAGCCAGGCTTGGGGAGCGATGGTGTCATGGTGGGGTCTTTTGCTTCCTTCTGAGGCTCATCCTTGAAAAAGGCTGGTTAGAAGGGCTAGGATTCCAGGCTGTGAGATGGGGTAGAGTCTGTCCTTAAGAGAGAATCTAGCAGTGGTGTGGTAGGGATCAGAAGCATCAGCCGCATGCTTTCCAGTCCGCTGCCCTTCAGAGGAGGCAGTACTGTGAGGAGGGGGCATGGTACCAGGAGAAGGACACACACTTGGACCCTGGCTCAAGTCTTGGCTTTACAACTTCCTACCTAACTCTGTAACCTGGGGCAGCTTCTGACCTTCAGTTTCTTCCTCTGTCAAATAAAAATAACAACAAGATTAAACATTAAACAGGATTATCCATTCAATAATTGTTTACTACATACCTACAGTATTCCAGGTAGAGTTCTATGCTATTAGTATAGTGATATAGAAAGCATAAAACACATCTGCACTTCCAGAGCTTATATTCAAACATTACAAGCATTCTGTGTTTGTAAACAACTTAGGATAGTGACCACTGAGATGTTTAATCAAATTTACTTTCTTCCTCTGTCCGCAGAATTTCCTAGCTGGAAGAGTGAGCAAGCCTTCTCTGTTCCTAGTGTGTATGGTTCTAAGATGATAAAAGACCGTACTCCTGAGAGAACAAAGCACTGGTACCGACGAGAGTTCTCGGTTTGTCTTTTTCTCCAGGTCCTGGTTCTCCGTGAGCTGGCCATCAGCGTCCCTACCTTCTTCTTCCAGCAAGTGCAGCCCTTCTTTGACAACATTTTTGTGGCCGTGTGGGACCCCAAACAAGCCATCCGTGAGGGAGCTGTGGCCGCCCTTCGTGCCTGTTTGATTCTCACCACCCAGCGTGAGCCGAAGGAGATGCAGAAGCCTCAGTGGTACAGGGTGAGGAGATGGGTCCGTTCCCAACACTAGGAAAGCACGTCTACATAGAGAGTCACCTGGCCTGAGGGGCAGCCACAGGCCCTTGCCATGGAGCAAGAATCAGTTTTTGTTTTGGTCTCAAATGAATTTTTTTTTTTTTTTTTTGAGCTGGATTGCCCAGGCTGAAGTGCAGTTGCACAATCTCAGCTCATCGCAACCTCTGCCTCTCGGGTTCAAGCGATTCTCCCACCTTAGCCTCCCCAATAGCTAGCACTACAGGCGTGTACCACCACGCCTAGCTAATTTTTGTAATAGAAACAGGTTTTTGCCATGTTGACCAGACTGGTCTCGAATTCCCAACCTCAGGTGATCCACCTGCCTTGGCCTCCCAAAGTGCTAGGATTACAAGCATGAACTACCGTGCCTGGTCTCCAGTGAATTTTTTATGCTCAGTATGAATCAATAGTTACTTTATTGCATTTTTCTAAAGCAAACATATATGGATTGCCACACCATTATTCTATACGTTATTTTATGTATGACTAAGAATGCAAATATGCCACTTAAACTGTGACTTGGTACCTCTTTTTTTTTTTTTTTTTTTGAGTCTGGGTCTTGCTCAGTCACCAGGCTGGAGTTCAGTGGTACGATTTTGGCTCACTGCATCCTCTGCCTCCTGGGTTCAAGTGATTCTCCTGCCTCAGCCTGCCGAGTACCTGGGACTACAGGCATGTGCCATTATGCCCAGCTAATTTTTGTATTTTCAGTAGAGATGGGATTTCACCGTGTTGGCCAGGATGGTCTCGATCTGTTGACCTCATGATCCACCCGCCTCGGCCTCCCAAAGTGGTGGGATTACAGGCATGAGCCACTGTGCCCGGCTGACTTTGTACCTTCTTCTTATCAATAATTATAAGACATCTCATCCGGATTCTCATGCCTGTAATCCCAACACTTTGGGAGGCCAAGGCAGAAGGATTGCTTAAGCTCAGGAGTTTGAGACCAGCCTGGGCAGCATGTGGGACCCCATCTCTACAAAAAATAAAAAAATTAGCTGAGCCTCGTGTTACATGCCTGTGGTCCCAGCTATTTGAGAGGCTGAGGCGGGAGAATTGCTTGAGCCCAAGAGATCAAGGCTGCAGTGAGTCATGATCACACCACTGCACTCTAGCCTTGGCAATGAAGTGAGACTCTGTCTCGGAAAAAAAAGACATCTCTTTTCAGAGATGTTAAAATATGGAAAAATAGGTGTCTTAAAATCAGTGTGATACAAATGATACCAATTTAGAAAGTGCCAGTTCTCTCTGTTCTAGTATCATGAGGCCTGTGCTGATTACTGCTGCAGAGGGAACTTATCAGTGAGTCTTATATTAGAAAAAGAGCTCTGAACATGGGATTGAGAGACCTGGGTTCCAGTCTTGCCTTTGCTGTGTTGTCTTGGACAAGTCACTTAAATTCTGTGAGTCTGTGTTTTTAGCTGTTAAATAGAGATGATGGTGGTATCTTCCTCAAAGGCTTATTATGAGAATTGAAGCCGGGGCCGGGCGTGGTGGCTCACACCTGTAATCACAGCACTTTGGGAGGCTGAGGTGGGTGGATAACTTGAGGTCAGGAGTTTGAGACCAGCCTGGTTAATATGGTGAAGCCCTATCTCTACTAAAAATACAAAAATTAGCTAGGCGTGGTGGTGTGTGCCTGTAATCTCAGCTACTCGGGGGAACTGAGGCAGGAGAATCACTTGAACCCAGGAGATGGAGATTGTGGAGAGCCGAGATTGCACCACTGCACTCCAGCCTGGGCAACAAAGCAAGACTCCGTCTCAACAAAAAAAGGAATTGAAGCTGAATTAAATAAAAGAGATTGATCAGTTTTGTCGATAACTGGCACAAGGCACTGAGCAGGCATGGTAACACCTCAGAACCCCCAGTGTAGATGGGATGGGCCTATATTCTTTCTGGGTTTGTACTCTGTCTCTAATAAAGGCACCCTGTCTCTTTACATAGCACACATTTGAAGAAGCAGAGAAAGGGTTTGATGAGACCTTGGCCAAAGAGAAGGGCATGAATCGGGATGATCGGATCCATGGAGCCTTGCTGATCCTTAACGAGCTGGTCCGAATCAGCAGCATGGAGGGAGAGGTGAGAAGCCACGGCAGAGGGGATTCCAGGCTCCCCATGTACCATTCTGTGAGCAAGGCAAGGCGAGATCCATGTCCTCATGGAGCTGACATTTTGTGGTGGGAAACATAATAAGTAAGTAAGATAATTTCAGATAGCAGTAAGTTCTATGAAGAAAGTTAAAGAAGAGTGGGATAGAGAGTGACCGGGATGGGATGAGTGGAGGGTCGGGGAAGGTCCTCTCTGAGGTGGTGTTATTTGAGGAGGGTCCACGTGATACAAAGGAGCTACCTTGCAGCAGGCCAGGGAACTGTGTTCCAGGCTGAGGCTTTGAGGCAGAAGAGTGTGAGACACTGATGAAACGGAAGGGAAGTATGGCTGGTGTACCGGGAGCAAGGGAGAGGGAAGGAGGGGCCAAATTAATAGGCCCGCAGTTCACAGTAAACACGAGCTTTTGCAGGGTAGACATTGGAAGTGTGCACACAGGCAAATAATGTGATGTCATGCATTTCTAACAATCACTGACTGCTTATAGGAAAAACTGTGGGGAAAGGCAGGAATGAAAGCAGGGAGACCAATTAGGAGATGTGTTGACTTGAGAAGGTGGGTTTAAAAGTACATGGATTTTATTAGGGAAACAGCCTTCAAGAGAATATGGGGAGGGAGCTGGGAGAACCATCAGACCACAATGTACATCTGACCCTGAGTAAGCAAGAGGGTAAAATACAGATAGAAGTGTCCTAGCCTACTATGCAGGGCCACTGCAGGGTCCTCAAGCCAAAGTTGGCCATCGGAGAGGTCTGTGTCTCCGAGGAGCAGGACAGCCTTAGCATCCCTACTGTGTTCTGTCATTGACTGGGAGCAATGGTGATGGGTTTCAGAGCAGCAGCTGGGGCCCTTGGTTATGTGCCTTGTAGTTGAAGGTTGCATTCTCACGGCTGCCAGACAAAGCTATTACAGTAGTCTGGATGAGTGACAGTGGTGGCTTTGACTAAGAATGGTGGCACAGATACTGAGAAGTAGTTGATTGAGGATATATTTGGGAGGTAAAGCTCCATCTGTGAGACTGGCTGTAGAAAACAAGCTGTGAAATTTTACCCCGGGGATTCCTGCTTATAATAGACACAGTGCTTGTTAGATAATAGCTGTGCCCAGATGTGGAAGCAGCGCATGCAGCAGTGTGCAGAAGCAGGAGGAGTCTGGCTTCAGATCCCCACCGCTCTGTTGACTGTGTGACTCAGGCAAATTACCTGTTTAACCTCATTTTTCTCCCTTTGGACGGGAGCTCTTACCTACCTCATTGGGTTCTTGTATGATTTCTAAATGATGTTGGCCTTCTATATCCATGAGTTCTACATCTGGATTCAACTAGTAATGGTTCACAAATACCCAGAGCTGGGTGCAGTGGCCCACACCTGCAATTTCAGCACTTTGGGAGGCTGAAGTGGGAAGATCACTTGAGCCCAGGAGTTTGAGACCAGCCTGGGCAAAAGATGGTGAGACCGTGTCTCTATGAAAAAATTTTTTTTAACTTTTTAAAAAGAAAAAAAAAATCAAAGAAAAAAACAATACAACAATTTAAAGATAATACAAATTTTTAAAAATACAGTGCAACAAATATTTACATAGCATTTACATTGTATTAGGTATTATAACTAGCATAGAGATGATTTAAAGTATGTGGGAGGCTATACATAGGTTATATGCAAATGCTATGTTACTTTATCTGAGGGACTTGAGCATCTGCAGATTTTGGTATCTACGGTGGGTCATGGAACCAACCCCCATGGATACTAAGGGGATGACTATATATGTGAGGTGTCCAGCACAGCACCTGATACACAGTGGGCGTTCTATAAGCAGTAAGCTTCAGATTTTCCTTCCTGAGTTTAATATGATGTTTTCCATTGTAATCTGGGTGGCTATGAGATCTTTGTTTCCTCTCATTAAAACAGAACAATATCACCTAGCTCATAGAGTGGTTGTCAGATTTAAGTGAAATAGTTCTTGTGAAGGTGGTTTGTAAATTATAAGAAACTATCCAAGGCTGGGCATGGTGGCTCATGCCTGTAATCCAAGCATTCTGGGAGGCCGAGGTGGGAGAATCAGTTGAGCTCAGGAGTTTGAGACCAGCCTGGGCAACATAGTGAGACGTCGTCTCCAAAAAAAAAAAAAAGAAAAAAGAAACTATCCAAATATAAGGTATTAAAATTTTACAATTTGTTCATTCATTCAACACATATTAATTGAGCACCTAGTATATGCCAGCTACACTGTGTCCTAAGAGCTAGAATAATCCAGCAGTGAACAAAATAGATTCCATTCTTATAGGGAAAGATAGATAATATACAAGTAAAAACCTGTTATATATCACCTATTATATATCATATGGTTATAAGAGCTATGGAGAAAAGTAGAGTAAGGAAGGGGAATACAGAATGCTAGCCTAGATTAAGGAATACATTTTAAAACGTGGTGCCATTTGAGTACAGCCATGAAGGAGGTTAGAAAAAAGCCTTACAGGTATCTGGGGAAGAGCATTCTAGGCAGTGGGCCTGAGGCAGGAGCGTGCTGGTGTATCAGAGGAGCAGCAAATACTGAATAGCAGCTCCCCTACCACGGCTGAGCAGAGTGAGCAGGAGAGGTGTGTGGGGATATGGGGTCAGAGGAACACCTAGGGGAAGGAAGGGGCATATCACATAGGGCCTTTGTGTGGGAAGTGGGAAGCTTTAAGTGGGCTTTGAGCAGTGGAGTGACATTTAACTCATATTTCAAAAGGATCACTCTTGCCAGTGTGTTGAGAATGGATTGTTAGAGAGCCAAGGACTAAAGCCAGGAATCCAGTTAGGAGGGAACTGCCACAGTCTTAGCGGGGGATATTTGTGACTCAGACCACAGTGGGAGCTATGGAGTTGCAAGAAGCAACTGGATTCTGAATTTGGGATTTGCTGATGGTTTGGAGGTAGATGGAGAGGAAGAAGTGTCAAGGTGTTTGGCCTGAGTATTAGGAGGATAAAGTTGCCATTCACTGCAGTGGGAAGACTGAAATGGGAGGAGCAGGCTTGAAGGAGAAGGCTGGGAGTTTGGTTTTGAACCTGTTATCTTAGAGACCTGTTGGGCACCTGAGTGGAGATACTGAATAGTTCTGGGGAGAGGTCTGGGCAAGGGGGATAGATTTGGGCATTGTCAGGGAACTAGTATAGTTGGAGAAGAGATGGGGTCTGTGAACCTGAGGTCAGGAGATGAAGAGGACCAAGGGGGATGGGGAAGGAATAGCCAGGGAGGGAGGAGGAGAGCCAGGAGAGTTTAGAGTCTGAGAAGCCAAGTGAAGAAAGGGCTTCAAGGAGGTGAAAGTATCAGTTGAATGCTGCAGATAAGTCAAATAAGATGAGGACTGAGAATTGACCATTGGATTTAGCAGCTTAAGACTCATTGGTAACTTTGATAAGAGGAGTGGATAAGATTTTCTGAAAAGTGAAAATATGTGTGTCAAGAAAAGTTTAGAAGTTTGGAAAACTTGTGTCTCTTTCTCAATTTGGAGTCTTGGAGGATGAGTACTCCCCAACCCTGCTCCTGCGGCCCCAAGACCGAGTCTTGCTCTGTTGCCCAGACTGGAGTACAGTTGGTGTGATCTCAGCTCACTGCAACCTCCGCCTCCTGGATTCAAGCAATTCTTCTGCCTGAGGCTCCCGAGTAGCTGGGATTATAGGCATGTGCCACCACAACCAGCTAATTTTTGTATTTTTAGTAGAAACAGGTTTTCACCATGTTGGTCAGACTGGTCTCGAACTCCTGACCTCATTATCTGCCCTCTTCGGCCTCCCAAAGTGCTGGGATTATAGGTGTGAGCCCTTGCTTCTGGCTGAGGATGAGTAATTAAGCAGCCCTTTGTAAAGGGAATAGACATGAGTTCTCAGTCAGCTTATTCCATACCACCTGTGGATTCCTAGGATTCTGAGAAAATTACTTGGTTAAGTTTTTGTTTTTTGTTTTTTTGAGACAGAATTTCTCTCATTCCCCAGACTGGATGGCCGTGGTACGATCTTGGCTCACTGCAACCTCTGCCTGCTGGGTTCAAGTGATTCTCCTGCCTCAGCCCCCGAGTAGCCAGGACTACAGGCACGCGCCATGACACCCGGCTAATTTTTTGTATTTTTAGTAGAGATGGGGTTTCACCATGTTGGCCAAGCTGGTCTTGAACTCCTGACCTCAGGTGATCCACCCACCTCGGCCTCCCAAATTACCGGGATTATAGGCATGAGCCACCATGCCCGGCCTGCTTAAATTTTTACCTGGGTTTCCAGAGGGGAAGAAAGAGATCAGACAGTCCTTAACAGGATGCTAGCAGGGGCCTCCCATCACCTTTGCAAGCCTCATTGCGGTGACCTAGGTCAGTAGTCACAGCAATATGCAAGTCGGCCTTTCCAAACTAAGTGAGGAGTCCTGGGAGGTGAGAACCCTTGGCAAGGCAGCCGTCTGCTGCTGCTTTATTTTCAGTAGGTGGTGCTCTTCTGCTTAACTTAGAACAAAATCAGATCCCTTGCAAGGTTCTGGGGAGATTGTAACCCTAAACATGAAGAGTGGCCACCCTTCACTTTGGAAGTAGTTGCATTTTGGGATTAGGCAAATGTAGTGGTCTGTAGACTCCACAGTGCCCGGTTTGAATGCCAGTCATAAGTAAAGATGATTTTTTTTTCCTTATATATATAGCGTCTGAGAGAAGAAATGGAAGAAATCACACAGCAGCAGCTGGTACACGACAAGTACTGCAAAGACCTCATGGGCTTCGGAACAAAACCTCGTCACATTACCCCCTTCACCAGCTTCCAGGCTGTACAGCCCCAGCAGTCAAATGCCTTGGTGGGGCTGCTGGGGTACAGCTCTCACCAAGGCCTCATGGGATTTGGGGCCTCCCCCAGCCCAGCTAAGTCCACCCTGGTGGAGAGCCGGTGTTGCAGAGACTTGATGGAGGAGAAATTTGATCAGGTAGGTGGTGAGAGGCCCTTTCCTTCTTTTCCCAAGCTCCACACCTCACTTTTCCCCTGCCAACCCTTTATCCTTCCTCTCTCAGGTATGCCAGTGGGTGCTGAAATGCAGGAATAGCAAGAACTCGCTGATCCAAATGACAATCCTTAATTTGTTGCCCCGCTTGGCTGCATTCCGACCTTCTGCCTTCACAGGTGAGGATGTCCATGGAAGACATCATTACCCATCTCAGGGTAATTAAACAGGGAACAGGTGATTCCAGAAAATCCAAATATCTTTTCCTTTGAAGCAGTGCCAATGAATCTCTGATTTCTTTGCCTCATGTCCAATTTCAATGATATTTAGTTCAGGTTTTCCACTAATGTCAGAGGCAGCAGACATAGGAACAATCAGAACAGGTAGGCAGAGAGGCAGTTCTACGGCCAAGCAAGTTCACAAGTAGACTTAAAAGAGACCTAAGGGCGGGCAGTTTTGATGTAGCTACTGTGCAGTATCTACGTCAAAGCTTTGTGAGGGAGGGTTTGGGGATCGTCCTGCTTCTGTCCCTGAGGTGGTCACCAAGCTGCCTCACCACTTGCAGGCAGCATCAATCCCTGGCTCCTGAACCTGGCCCAACTCAGATTCCAACTTCTCAACGAAGCCTTCCTGGATTGCTCCAGCTGTAAATGTCCTTTCCTTCTTCCGTCATAGCCCTCAGCTATGGAAAGGTTTGGCATCAGACCTGAGATGAACCCCACCTCCGCCCTTAACCATGAGGTTTTGGACAGATCACTTTACCTACCTGGGCCTCAGCTTCCTGACTTGTAAAATCAGAATAACAATCTCTGCCTCCCAAGATGAGCAGCATTAATGCCTAAGCACCTACTGTAGTGCCTGGCACAGAGTTAGCCCTAATAAGTGGAAACCATTATATATTGTTACAGCCTCCTCAGGCTACTTCAAATCTGTTTTGGAAACAGGGTAGAGATAAAATTTTTAGTGTTCCAGTTGCCTGTTCATACTTAATGTCCTTGTCTTACCTCCCTACTTGCTGAGCACAGGCACCCAGTCTTGAACATGTCTTCCCACTTTACCGTGGTGCTCATTGCCTGTGCTTAGTGAAGCATTCAGGACCCAGTGAGAGCCAGGAACATAAGCAAAAGGCCAGCCTGGCCCTCAGCAGACCCTATTCCCTAGCACACAGACTCACTTCACGCCACCCAGCCCAGACAAACCACGGGAGAAATGTAGCTGGTCAGGTGTTAAACACACTGCTCAAAAGAAGTAAAACGTGTTGGTTGAGGACTTGACAATTAGCCACATAAAACCACTGAACCAGAGAGAAATAACAGAAGGAAAATCACCCATATTTTGTTAGTTTCTATTCTTCTGGCCTGGCACCCAGCAGCTTTTCTCTTTTTTAATGACCAGACAGGTTGCTGTTCAGTAGAGCTTTAAATGATCTTGGATTAAAAGTCTGTGGTTCAAAAGAAACTAATAACTAGGCCAAATTTGATGAAAGTCTGGCATGTTACCCTTGTAAGTTACCCTTGTAAGTTCAGAAGACTGCTTAGCAGCAGGATACGAAGGCTCGGAGGGCCCTAGATTTCTGCTTTTGATGTGGGTGTTTGTTACTGTTGTTGCTCTCTTTTTTAAGGTTAGTCAAAGTTGTTTTATTAAATTTGCTAAAATATGCCAGTGACATTCAGCCTGGGCACCCCCTATAAGTATTCGCTTCATTGCATAAATACTACTTGTTTAAAGCTTGCAGTTTGGAAGTTATTGCTTAAACTTCTCAGTGATATAAGCTTTAGAAATACAAAAAATACTCCCAAGACTGAACTGGAATCTCTAAAGTCAGATTTCTAATCTCTCAGGGTGTTAAATCCAGAAGAGAAAATTATGCTCTCTTGGGTTTTTTTTTGAGACAGGGTCTTGCTGTGTCTCCCAGGCTGAAGTGCAGGGATGTGGTCACAGCTCACTGCAGCCATGACCTACTGAGCTCAAGCGATCCTCTCACCTCAGCCTCCCAAGTAGGTAGGCCCACAGGCGTGAGTCTCCACACCTGGCTGATTTTTTAAATTTATTTTTTGTAGAGAGGGGGTCTCACTATGTTGCCCAGGCTGGTCTTGAACTCCTGGGTTCAAGCAATTCTCCCGCCTCGGCCTCCCACAGTGCTTGGGATTACAGACAGCTGTGGCGCCTTGCCAAGAAATTGTACTCTTGATTTTAGCCCATTTCCTGCCGAAATGCTATCCCCCTAGTTTTTCTTGTTGACTCACTCTTATTTCAGGGTTATATCGCCTTGGTCATCTGTCTTCAAGCCCCAGCATGCCTCGTTGTCATTTGACCACAAAAGCCATGGGAGAAAACATTTCTCAGAGTAAATGCAGTCATGATATGTGCTGCTTTAGGAGTCTAATCCACTATCTAAATGTGGTTCTGGTAGCTTTCAACACCCCTAACTTCCTAAGGGATGTGTGGTTTTCCCTTCTCTCCTACTTTATGTGTACTACTGGTGCCTATACTGGGGACCAACATCAATGGAAAAGAAGGAATAGACAAGAAGCAAGAATCAGGAAATTCCAGCTTTCAGAGGAGAAATAACACTTTAGCTTGAATTGCACGAGAATCACCTACCCATGCACACTGGCTTATGTAAACTTAATGAAAATATACATGTGGCTTTCCAAATTACAGACTAAATCTTCTATTAAATATAACTGTCACAAAAATCTCTAGGTAATAGCAAAATGATTTCCAGGCCTAAGCGGAATGGAATGGCCTGTTTATTGCAAACAGTGTTCAGTATTACAGTCATATATTACTTAACGATGGGGATGCATTCTGAGAAATGTGTCCTTAGGAGAATTTATCCTTGTATGAACATCATAGAATATATTTACATAAACCCAGATAGCCTACTCTACACCTAGCTCTGTGGTATAGCCTATTGCTCCTGGGCTACAACTTGTGCAGCATGTTACTGTAATGAATAGGCAACTGTAAAACAGTGGTAAATGTTTGTGTATCTAAACATAGACATAGAAAAGATACGCAAAAATGTACTGTATTATAATCTTATGGGACCACCATCATATATGTGGTCCATTGTTAACACAAGCATTGTTAAGTGGCGCAAGACTGTACTGTTTATTTCTTTGTTTGTTTGTTTTTCTGAGACAGAGTCTTGCTCTGTCACCCAGGCTGGAGTGCGGTGGCACAATCTTGGCTTACTGCAACCTCCACCTCCTGGGTTCAAGCGATTCTCCTGCGTCAGCCTCCCAAGTAGCTGGGACTACAGGCACACGCCACCACGCCCGGCTAATTTTTTGTATTTTACTAGAGACGGGGTTTCATCATGTTGTGCAAGCTGGTCTCAAACTCCTGAGCTCAGGCATCTACCCGCCTCGGCCTCCCAAAGTGTTGGGATTACAGGCGTGAGCCACTGTGCCCGGCCCTGTACTGGGTTTTTATTAGTTTGAGACAGGGTCTTTTTTTTTTTTTTTTTTTTAATGAGATGTAGTTTTGCTCTTGTTGCCCAGGCTAGAGTGGAGTGGCGTGATCTCGACTCACCGCAACCGCTGCCTTCTGGGTTCAAGTGATTCTCCTGCCTCAGCCTCCCGAGTAGCTAGGATTACAGACATGCACCCCTGTGCCCGACTAATTTTGTATTTTTAGTAGAGATGGGGTTTCTTTATGTTGGTCAGGCTGGTCTCAAACTCCTGACCTCAGGTGATTCACCCACCTTGGCGTCCCAAAGTGCTGGGATTATAGGCATGAGCCACCAGCCTGGCCCTGAGACAGGGTCTTATTCTGTTGCCCAGGCTGGAGTGCATGGCTCTTGGCTCAGTGCAGCCTCAAACTCCTGGACTCAAGTGATCTTCCTCAGCCTCCTAAAGTACTGGGATTACATGTGTGAGACACTGCACCTGGCCCATGACTGTACTTCAAATTTCATTATAATGTAAAATTGTTTAGATCTTCTGTTTTTAAACAATGTTTGACATATATTTCTTAAGCAAGAGCATGTAATTCTTGTATCAAAATGTAACAGTAATGGAGACAATTACATGATATTGTTTTGGCAACCTTGTACGTGTTTTGGATTTTTTTTTTTTTTTTTTCTGAGACAGGGTCTTCCTTTGTCACTCAGGCTTGAGTGCAGCATTGCACATGATTACACCTCTCTGCAGCCTCAACCGTCTGGGCTCAAGCGATCCTCCTGCCTCAGCTTCCCGAGTAACTGGGATTACAGGCGTGCACCACCACACCTGGCTAATTTTTATTTTTTGTAGAGACAGGGTCTTGCTGTGTTGCCCAGGCTGTTTCGAACTCCTGGCCTCAAACAATCCTCCCTCCTTGGCCTCCCAAAGTGTTGGGATTACAGGCGTGAGCCACTGACAACTTTCTTAATTTATTCTTAAACTGAATTGCTTTATAGGACCTTTGACTGTTGATGTATAGACCCTAACCCTGACCTGGAGCTATCTACTTTGTCTTTTCTGTACTCAGATACTCAGTACCTCCAAGATACTATGAACCATGTCCTAAGCTGTGTCAAGAAGGAGAAGGAACGTACAGCAGCCTTCCAAGCCCTGGGGCTGCTTTCTGTGGCTGTGAGGTCTGAGTTTAAGGTCTATTTGCCTCGCGTGCTGGACATCATCCGAGCGGCCCTGCCCCCAAAGGACTTCGCCCATAAGTAAGCACCTCTGTTATGATTTCACCTTCCGCTTCATTTGGTTGGAGAGGAAGGACGCTCTATCCCAGATCCACAGAGCTTAAGCCATTTTTTGCATCATTAAACTCCAGGGTATAGCAAATCATATGAAGAACAGCCCTTCCTCAGTTGAATTCTAAGCTTTTCCAAATGAAATAACATATATGAACTATTTGGGGAGGTTGAATACCCTGAGAACACGTGAGATGTCAATGCTGTTTTCAGTGTTATTATTTACTGGGAATCTGCTAGTTTTGCTTTTTTCTCTGGCTTTTAAAAGTCTTATTTTGATATAAGACCTAAAGAGAGGAATCCTCTACTGGAACTGAAGGGACCTAAGGGTCATCTTTTTCCTCATCACTGAAGTTGAATATGTTATTCCACCTCTTTAAACCTTCTGGAGAATACACTATGAGAAACTCCCTCAGCATCCTGCCAGATGGAGTGGCCAGGGTGTCTTCGCTAAGGCGGGGGGTCAGTGTTCCTCACCCTTTGTCTCAGGGTTGTCTTTATACTTCCCTGTTTATTAGTGAAGATTGCTGTGGTGAATTAATATGCCCCATTCATTCATTCTTTTTTTTTTTTTTTTTGAGATAGAGTCTCACTTTGTTGCCCAGGCCAGAGTGCAGTGGCGCAATCTTGGCTCACTGCAACCTCCTCCTCTTGGGTTCAAGCAATTCTCCTGCCTCAGCCTCCCAAGTAGCTGGGATTATAGGCATGTGCCACCACACCCAGCTAATTATTGTATTTTTTTGTAGACACAGGGTTTCACCATGTTGGCCAGGCTGGTCTCGAACTCCTGGCCTCAAGTGATCCACCCACCATAGCCTCCCAGAGTGCTGGGATTACAGGCGTGAGCTACTGCGCCTGGCTCCATTCTAAAGCCCCGCATTCTCATCATAGAAGAATTTCTTTCCATACGATGGCTGTGTACTGCCTTCTTGTCCCTGATGAACACATTGTTCAGCTCCCTTCCTACGTAAGTATCTTGGTGAGCACCACACTAATCCATATGGTACAGCTGTGTGAATTCGGAAAAAGGGCCCCTTTCTTAAGACACTTTACTGCCATCTGCTGGATTGTTGTAGAAACATACACATCTACAGTCACTGTGATGTGATGGGCCCCTTTGAACTGTGCTGTGGACGGCTTGCATACCCATCTGCCTGAGTAACCTGTTCTCCTTGCCCCAAGGTGATTTTGAGGTGGGACATTAAAGAATGTCATTATGTCTCAACTAGCCACTGTTGGTTTCTCTGCAGGAGGCAGAAGGCAATGCAGGTGGACGCCACAGTCTTCACTTGCATCAGCATGCTGGCTCGAGCAATGGGGCCAAGCATCCAGCAGGATATCAAGGAGCTGCTGGAGCCCATGCTGGCAGTAGGACTAAGGTGGGTGTCAGAAACCTGAGGTTGCCCTATATCAATGTGCAGCTTGGCCCCCAGTGTTGGGACTGTTAAAAGAGTGAGGCGTGGTTATTTGCACTTTCAGTTGGATGGACAGGATAGCTTAGACTAAACACATAGGCTAGTACTGAATCCTAGTTTCATCACTAGCGTGTTATGTGATCTTGACTAAGTTATTTAATTTCTCTGAGCCTCTTTTTTTTTTTTTTGAGGAGTCTCGCTCTGTCGCCCAGGCTGGAGTGCAGTGGCGTGATCTCAGCTCACTGCAAGCTCCACCTCCTGGGCTCACGCCATTCTCCTGCCTCAGTGTCCCGAGTAGCTGGGACTACAGGCACCTGCCACCACGCCTGGCTAATTCTTTGTATTTTTGGTAGAGATGGGGTTTCACCATGTTGGCCAGGATGGTCTCAATCTCCTGACCTTGTGATCCGCCCGCCTTGGCCTCCCAAAGTGCTGGGATTACAGGTGTGAGCCTCCGTGCCCGGCCTCATTTTTTTCTTTTAATCTGAAAAGTGGGTACAATAGTAATTCGTATTGCCTAGGGTTGCTGTGGGTTCATGATATAGTCACTCTTAGCACCATGCCTGGCATATAGGAAGTACTCAATAAATATTTGCAAATATTGTGTATATTATTGAGCAAGTTGCTTAAGCTTCCTAAACTAATTTCTCCTCATCTGTAAAATAAGGACAGTGTTTTAAATCTGCTTCCCAGAGTGTTTGTTGAGACTTGGTCTTCTGTAGTGGCTGAATTATAGTGAGCAAATCTTTTGTGGTGAGAACCAGAAACTCACAGATTGTTTGGATACCTGAGACTAAGCCAAGAGAGTTTACACTTTCATTCTTATTTTATAATATCCTTTCTACTCTGAAGAACAGAGGCCTGATCCCCTTGCTAGGAGAGAAAGCTATTTCTTCCCAAGAACAGACTGAGTGTCATGTGCCCAGCCCTTATGTGGCTTGTTTCCTTCCCCTCAGCCCTGCCCTCACTGCAGTGCTCTACGACCTGAGCCGTCAGATTCCACAGCTGAAGAAGGACATTCAAGATGGGCTACTGAAAATGCTGTCCCTGGTCCTTATGCACAAACCACTCCGCCACCCAGGCATGCCCAAGGGCCTGGCCCATCAGCTGGCCTCTCCTGGCCTCACAACCCTCCCTGAGGCCAGCGATGTGGGCAGCATCACTCTTGCCCTCCGAACGCTTGGCAGCTTTGAATTTGAAGGTAAGAAATTACAATGTCTCTTGGCAAGGTAGTGAGAGCTGCTGGAAACTTTGGGAAAGGAATGAAAGTATCTAGACTTCCTGGATCTTGCTGTGATCCCAGAGACAGGGTAGCTGATTCTGTAGCAGCTCATCCTTCCTAGACTCTTTCCATATATTGGTAATTCCTGTTTGTTTCTTTGTCCCATACTGAGTTTGGGGGCAGATGGTTTGAGGGAAAGTATACATTGATCCAAGGAAATAATGCTTCAGAGACAGATCCCCCTCGTGTCCCCACTTTTTCACTTCCTTGTAGCTGAGATGATATGTAATGCTTTAAAATGTATAAGCAGGGGCTTTTGGGTGTTTCCATGTCTATGGTGGTATGGTGTCTTTTCTCTTTTTTTTTTTTTTTGAGACAAAGTCTCTCTGTTGCCTAGGCTGGTGTGCAGTGGCACGATATCAGCTCACTGCATCCTCCATCTCCTGAGTTCAAGCGATTCTCCGGCCACAGCCTCCTGAGTAGCTGGGACTTTAGGTGCGTGTCACCATACCCAGCTAATTTTTGTATTTTTGGTAGAGATGGAGTTTCACCATGTTGGCCAGGCTGTTCTGGAACTCCTGACCTCAAGCGATCTGCCTGCCTCGGCTTCCCAAAGTGCTAGGATTACAACCGTGAGCCACTGTGCCCGGCTGGCGGTATGATTTCTAAAAGTACTGTACTGTGTAGTTCTAAACTGCAAATAAACCCACAATAATACCCCACAGAGATATATTTCAGGAGGAGAAGTTGATACTTTTGAAATTTAAGATCATATAGGTAGTATTGGTCAAGACTGTAGAGAAACAAGCAAGTACAGAAAGCCTGAACATGCTGTCTGGAGACAGCCACCTGTGGTTTCTCTATTGCAGTTCCTCCACTTAACATTGATTCACACTGGTGATAATTTATTTCTAGTGAATAGAAAGTAGCTATGTTTAAACCCAGCCTACATAGACTCTTTGTCTGGTATTTAAATCTGGGAACTAAAACAGGCAAGGTAAATTTGATCAAGAATTGTATTATCCTCTAAGAATGTAAGGGGTTGAGTTGGAATAAAGCAAAATAATTTATTATTTGAAGGGAATATAAAAAGGCTAGGATTGGGGCATACCTTTGATCTGTTTCCCTGCTCCTTCACCACCCGCTTTTGCCTTTCTGCTGATTGAAAGCCCCCTTGTTACCCTTTAAGAGTTCTGGGTCAGGCCGGGTGCGGTGGCTCACGCCTGTAATCCCAGCACTTTGGGAGGCCAAGGCGGGCGGATCACGAGGTCAGGAGATCGAGATCATCCTGGCTAACATGGTGAAACCCTGTCTCTACTAAAAATACAAAAAGAAAAGAAAAAAAAAATTAGCCGGGCATGGTGGTGGGCGCCTGTAGTCCCAGCTACTCGGGAGGCTGAGGCAGGAGAATGGCGTGAACCCGGGAGGTGGAGCTTGCAGTGAGCTGAGATCGTGCCACTGCACTCCAGCCTGGGTGACAGAGTGAGACTCCGTCTCAAAAAAAAAAAAAAAGGAGTTCTGGGTCAGTATCTTATTGATCAATATCTGGTTGAAAGTAGAATTAGTAGCCTCAAAATGGAAAATTCAGCTAGCAAGCTGCAGACCTACCCGTCTGCAGCAGCAGTGTTTATTCTGTTTTCTCTCTGCCTTTCTATCCAGGCCACTCTCTGACCCAATTTGTTCGCCACTGTGCGGATCATTTTCTAAACAGTGAGCACAAGGAGATCCGCATGGAGGCTGCCCGCACCTGTTCCCGCCTGCTCACGCCCTCCATCCACCTCATCAGTGGCCATGCTCATGTGGTTAGCCAGACTGCAGTGCAAGTGGTGGCAGACGTGCTTAGCAAACTGCTCGTGGTTGGGATAACAGATCCTGGTAAGGCTTCCCAGACAGAAGCAATCTAGGGGAGTTAAGGAGCTTAGGGCAGTTGGGAGTAGCCAGTTTCATTACGTGGCCTCTCTAGAGATCTTCGGCCTCAACAAGCTGATATTCAGCTATTTCTCTGCCAAGGTGTGTTAGGCGCAGCTACTCTAGCCTGTTGGTGTAAGATAATCTGCCTTTAATTCTTTGTCTTTACTCCTATGAGTAGAGAAAAGAGTAACAGGTTAGATGAAAGAAAGCATCTGGAATCTTCCCACTACGCTGATGGCAGTGGAGGTGGAAGCTGGGAAGGGCTAGAGTGATGGGGTCATGAAGAAATGTTCAAAGGCTCCATTGCTCTTGCAGACCCTGACATTCGCTATTGTGTCTTGGCATCCCTGGACGAGCGCTTTGATGCACACCTGGCCCAGGCGGAGAACTTGCAGGCCTTGTTTGTGGCTCTGAATGACCAGGTGTTTGAGATCCGGGAGCTGGCCATCTGCACTGTGGGCCGACTCAGTAGCATGAACCCTGCGTTTGTCATGCCTTTCCTGCGCAAGATGCTCATCCAGGTAACCGGGATGATGGCCAGACCCACAGGCAGGGAAGACAGGACTCTCACTGTGAGAGCTGCTTGAGGAAGCAGAGTTGAGGACAAGGATTGGGGAG
Source organism: Mandrillus leucophaeus (assembly GCF_000951045.1). Lineage (NCBI taxonomy): Eukaryota > Metazoa > Chordata > Mammalia > Primates > Cercopithecidae > Mandrillus > Mandrillus leucophaeus. The sequence goes on from NW_012105586.1 coordinate 3,231,108, forward strand.
AAAGATTGAGGTACCTGGTAAAAGCCACATTTGTCTGCAAGGGTCCACGTTTCCCTGGCTTTATAATGGCAGTTCCAGTGCTCATCACCTCATGAGCCCTTTGTCAATATGACTCCAAGGTGGTTCGGAGTCCTCTCATGTAGTTCTTTCTTTTTCCTGGCAAGTCGCCAGTGATCCCATTTCTTGGCCCTCTTTGCTTGCTGGATTGATCTGCTGCAGATGGTGTCAGACTTCCCAGCGCCTCCCTATCCTTCCACTCTCCTGCTTTTCTTGCTGGTGCCAGGTCAAGCATGGAAGCCATTGTTCTTCACAAAAATAACCAATGTGAGACCGTTTCCACCATTTATTCTGATAGTCATTGTCCCAGTCTGTGATCCTGGCTTTTGTTCTTAAATAATATGAGAATGCCAAACTCAGTTGCTTGGTCTGTAGCCTAAGGTAGAATTCCTCTTGAGATATGGCTCCTCAGTTTTTGTCTTCACCTACCTGAGTAAGTTCTGTGGCCTCCTGGTGAGCAATACATGGTCCAGTCCTGTCTGGCAAAGTTATTTCCACCTGCCTCTTCTGGGTCTCTATGTGGTTCACCCATTCATTTCCTGTCCCCATTGCTCGCTGTCTGCTTCCTGACCCTCCCTCATGCTTTGTTTTGAAGTAAACACTTTTTGTAATATATAAGGAACTTAAACATAGAAAATCATTAATATATGTAGCTCACTCTAGGGAAATGTTGTTTGTTCACAATTTGTTGTAAAGTGGCTGTAAATTATATCATCAATCAACAAATTAGGAAGCTGTACTTATGTTGGCACTTCTGTTTTTAGCCTAATGATTTATTTAACTGCTGACCTGCATTAGAAGTGCCTGTCATTTTAAGTCTTAAAAAAATTTCTGTGCAAAAATCACAAGCATTCTTATACACCAGTAACAGACAAACAGAGAGCCAAATCAGGAATGAACTTCCATTCACAATTGCTTCAAAGAGAATCAAATACCTAGGAATCCAACTTACAAGGGATGTAAAGGACCTCTTCAAGGAGAACTACAAACCACTGCTCAGTGAAATA
>NW_012105586.1:3236611-3243490 GCF_000951045.1 Mandrillus leucophaeus
ATGTAAATGACGAGTTGATGGGTGCAGCACACCAACATGGCACAAGTATACATATGTAACAAACCTGCACGTTATGCACATGTACCCTACAACTTAAAGTATAATAATAATAAATAAATTAAAAAAAAAAAAATTTCTGAGTTTTAGGAAGGAATAGAAATCATTGTTGAAGGCTGAGCATGGTGGCTCACACCTGTAATCCCAGCACTTTGGGAGGCCGAGGTGGCCAGATCACCTGGGGTCAGGAGTTCGAGACCAGCCTGGCCAACATGGTGAAACTCTGTCTCTACTAAAAATTAAAAAAATGAGCCCAGTATGGTGGCGAGCGTCTGTAATACCAGCTACTCTGGAGGCTGGTGCTGGGAGAATTGCTTGAACCCAGGAGGCAGAGGTTGTAGTGAGCCAAGAGCACGCCACTGTACTCCAGCCTGGCAATGGAGAGAGACTCCCATCTCAAAAAAAAAAAAAAAAAGACTGGGCGCAGTGGCTCATGCCTGTAATCCCAGCACTTTGGGAGGCCAAGGCGGGCGGATCACGAGGTCTGGAGATGGAGACCATCCTGGCGAACACGGTGAAAGCCCGTCTCTACTGAAAATACAAAAAAAATTAGCTGGGCATGGTGGCAGGCGCCTGTAGTCCCAGCTTCTAGGGAGGCTGAGGCAGAAGAATGGTGTTAACCCAGGAGGTGGCGGAGCTTGCAGTGAGCAGAGATCACACCACTGCACTCCAGCCTGGGTGACAGAGTGAGACTCCGTCTCAAAAAAAAAAAAAAAAGAAAACACAACGAAATCACTGTTGAGCCTGCTAGCTCAAATCATACTACATTAATTTGGCATAGAAATATCTCTTAAACAGCTGAGCACAGTGTCTTGTGTCTGTTACCCCAGCACATTGGGAGGCCAAGGCAGGCGGATCACATGAACCCAAGAGTTTGACGAGACCAGCCTGGGGAACATGATGAACCACATCTCTACAAAGTATACAAAAGTTAGCTGGGCGTAATGGTGCATACTGTAGTCATAGCTACTCAGGAGGCTGAGATGGGAGGATCACTTGAGCCGGATAAGTTGTGGATGCAGTGAGCCGTGATTGTGCCACTGCACTCCAGCCTGGGTGACAGAGTGAGACCCTATCTCAAAAAAAAAAAAAAAAAAAAGGAAAAAATAAATACCTCCTAATGAGAATAATAATATGTTCATTCTGTCAGCAGACTTTTTGACCACTATGTTCCAGGTACTGCTGGGTACTGGGAATATAGCAGTGAACAAGCCAGGCATGGCTCCAATCTTCATTCTTTTTTGTTTTGAGACGCAGTCTTGCTCTGTCTCCAGGCTGGAGTGCGATCTTGGTTCACTGCAACCTCTGCCTCCCAGGTTCAATCGAGTCTCCTGCCTCAGCCTCCTTTGTAGCTGGGACTACAGGCGCCTGCCACCATGCCCAGCTAATTTTTGTATTTTTAGTAGAGACAGAGTTTCTCCAAGTTGGCCAGGCTGGTCTCGATCTCTTGACCCCGTGGTCTGCCCGCTTCGGTCTCCCAAGGTGCTGGGATTACAGGTGTGAGCCACCTCGCCCGGCCAGCTCTAATCTTCTTGAAGCTGATAGTAAGCTATCAGGCCATCTTATTTTTTCAATACTGCAGAATGTGAAGCTCCTTTGAATGAATTTATGTACTGAATTTAGCCCTTGGAACTTTAAAATTACTCTTTTTTGTTTTTAAACTTTGATACAGATTTTTCCAAATTGAGTTGTACATTTTCATGCCTTGGTAAAGGCTTTGGTGTTTTGTTTTATTTTGAGACAGAATCTCACTCTGTCACCAAGGTTGGAGTGCAATGGTGGGATCTCGTCTCACTGCAGCCTCTGCCTCTTGGGCTCAAGCAATCCATCTGCCTCAGACTCCCAAAGTGCTGGGATTACAGGCATGAGCCGCCGTGCCTGGCCGACTTTGGCCTTTCTTGTGGTCTTGGTCATCAGGGTGGGCCTTGGTTATTGTTATTAGGATGCAGTGAGGCTCTCGGGCTCTGGAAGTGAGCTTGGAGTTCTTTGGATTGGCCCCGCACTGCTGCAGATAGTTGGGCTCTGCTCTGTGAGGCACATTTCCTCGCAGTCACCCATGTCTTCTTGGCACTGCAGGTCTATTCTCAGTATCCCCTTCATTTCTTTTCCCTGTGGTCTGCTATGACTGGGGAAAACAGGCTGCCAAGGGAATCCAGAAAATCAGGTTATTAAGTCAGTAATCTAAGACAAAATGTAATGTTAAATTATAGACTCCTCTGGGTAGCTGAGTTAACCTGAGCTCTGTGATATCTGCTTTTCTTACTGCTCATTGATTTCCTTCTGGCAGCTTTATCCAGAAGTCTGTCTATATTATGCTGTCTATGTCACCATGAGCTTAATGTGCTGATTTGCTGGTGTCGTAAGGATGTCAGTTAGAACCAACATGTTATCTCCAGTCAGTAAGACTTTGGGGAATCCTGCCAATGTGATCCCCACCTATTGAGGTTTATCTAGATGTACCCCAAACAGCTACAGAGTATCAATACTTCTCTTGACATCATAGCTGTTCTAACTGTTCTTTGATTCCTTTGCCATTATTTGTAGTCCTTAGTAAATTGCTGTCTAGACAAAGATTTTTCTCCCAAGGGCCCTACCTTTGTTCCTCATTTTTATAGAACTCTACTCTCAGCTCTCCCTGTTGGTTTTTCAGTCTTCTCTGGCTGTGCTACATTGTTAAAAGCTCTGCTTTAGAGAGGACCATGGGACTTTGGAGTGCTGTGATAAAAGGAAAGGGAGTAGGTTTTCGAATAGCTTTTCTTCCTGGCGCACTTGTATCTAAGGCTGTTCTGTCACTTGCAGAGATGTCTGTTGCTCATTGAGTATCTAGCAGCTGCTTCATCTGTCGTGGAAGTCTTGGTTTTTCCCCCAGTTCGCTGCCACTTTTTCTGTTTGACACAGTCTCTCTCTAGAATGTCTTCTGCCATAGAGAACATATGAGCCTTTCTTCCCTACAGATTTTGACAGAGCTGGAGCACAGTGGGATTGGAAGAATCAAAGAGCAGAGTGCCCGCATGCTGGGGCACCTGGTCTCCAATGCACCCCGACTCATCCGTCCCTACATGGAGCCTATTCTGAAGGTAACACAAACCAAGAGGCTGGCACTTCCTCTCTGTGTTGTCATCGGCTCGTATGGGGAGGTGGGGGTGTTTCAGTGCTCACTAGTACACTGAACAAAGTAGATAATTTCCTTGCTCTCATGCTTGGAGACCAAAGGGCCATATCAAGCACTTTCAGTTCAAGAATACCAAGAATCTCATCAGTTGCAGGAAAGTGCTCTCCTTATAAGAGGTAAGAGATAATGCTTCAGACACATCATCACAGGTATTTGGAAAGGAGAAGTAGGTGGATAGTGGCATAAAATAGCTCTCCCAAAATGAGGAAAAAAATGAGCTTGAAAATCTGAAACAACCTTCAAATCTGAACACATTAGAGTCATGTGAAGTATTTTACAACGTATGTGAATCTGGATGAACAATCACTGAGACAGTTTAGAGGAGACATGAGAGGATACTTTCACATCATGGTGCTTCCTAGCTCTCTCACATGTCAGACTTATACTTCGTATGGAGAAAAGTGTGAGAATTTACATTCCAGAGAAATCTTGGGTTCATAAAGCTTAGGAGGAATTTCTTTATGACTGAGATGGTGTCTTGGGTGAATTTTACTTATGTACAAGAAAGGTTTCTAGTAGAGTCTAACCTGCATTCGTTTTCTCATAACTTCTTTCCCTAGGCATTAATTTTGAAGCTGAAAGATCCAGACCCTGATCCAAACCCAGGTGTGATCAATAATGTCCTGGCAACAATAGGAGAATTGGCACAGGTAAAGGGGCAGCTACTTTTTCCGTGGTGGAGATGGGGTGGAAAGGAAACTCACCTCTGAGGAAGTCCAAATACTTTTTTTTTTTTTAAATGAAAGATCTCACATGTTTATTGCGGAACCCAGCTAACCAACGCGTTCCTAACATATTCAGAGAGAAATAATACATGCTCAATAAAACACGTCTGACTCTCCAGATAGTGGTGACATTTTCAGCTTGATATGGTAACATCATTGTGACCTTCAGACAGCATCAATATGTGTGCCATCTCATGTGCAATTCCTCATAGACCCAGTTTGGTTCTTCTCCAACGTCTTTTTTTGGAGTTGTACCTGGTTTTATTGCCAGTTTTCATCCGAATCCACTGGGGAATGGGACGATTTTACTTTTGTTTTTTGGCCAGGAATTGCTTAATTCTGAAAGTCTTGTGAGAAGACATGGCGAGAAGCAGAGTCAAGCACACACCACGATGGTGGAGAAAGGAAGAAATGCCTTTTTTTAAAAAATTATTTTATTTTATTTATTTGTTTTTGAGATAGTTGCACTTTATCCAGACTGGAATGCAGTGGCGTGATCTCAGCTCACTGCAACCTCTATCTCCTGGGTTCAAGTGATTCTTGTGCCTCAGCCTCCCAAGTAGCTGGAATTACAGGTGTGTGCCACCACACCCAGCTAATTTTTGTATTTTTAGTAGAGATGGGGTTTCACCATGTTGGCCAGGCTAGTCTTGAGCTCCTGATGACAGGTGATGTGCCCTCCTCAGCCTCCCAAAGTGCTGGGATTACAGGCGTGAGCCACCGTGCCCGGCCTCAAAATGCTATTTAATGCCATAATTTCTAACCCTACCTACCACCCTCATTTTCATTTTGCAGGTTAGTGGCCTGGAAATGAGGAAATGGGTTGATGAACTTTTTATTATCATTATGGACATGCTCCAGGATTCCTCTTTGTTGGCCAAAAGGCAGGTGAGTATTACTGCTTCCCGATTGAGCAAGACAGACCCCGTGAGTCCGGGGACCTTGCTTCTCTTTATTCACCTTAGTGTCCTTACCCAGTGCCTAGAACAGAGTGTGATACATAGTAGGTGCTCAAAAATATTTGTTGAATGAGTAAAAATTAGATAGATTTGAAACCAGAATTACCTGTTGTCCTGACCCAGAGTCAGTTTCAGTAAGTATCAGGGCTGACAAGTGCCATTTTGTCTATACAAAAGAAAATGCAGGTTGATTATCAGAACCCTAGCTCTCAGAGGGAAAAAGAAAGCCTTGGCCACTGCCTATGAGGGAACAGAGGTTTAGCTCATCCTTGCCCAGCCCTGGTTCTGCTTTCCCAATTTGAGGCTATTAGATGACTAGACTAAAATTAAGAACAGTCTTAATTTATTTCTGGGCATGGCAGCTCACACCTGTAATCCCAGCACTTTGGGAGGCCGAGGCAGGAAGATCGCTTGAGCTGCAGAGTTCGAGAGCAGCCTGGGCATAATTAGACTTTGTCTCTACTTAAAAAAAAAAAAAAATAGCTGAGCATGGTGGCGTGTGCCTGTAGTCCCAGCTACACTGGAGGCTAAGATGGGAAGATCACTTGAATCCAAGAGATTAAGACTGCAGCGAACTGTTATCGCACCACCGCACTCCAGTCTCCAGTGAGACCCTGTCTCAACAACAACAAAAAAATCTTAATTTCCTTTTGAATCTCTTGTTAATCATTTGGGATATGGAAGAATGATGTATTTTCTTTGAGAAAGGTGGGAATTTTCTTTGTCTCTTGATCCAGTGGTTGTTGCAGGTTTGTGTGCTTGATCAGCCTTGGTTTTATGCCCTCTTGGGATTTCTGCTCATGGTTAGTGTCTTTACTGGAAACCTCTGTCTTCTTATAGCCTCTAATACTTCATTACAGTCATCATACAAAGAGTTCAACTATGCTTTCTTTTCTCTCATACTGGCTCGATGAACCATGTGATCTTGTGCCTATCTAGGTGGCTCTGTGGACCCTGGGACAGTTGGTGGCCAGCACCGGCTATGTAGTAGAGCCCTACAGGAAGTACCCTACTTTGCTTGAGGTGCTACTGAATTTTCTGAAGACTGAGCAGAACCAGGGTACACGCAGAGAGGTAGGGGACATGGCAAACTTGGTCATGAAAGACTTTACTGGGAGGATGGTAAGAGAGAGAAGGTTGCAGCATTAACATGCTCTGACAGTATCAGTCAGACTTCCTGTCCGTCTCCATTTTGTTCATGTAGCTGGTCATTTGGGTATGAATTGGGGTTTATGTAACCTGAGAGGAGTGTCTGTGATACTTGTTGTAATCATGTTGTGTAATCATGTTTTCTTTTTTCCCTCCCCTTTCCCACCCAGGCCATCCGTGTGTTAGGGCTTTTAGGGGCTTTGGATCCCTACAAGCACAAAGTGAACATTGGCATGATAGACCAGTCCCGGGATGCCTCTGCTGTCAGCCTGTCAGAATCCAAGTCAAGTCAGGATTCCTGTAAGTTGGGGGTAGCCATGAAAGACTTGCGAAGTTCTCACTCACAGAGCCCTTGCTGGTTGTGTTTAGAAAGTCTGGACCTGGATTACTGAGAAATAGGTTATTGGCTCATTTAGCAACTTTTGAATGAAAAGTCAGTAGTTTCTTCTTGAATCCCAGAAGGGATGCTGCTTTCCATTGTGACCAGAGTCCTCATGTCTGTCTAGATTCTTTGTCAAGGGTTGACATGCCAAGTCTGTCTGCTTTTTGGTGCCAATGCAAGAGATACACATTATAACCCCATTACCTCTATCTATCTCTCATTCTTTCTTAGTGCCTCTTTGATGTTCTCATTCTCATAGTATCTACAGAAGAACAGAGAATTGATTCTCCATTTTAATTGATGGGGAAATCAGAGGCAAGGCTCAGGGCCATAGGGAAAACTAGCAGCAATCAGAAATTTGGGGCTCTTTTTTCCATGAAATGGTCTGGCCCAAGAGCCACATTGCCTTGCCTTTTTTTTTTTTTTTTTTTTTTT
>NW_012105586.1:3243540-3253932 GCF_000951045.1 Mandrillus leucophaeus
TTTTTTTTTTTTTTTTTTTTTTTTTTTTTGAGGTGGAGAGTCTTACTCTGTTGCCCAGGCTGGAATACAGCATTGCAACCTCCGCCTCCTGGGTTCAAGCAATTCTTCTGTCTCAGCCTCCCAAGTAACTGGGACTACAGGTGCACACCACCACACCTGGCTAATTTCTGCATTTTTAGTAGGGATGGGGTTTTGCCATGTTGGCCTGGCTGTTCTCAAACTCCTGACCTCAAGTGATCTGCCCGCCTCAGCTTCCCAAAGTGCTGGGATTACAGGCATGAGCCACTGTGCCTGGACGCCTTTTTTTTTTTTTTTAAAGTTTTGTTTTATTTTTAATTGACACAGGGAGGGGGAATAGGGAGAGGCTGGTCAATGAGTGCAAGGTTCCAGTTAGATAGGTGGAATAATTTCTGGTGGTCTTTTGCCCATTGCCTTTTATTGTTTTTATTTTATCTTAATTTTATTTTTTTGGAGACAGGGTCTCACTTTGTCACCCAGGCTGAAGTACAATGGCATGATGTAGCCTCGTCCTCCTGGGCTCAAGTGATCCTCCTGCTTCAGCCCCTCAAGTAGCTGGGACTACAGGCGTGTGCCACCATACCTGGTTAATTTTTGTATAGCCCATTGCCTTTTGACAAGTAGCCTGAGTGAATGGGGGTAGAGTATGGGGTTGCAGGAGAGTTTTCTAGACTTAACCCATATTCCCTCAGGGCAGGCCTATTTCTGACATTGAAAGTTAACATTAGTTATCCCAACTATTCCAGGAAAATGTTATTACTGCAAAATGAATTGTTTCTAAACTCACTAGATGGGATAGTATTGCTTCAAATTTCTTCCTCTTCTGGTATTAGGGAGGCATGCCTGTGATGTCATTATGTCAGCCCTATGGCTGTGGAGAGCAGGGCCCGAGCCATGTTGCTCCTGGTGTTCTTCCTTATTCATGGCACCAGTCAGCCCAGCTCTTCATCTGTTTAGTGCTTACCCTCCTCACTGCACTCTTCATGTTACTATACCTCCCTCCCTTGCCGCTGCCCCCTCCGCCACCGTCAGAGTCCTTCAGGTCCTTATTGTTCAAGTCGGATAGGTAGTATTTGCCTACCAACTTGTCTGAGCTCCCTAGGGGAACCAAGCAGCTGCTGAACAGATGTTTGCTTAATTTAATTCCCTTTACTTTATTTTGGGGGAGTAATTATTTTTATTGATGGTTTCAGTTTTAAAGTTGTGAACGGTAAGAAGCTAAATTAAACAGAGCAATTTAGAGAAAACCAACCCATCATGTACTGTTTTAGGCTTTTGTGGTTTGAGTAATAGAAAAGCCAAAAACTGTTTACTCCTTGATGGTGAGAAGCTATTTGTTGGTTCCTAATAGACCTTGAATTACCAAGGGTTAGAACATACTAGGAAGAAAGATATGAATGCTAATGTCTGTTAGTAGGTTGTTTGTTATTAACTATGCTCTGCCTACAGTCATGTCATGCCATGTGTAGCTCTAATGCTCTCTTTCGTTTTGTCCTAGCTGACTATAGCACTAGTGAAATGCTGGTTAACATGGGAAACTTGCCTCTGGATGAGTTCTACCCAGCTGTGTCCATGGTGGCCCTGATGCGAATCTTCCGAGACCAGTCACTCTCTCACCATCACACCATGGTTGTCCAGGCCATCACCTTCATCTTCAAGTCCCTGGGACTCAAATGTGTGCAGTTCCTGCCCCAGGTCATGCCCACGTTCCTTAATGTCATTCGAGTCTGTGATGGGGCCATCCGGGAAGTAAGTACCTCAAACCCCAATCTTTCTCTTTCTCCTCTGCACCGCATGCACAGATCCATCTGTGCTTCAGCTTCTTAATCATGCATTCTGTGTGCCCTTGAGCCTAATGCCTTCCTCCCCCTTAACTCCCAACGTGTAAGTGTACGATCGGCTCACTCCAATGTCCTGGCTTGGATGGCTAAAAGGGCCAGGTTCAGTGGCTCACACCTGTAATTCCAGCACTTTGGGGGCCGAGGTGGGCGGATCACCTGAGGTTACCACCGTGTAGCCGGGCCAACATGGTGAAACCCCATCTCTACTAAAAATACAAAAACTACCCAGTCGTGGTGGTGCACACCTATAATCCCAGCTACTCGGGAGGCTAAGGCAGGAGAATTACTTGAACCTGTGAGGTGGAGGTTGCAGTGAGCTGAGATCGTGCCACCACGCTCCAGCTTGGACAACAGAGTGAGACTCCATCTCGAGAAAAAGATGGCTAGAAGATGAATGGCCTGGGGGAGGAAAAACATTGTCATTCTGAGTAATCTAGAGTTCAGTCAAGTTGTAGATGCCCCACAAATACAAAATCAGTCTGGATTTCTGGTTGCTCCTTCATGACAAGATTTAAGTCATAATATTTTTAGTGAAAATACTACACAGGTGAAGTTGCATGCTCTTACTGGATCTCATACTGCCACCAGTTGGTCCCGTTATTGTTGATCCTCAGTGCGAGCATGCAGCCAAGTGGGTATTTATCCGATCTCTTCATTGTAAACTTACCTGTTTTCCTTTGCCATTAGTGAGTAATCTGTAGGGTGACACTTTGAGACTCCATGGCTCTCCTGTTCCTCAGCTACCTTCCATCCAGTGACTGTAGCATCCATTGATAATCCTCACTTGAATTGATTATCAGTCACACTGGTGGTTGCAAAGTGATGACTTTCTATTTTTGTCATTCCTTCTCCATTTTATAAGCTGACAGCATTTTTCTGTAAAGAGGAATTTTCCCCTCCGCCACGTCTCACTCTTGCTGTTTCTTGTGTCTTTCTCTAAACCACAGAGTATGCAAAATGGTTCCAAGATTATATGTCCACACTACTACCAACCACAGATCTAAGTAAAGTTCAGGGTAGCTTTGTAGTTCCTGTTATTCTTAGATACACTCTACTAAGGGTGTACAGTCAGAGTACTATGTTCAGAAGATACTTCAATTAGTTACTTTTCCCTCTGATCATATTGTCCACATGATGTACATTTAGAGGAGATAACATGTTTTTAGAAATTATGTTTCCTAACTTTGTGTCTGGAGTATAGGCATACTGTTTATTTGTTTCTATTATATTTATAATCGTAACTATCAACCTCATTGAATTTTTTTTTTTTTTTTTTTGGGGGGAAAAGGTCTAACTTTGTTGCCCAGGCAGGAGTGCAGTGGCACGATCTCAGCTGACTGCAACCTCTGCCTCCCAGGTTCAAGTGATTCTCCTGCCTCAGCCTCTTGAGTAGCTGGGATTACAGGGGTGCACCACCATGCCTGGCTAATTTTTGTATTTTTAGTAGAGACAGGGTTTCACTATGTTTGCCAGGCTGGTCTTGAACTCCTCACCTCAAGTGATCCAACTGCCTCAGCCTCCCAAAGTGCTGGGATTATAGGCATGAGCCACCACGCCCAGCCGGAATTCTTACTAACTCTAATAATTTACTTGTAAATTCTCTCAGGTTTTTACTCTAGACAGTTATATAGTCTGGTGCGGCGGGGGAGGGAAAACAAAAAAAAGGATGTTTTGTTTTTTAGTTTTAATCTCGTAAACCACTTAGTGACACAGTAAGGAAAAGTAATAAGTAATAAAAAAGTAATAAGACCTCTACTACCATGTTTTTGGTTTTTGAGATGGGGTCTTGCTCTGTCGCCCAAGCTGGTGACGCAGAGGTTGCAGCAGGTGATATGGGCTCACTGCAACCTCTACCTCCCAGGCTCAAGTGATCCTCCCACCTCAGCCACCCGAGTAATTGGGACTACAGGCATGTACACCCACACCCAGCTGATTTTTTGGGGGTTTCGCCATGTTGCCTAGGCTGGTATCAAACTCCTGGACTCAACCTATCTGCCCAGCTTGGCCTCCCAAAGCGCTGGAATTACAGGAGTGAGCCACTGCATCTGGCCTACTTCCATGTTGATTAGATGCAGTGGTAGTGGAAATCTGTAACCTTGCTCCTGATTTTAATGGACTGCTGTTAAGATTTCACTACTAAGTATAATGTTTGTTGTAGCTTTTTGGTAGATATATTTTTATTTTATTTTATTTTTATTTTCTAAAAAATACGGAATACTTCACAAATCTGCCTGTTATCCTTGCATATGGGCCATGCTAATCTTCTCTAGATTGTTCCAATGCTAGTATGTGTGCTGCCAAAATTAGCACTAGATAGGTTTATAAAGGTCAAATATTCTCATATAAAGAGATTGCTAAAGAGTTTTATTATGAATGGGTATTGAAGTTTTTAGTGTGTAATAATCATATGATTTTTGTCTTTTAATGTGTTGAATATGTTGAATCACACTGATAACATGTTCTAATGTAAGAATGCGGGCATTCTTGTATTAAAACCACCTTGGTTATAATGTATTTTTAAATTTTGATCTTATGTCAGTTCCACTTAGAGTTTTTGCATCTGTGTTCTTGATTGAATTGGTCTATAATTTTCTCTTTTTTAACTATGGGCTCAAAGATCTGTTTAGCTTTTCTGTATCTACTTGAAGCAGTTTTGGCTCCTTTTTTTTTAGGAAGCTGTTCATTTTGTCTAAGTGTTAAAACTTGTTGACGTGAAATTGTTCACACTGTTCTCTCATGTTTTAATTTTTTTAAGATCTTTTTTTATGACCCAGAACTGAATGGATTATGTTTTAATTTTCTAGTAGAGATTTGTTAAAGTATTTTTCAAAGAAGCAACTATTGGCCAGGCGCAGTGGCTCACGCCTATAATCCCAGCACTTTGGGAGGCTGAGGCGGATGGATCATCTGAGGTCTGGAGTTCAACTCCAGCCTGACCAACATGGTGAAAACCCATCTCTACTAAAAATATAAAAATTAGCCAGGCATGGTGGCGCATGCCTGTACTCCCAGCTACTCAAGAGGCCGAGGCGGGAGAATCGCTTGAACCCGGGAGGTGGAGGTTGCGGTGAGCTGAGATTGCACCATTGCACTCCAGGCTGGGTGGCAGAGCTAGATTCCATCTCAAAAAAAAAAAAGAACCAACTTTTGACTTGTTGATCTATTATTATTTTCCTTTTTCTGCTTTTTAAAAGAAATGCGTTAGAATATTAAGTCATTGTCAATCTTCTTTTCTAATGTAATCTCTTAAGGCTATGAATTTCACTCCAAGTATTATTTAACTGCTTTCCAAAATTTCTTAAAACTTTGAGATAAAATTTACATACCATAAAATTTATTGATTTTTAATATATTTACAGAGTTATGCAATTATCACTAATAATCTAATTTTAGAAAATTTAAATCACCCTAGCAAAAAACCTCCTGTCCATTTTCAGTCATTTTCTGTTTCTGCCTCATCCCTGGGCAACTACTAATCTGCTTCTATCTCTATAGATTTACTTTTTCTGGACATTTCATATAATTGATGTCATAGAATATGTGGTCTTTTGCATCTGGCTTCTTTCACTTAAAACTTTTGAGGTTCATCCATGTGTGCCATGTATCAGTAATTCATTCTTCCTTTATTGCTCTGTAATTATGTAGTATTTTCATTATTGTTCAGAAATATTTTCCAGCGTTAGGATTTCTTCTTTTACCCTTGAGTTATTTAGAAGTGGGTATTTTATTTGTAAACTTACAGGGTTTTTAATTTCTCATTTTGATACTGATTTCTAACTTAATTGCATTGTGTTTATGATTCTTTCGTGCTTGCTGGAACTGCTTTAATGGTCTAGTGGTTGATCGATTTTCTTAAGTATTTCCTATATCCTTGGGAATACCTGTGTATTTGCTAACGTTACGGACAGGGTGCTATATAAGTCATTAGATTGAACTTATTACTTATTGTGTTCAAATCTTTTGTGTCCTTGTTAATTTTTGTTTGGTTGATCTATCAATCCTGAGAAAAGTGAGACAAAAATCTCCCTTTACAATGGTAGGCTTGTTTCTGACAGTTTAGTCAATCTTGTTTTATATGTCTTTGAGATTATATTAGTAGATGCATGCAAATTTTAAATCCTGATACCTTCCTCGTAAGTTGACTGTTTTATCATTATGCAGTAATCCTTATCTTTAATAATACCTTAAAATTTATTTTGCCTGACATCAGTATAGCCACACCAGCTTTTTTTTTTGGAGGCGTATGTCTTTTCCAATTCTTTTACTTTTAACTGTCTCATGACTTATTGTTTTAGATGCTCTCTTATAAATATAGCTAGATTATCTTTTTAATCCAATTAAAAATTTTTTGTCTTTTAACTAGTGCATTTTAGGCCAATTGCATTTATTGTGATTGCTGATATATTTGGGTTATTTATTTTATTTTATTTTGAGATGGAGTATCGCTCTTGTTGCCAGGGTGGAGTGCAATAGTGCAATCTCGGCTCACTGCAACCTCCGCCTCCTGTGTTCAAGTGATTCTCCTGCCACAGCCTCCTAGGCAGCTGGGATTACAGGTACATGCTACCACACCCAGCGAATTTTGTATTTTTAGTAGAGACAGGATTTCACCATGTTGACCAGGCTAGTCTCAAACTCCTGACCACAAGTGATCCACCCGTCTCGGCCTCCCAAAGTGCTGGGATTACAGGTGTGAGCCACCGCACGTGGCCATATTTGAGTTTATTTCCACCATCTTACTTAGTGCATTCTTTTTGTCCTGCTTTGTCTGTCTTTTTTGTTTATTTGTTTTTGTGAGACTGAGGCTCCCTCTGTCGCCCAGGCTGGAGTGCAGTGGCCTAATCTTGGCTCACTACAAGCTCCACCTCCCGGGTTCACGCCATTCTCCTGCCTCAGCCTCCCAAGTAGCTGGGACTACAGGCACCCACCACAATGCTTGGCTAATTTTTTGTATTTTTTAGTAAAGACAGGGTTTCACCATGTTAGCCAGGATGGTCTCGATCTCCTGACCTTGTGATCCACCTGCCTTGGCCTCCGAAAGTGCTGAAATTACAGGCGTGAGCCACCGCGCCCAGCTGCTTTGTCTGTTTATCTTTCTTTTCTGTCTTTTTCTGGATTTGTTTGAGCCTTAATTTTTTATTTCATCTTTTGCCTTCACTCATTGGCCACCTTTAATTTTGTAAACATTTTCTAATAGACTATTTCTATCATGAATAAACTAGACAATCTATTATGTTAGATTCTCATATACCCATCAGTAATTACTAGCATTTTGTCAATTTAGTTTTATCCCTTACCTGCATCGCCTTTTCCCCCCACACATGTACGTACATTTTTGCAATATTTTAAAAGAAATTACAGGTATCATATTATTTCACCAATACATACTTTTTTCCATATAACCACAAGTATGGCACCTACAAAGCTAACAATCATTTCTTAGTATTATATAATACCAACCCTTCTTCAAGTGTCCCTGGTTGCCTTAAAAATTCATTGTAATTTGGTTTATTCAAATCAAAATCCAAATAAGGTCTACATCTGGCATTTGGTTGATATATATCATTCTTTCACCATTTATTTACCTTTTCCCTCCTATACTTCATAGATTACAGTACTGTATACTTCCTATTTCAACATTTAGTAAACAGACACTTTCAAAATGACCCACTGCTAGTGATGTGAAGGCTAATCAGTGAGTTCGGATATTGTCATGTGATCCATTTGTTATAAAGTTCCCCATCAGCCTTTTTCCTAATCATTTTAGCATTCATTGGTAGTTATTTCCTAGAGCTATTATTTGATCAGGGACTGCAAAATGGTGATTTTCTTATTTATATGTATTTTTTTTATTAAAAAAATTTTTTTTCCATGACACATCTCTCAGGAGGTCCTGAGAACCTGTGCCCCAAAATGGGGATTTTCTAATTTGATTATTCCTTCTGTATTTATTAGCTGGAAAGTTCTTTAGAAATAAAGAACTTGGCTGGGCATGGTGGCTCACAGCTGTAATATCAGCACTTTGGGAGGCTGAGATGAGAGGATTGCTTGAGTCCAGGAGTGTGAGACCAACCTGGGCAACATAGCAAGACCCCATCTCATTTTATTTAAAACATTTTTTAGGCCGGGCTTGGTGGCTCACGTCTGTAATCCCAGCACTTTGGGAGGCTGAGGCGGGCGGATCACAAGGTCAGGGTATCGAGACCATCCTGGCTAACATGTTGAAACCCCGTCTCTACTGAAAAATACAAAAACATTAGCCAGGCATGGTGGTGGGCACTAGTAGTCCCAGCTACTCAGGAGGCTAAGGCAGGAGAATGGCATGAACCCAGGAGGCGGAGCTTGCAGTGAGCTAAGATTAGGCCACTGCACTTTAGCCTGGCGTCAGGGTGAGACTCTGTCTCAAAAAAAAATAAATAAATAAAATTTTTTTTTTTAATTTTAAAAAAGAACTTTATATAATCAACTACCAAGGTAATTTGAAGTGTAGATCATGTAGGAAAAACAAAATGCATTCATGGTTCTTTACCTTTATCAATTTATCAGTTTTTTAGTATAATGAGTCAAGCCTCTAACAACTTTTCAGAGGTGACCCAGGCACCTTCCCACCTCCCAATCCTACCCTTATTCTTTGGAGTATCAGTATGAACTCATGAAGATATATATATATGTAATTTATCTTTATTTATACTGTAAACCAAGTTGGTTGCACGGTCACTCAAAGAAGAATATCAAGTGAAAGTCATTTAGTCATCTTATCGTTAAAACTAATATTGGTCATTTACTACTTGTGTATGTAAAAAAAAATGTATGTAATCTCACTGAAAGAAATCAGAGCTCACTATATGAAGTATTTCTATATATATAGAGTATATGTACACACACACACATATATATATGTATATGTAATATTTCTGTCTATTGCAGGCACTAATCTTTTTCACAGTCAGATTATCCTGATCACCCTGGCTGTTGCGTCCTTCTTACATGGCCCAGTAGACTTTCTTGCTTTCTGGCGGAAAAAAATTACTCCAAGCATATCATGTATATTTCACTCAAACCTGGGCATAGCCATTTCCAAGGAGCTCCGATTTTCTTTTAGTGAGATTACATACATATGTATTTTTATAGATGTAAATAGAAAATGGCCAATGTTAGTGTTAACAATAAGATGACTAAATGTAGTTTAAGACTTCACTTGATATTCTTCTTGAGTGATTGTGCAGCCAACTTGGCCTATAGTTAAACTCATTTGTTTCTGTTTATTTTCAATTTTTAGAAATTTCCTTGAGTTTACAAAAAATTTAGGCTGAGCATGGTGGCTCACGTCTGTAGCCCCAGCACTTTGGGAGGCCAAGGGGATCACTTGAGGTCAGGAGTTTGAGACCAGCCTGGCCAACATGACAAAACCCTGTCTCTACTAAAAATACAAAGATTAGCCAGGCATGGTGGTGCGCGCCTATAGTCCCAGCTACTCAGGAGGCTGAGGCAGGAGAATTGCTTGAACCTGGGAGACAGAGGTTGCAGTGAGCCAAGATTGCACCACTGCACTTCAGCCTGGGCAACAGAGGAAGACTCCATCTCAAAAAAAAAAATTAACTTTTATTTTAGTTATATAAGACATTAACATAGTTCCAGAGCTAGAACTATAAATAAGATCTATCCAGCAACATCTAGCTTCTGCACCATCTTTATACCTCGTTTTCTTCCTTCCTGTATTATTTCCTATTTCTGCTATAACAAATTACCACAAATTTAGGGGCTTAACACAGATTTATTATCCTGCAGCTCTCTAGATTGTATTTCTGACATGAGGTCTCACTGGGCTAAAATCAAGGTGTTGATAGGACTGTGTTCCCATCTGGAAGCTCTAGGGGAGAATTGATTTCCTTGCTTTTTTCTAGCTTCTAGAGCAGGAGTTGGACAAGCATGTTTTAGAGACTGACTGCATTCCTTGGCCCTCTTCCTCCATATTATTGAACATTATTATCGTTTTATGTGGTGTTTGTTTATATTCATCCACATGTATTATTTCATGTCTTATCACTCCGTCTTAGAGCTTACTCCTAGAACCATATTCTTTCTTCCTAGTACAAATTCCTCTTAGGAGCATTCATTGAAATAAACTGTTCTTATCTGAATAAGTCTTTATTTCACCCTCTTTTTAAATCTTCATTTGGAGATTTAAAAATTAAAATAAAAAATTTAGTTTTTAGCCAAGAATATGATTCTAGGTTCTTCTACAACTATAGATATGATCCCACTTTCTGACTTCTTTTTGTTGCTGTTGAGAAATCATGAATCCCTTTTACATAATATTTTTTCTGTGGCTTTACTTCTTATTGTTTTGTTATCCTGAAGTGTTCACTATTATATATCTAGATGTGAATTTATTTTGATTATCCTGTTTGAGACTTGGAGGGCTTCCTAAATGTAAGGATTGGTATCTATCAGTTCCTGAGAAATTCTCATGTATTATCTTTTTTGGAATTTTGTCCTTATACCCTTCTATTTTTTTCCCTCCCTTCCCCTC
>NW_012105586.1:3253982-3289553 GCF_000951045.1 Mandrillus leucophaeus
AATGCAGTGGTACGATCTCGGCTAACTGCAGCCTCTGCCTTCCAGGTTCGAGTGATCCTCACGCCTAAGCCTCCCAAGTAGCTGGGACTACAGGCGTGCACCACCACGCCGGCTAATTTTTTTTGTTTTTTTTTTGCATTTTTAATAGAGACAGGGTTTTACCATGTTGCCCAGACTGGTCTTGAACTCCTGTCCCCAAGCAATCCAGCCACCTCAGCCTCCCAAAGTGCTGGAATTACAGGTGTGAGCCACTGCGCCCAGCCTTATTCCCACTTTTTTTTAAAGGCATTTTAAACAGACTAAATTTTCTTTTTTTTTTTTTGAATGTACTTAGTTTTATTCATAATTGTCCCAAATTGGAATAAGCTCAGTAACTAATCAATAAGAGAATGAATCAACAATCTGTAGTATATTTATACAATAGAAAGCTCCTCAGCAATGTACAGGATAGAACTGCCAATACATGCAGCAGCATGGATTCCCAAAGCTTTCTGCTCAGTGAAAGAAGACTTACACAAAATAAAACATGCCATTGATTCCACTCAATATGGAATTCTTAAACAAGCAAAACTAATCCATGGTAGGAAACAAAACAAAACAAAACAGAGTAGTGGTTGCCTTTGAGAGAATAAGGTGGGGATTTACTAGAAGGGACATAAACCAACTTCCTGGGAAGATAGCATAATATTCTATATCTTGATGAGGTTTAGGTTACACATCTGCATGCATTTGTCAAAATTTGTTGAGTGGTACCCCTAAGACTGGTGCATTTCCTTGTGTGTAAATTGTACCTCAAAGGAAAAAATTGGGGCTGAAAGTAAAGATTAAAATCAAGTTATTAATATGCACAATGAACTATTTAGGGGGAAGTGCACTGATGTCTAAACAGACTAAATTTTCTATCAAATATAAATAGACTTCTACTATATATAACAGAAGTCTGATTCTGTGTATTGTTTCTGAGAAGTCATGCTTGTAATGGTCTATTTCCTCACGTGTTTTATAATTTTGAATCATATAGCATATTCAACTGGGCTTTCCCTGGAGCAGTACTAGAAAATCTGCTCTAAATTTGCATCTCTCCAGAGAGGATATACATTTACTTCTGCCAGGTGGTCCAGGAGAACTTTAATTTCTTGGCTTAGAGCTTCCCAGGCCACACAGTTAGTGAAAATAAATCCATAAACCCATACAATAGATGCCTGAAATTATGAACTCTTAGGGGAGGCATTTTTCTGCCTAGACCCCACATCACAACTGGCAACTTTCTTTATCTCCTTTTACCAGTGGACAGATTTTTTTTTTTTTAACTCACTATTTATCTTAATATGTAGCTCTTTGAAAGTCTGGCTTTATGTGAGAGGCTTCAGTTCTTTTTTTTTTTTTTTTGAAATAGGGGCTTACTTTGTTGCCCAGGCTGGAGCGCAGTGGCATGATCTCAGCTCACTGTAACCTCACTTCTAAGGCTGAAGCAATCCTCCCACCTCAGCCTTCCAAGTAACTGGGACCACAGACGCATGCCACTATGCCCAGCTAATATTTTTTTTGTACTTTTGGTAGAGAAAAGGTTTTACCATGTTGTTCAGGCTGGTCTTGAACTCCTGAGCTCGGGGAGTTCTGCCTGCCTTGGCTTCCTAAAGTGCTGGGATTACAGGCATGAGCCACTGCGCCTGGCCACTTCAGTTCTAATAATCTTATAATCATGTTTATATTTTTTTTGCCTTAATTTTAGGCTTTTCATAGTGTGGGAGTTTGGGAGGAAATCTAATGCATCATATTTTCAGGAGCAAAACTGTGTTCTCTTCAAATATTCATGTTCCGAGGAAAAAAAGAATGCTTGTGGAAGGCAAAGGGAGAAGAGGCAGCTCCTCTAGCTCTCTCCTCAGCATTGAGGTGCTTGCCTGTCCATGTCCCTTGGGCAGCTACTCCTTATGAATAAGCCACCGAAGTGCTCCCTA
This sequence comes from Mandrillus leucophaeus, assembly GCF_000951045.1. Lineage (NCBI taxonomy): Eukaryota > Metazoa > Chordata > Mammalia > Primates > Cercopithecidae > Mandrillus > Mandrillus leucophaeus. The sequence continues at coordinate 3,255,941 of NW_012105586.1, forward strand.
ATTGTGCCTAATAAAATGGCACCAAGGGCCAGGAAGCTTGTTTCCTCTTTCTGTCTCTCAGTTTTCTCTGACCTTCCCACCATCTCTATTGGCCTGTTTTCCTCCAGCTTAGGTTTTCTACTTTCAGGCTTTTTCTTTTCGAGATAGAATCTCACTCTGCTGCCCAGGCTGGAATGCAGTGGTGTGATCTTGGCTCACTGCAACCTCCGTCTTCTGGGTTCAAGCAGTTCTTCTGCCTCAGCCTCCCGAGTAGCTGGGATTACAGGTGCATGCCACCATGCCCAGCTAAATTTTGTGTTTTTAGTAGAGATGGGGTTTCACCATGTTGGCCAGGCTGGTCTCAAACTCCTGACCTTGTGATCTGCCCACCTCGGCCTCCCAACGTGTTGGGATTACAGGCATGAGCCACCGTGCCAGGCCTGTAATAACATATTTGTATAGGGACCACTATACATATTTATACAGGGAATCACTACAAAACTGTAGTGATTCAATTTGGGGGATGGCGGGGACCAGGAGATAGGTAGAAATGAGTCTACTGAGTCAAATGTGTGCCACGTGGTGACCAGGCTGTAATCACCTTAGAAGTCAAAGTTATCATTAGGAAATATGTTGAGACTCTTCTTTGAGCCCAATCCTGTATGTCCTATTGATCCTACCTCTTTGGGTAATGAGTACTTTAAGTCCATTACTCACTGTTTGAAATAACACTTTTTTTTTAAGTAATGCTTTTTATTTATCCCAACTTACCTGACTTGATGTGGATAGGCGTGAAAACATATATGTTCATTTTCTAAGTTATCCTTGTTAATGGAGAGAAGCAAAGGCAGAGAGAGCTGTAAGAATTTGGAGAAGGGGTTCGGATGCGGTGGCTCATGCCTGTAATCGCAGCACTTTGGGAGGGCAAGGTCGGGAGAGCAAGACCATCCTGGCTAACATGGTGAAACCCTGTCTCTACTAAAAAAAAAAAAAAAAAATTAGCCGGGCATTTTTGGCGGGCGCCCGTATTCCCAGCTACTCGGGAGGCTAAGGCAGGAGAATGGCTTGAACCCAGGAGGCGGAGCTTGCAGCCAAGATCACGCCACTGCACTCCAGCCTGGGCAACAGAGCGAGACTCTGCCTCCAAAAAAAAAGTGGGAAAGGGTGTCAAATATTATTTGCTACTTATTACTGGCGTGTAATACTATCTGAAGATCATAACAAAATAAAACCTACATTTTGAAGACAAATCTTTAACCTGGAAAGTAGTTGAGATTTTCTTTACTCACACCTTCTTTATTCCCAACTTTATTTAGTGGATGTCTTTTCTTCCTACACCTAAAAGGTACCGACTTAAGTAGAATCCCTTCATCCTATCCCTACCCCAATTTGCTTGCTATTTTGGCTCATAATCTCTCAGAGACATAGTTAATTAATTAAGACCTAAGTGATGAGTTAATTACTGTAAATGAGCTACAATACCCATAATCAAGGGTTAGCTGTATTTAGTTTAGGAAGTGGGTGGTAATTAGTTAGAGCCAAATAAGCAAAAGGTACATTTACAGTTGGTAAAAACTTTCAGGTTTATTTTTAAGTTTAGTGATTCCAGAAATCCTTCAATAATAACAGATATTCATTGAGTACTGAACAGTATTCACGTCCCTGTTCTAGTGCTTGACATGAATTATCCCGTTTAAGCCTTAGAAGTCTGTGAGGTTAAGTATTATCTCCATTTTCCCATGGAAGAGCCTGGGCACAGGGAGGTTAAATGAGGGTTACAAAGACCCTGCTATGCAGTAACTGGCTCGCCTGGTGTGTAAAAGCCCCTGATAATTGTTTTGAGTTCCCACCACCATCACCATTTAAGTTTGTGTCTTTTTTTTTTTTTTTTTTTTTAAGAGACAGGGTCTCACCCTGTCACCCTGCACTCTGAGGAGTGCATTGGCACGTGCATAGCTCACTACAGCCTTGAACTTCTGGGCTCAAGCATTTCTCCCACCTTAGCATCCATTGTAGCTAGAACTACAGGCAAGTGCCCAGCTAATGTTTTGTACTTTTTTGTAGAGACAGGATCTCGCCATGTTGCCCAGGCTGTTATTGAAATCTTGGCCTCAAGCAGTCCTCCCACCTCAGCCTCCCAAAGCACTGAGCCTCCAAACCTAGCCAAACTTGGGTCTTTGAAATATATTCTCAGTAGATGGTATAGTGTGAAAACCCATTCTATAGTTGTCTTTATTTGTTCACATGAATTTAAGGTAAGCCTGGGGGTTCAGTGTCCTTCATGATACCAACTGGTTGACCTCTTGTCCATTTCAGTTTTTGTTCCAGCAGCTGGGAATGTTGGTGTCCTTTGTGAAGAGCCACATCAGACCTTATATGGATGAAATAGTCACCCTCATGAGAGTGAGTAGAAGTTAATGCTTTGGCCTCTTCCATGTTTGGGTCAAGGAAGGCTCAGAAGCAAGTTTAAATGACTACATTTTTTTCATGGATCTTTGTAGAGCTGTTACAGCCTTAGTACAGGAAATGGAACAAAGCCCACTGGATATTGATGGGGAGGAAGGGCTGTTGCTCCAGGTTCCCAGGTATAAAACTACAAGGCACGAAGGCTGAAGAGAAATCCTGAAGTAATTGTTCTGCCAGAAATAGACTCTTGGGTTATTTGCCTCACACACAACAAAGCAATTTCACTTTAATATCACAACGGTGCTTTTCTATTCTCATGAACGCCCTCTTCGTTACTGCTCGTAAACCATGAAGGGATTGGGGGTTGGGTTTTCTTAGGGCTGTTAAATATGACCGACACGTGTTGGGCACCAAGGAACAAGGTGATGCTTTACCCTGCTACCTCCAAAACCATACACACCACCTTTTGACTGCAGTGGCACATGAGAAAAGGCTGAGGTCCCAGGATTTTATAACATGCATTAAGTAGGTGCCAGAAGACACCCCATTGGCAATATCATTTTTCCTTCTGTTCTATATAATTTAAATGTCTCTGTGAGGAAGGTTGCTTTGCAGGTACAGCATGTCCTCAAAGAGTTGGAAGATTTCTGTTCTTTCACACCAGACCTTTGTAGTTAGTTTGGAGGAAACAGCAGGACTAAAATCAAAATGGCTGGTTTCAAATGGAACTTCCCAACACCTGGGTCTCAGAACTGAGAAACCTCCCTACATGTGTAAATAATTAAAAGCTGCTCTATTCCCTGACTCCTACCACAGAAGCCTCTGTACAAGGAAGATTTAGGCAGAATACTAAAGAGGCCGGTGGCTCCTCTTAGTGGAAGGAGGGGCAAGGGAAGAAGCAGTGTCCTCAGGGGAGGAGGATGTAGTAATCTGTGACTTAATCCCCCCAAGAAGGCTAAACAAGGATACAATATGACCATATTATAGTCATAACGTGTTGATGACCAAAACACAGGGAAGTGAGGCAGGGAGCCTCACACCTGCAAAATGCAGCTTCCATTTCACCCCAAATAGAGAAGGTGCAGCAGGGGCTCTTCCTTTAACTGTTGATTCTGAGCATTTTAATGAGCTCCCCCGAGCCTGGGAAGAAAATAGTCTTTGTGAACAGTGATCCAGCTGACATCCCTCGGCAGGCTGCCTCGCATCTTTGAGGTAGAGAAGCCCCTGTGAGGAACTGATGATAATGCAGCTGGAAGGTAGGTAGGCCTTCTCTAAAGAAGGCAGAGTGGGGTTCAAGTGAATGAACATCAGACAAACTCTGGAGGCTCTGAAATCTGTGGTGTTTCTTTGGCAACACTTTTAACCTAGAAAACACAGCTCTTTCAGAGAGAATACTTCTCTCCAAGTAGAGAGAAAGGAAGTTTTATCAGCATCTTCTAGTATGGTTTTTACTTTCTAAACCATTATGCTTTTTAAGATACCTTTTTAAATAAAAATACTATATCTCTCTATAAAGCCTTTTATCTGAGGAGTTATCATTGTTTTTATGGACTTTAAACTATTTAGAGGCTCCAAGAATATTAACATTCATGTGTTGACATGATTAGTAGGGTTTCTGTTATCATTAAATCTCCTACTCCAGAACTCTTAAAGATGGTGATAGGCAGCTGTCTTTTTGAGTTGATTTGAAATAATAGCTTTTCCTGGAGTTAGAGGCTTGGACTAATTTGCTTTGCAACACTGAGGCAGGATCTGTGGCCAGTTGGTCAAGTTTTTATTTTAGTAACTTGTGTGGAAAATAACCATGTGGGTATAGAAAGGGGCTCATTTTGTGGCATTGTTCAGGCCTGATGGATAGATTTTTGGGAGGGGACAGATGTCAGATGCTATCTATTAATAGCAAAATCTAAATCCAGAAAAGCCAGGAAATCTTTGTAATACTGGAGTCACCCTCTGGTAGAGATCAGGTGATACCAAAGTAAGGTCCACATCCACCCTGGACCACTTCAGAGCTTTTCGAGTGACTTAGTAATCTGTTCATTCTAGAATATGCCAGATGCTCTGATTGATAGATTCTGGGGATACAGAGATAGAGGTTTCTTGTCCTTAAGTAGCCTACAATCTACAGGCAGGACGGCAAAGCAAAGGAAGTCTTACAACTGCTGTCGCTATCAAAGGGAGTGCGAAGGATCCAAGTGGATCATGGAGAAGAAGAAAGCCTGCGTGGGAGAAGTGAGGCTAGAGCCAGGTCTAGAAAGACAGGGCGTAGCTGAGCAAGAAGTGGGATTCTAGGTAGAGGAAGCAGCATGAGCAAAGCCCAGAGGACTCAGGTAGCCTCCTGCATCTGGGGAAATGCAATTGAGTTTGTCCAGTATGGCTGCAACACAGGACACAAGAAGGGCCCAGCGGGAGGAGGGGAGTGAGGAGTCGATCTCAGCGCAGACCATGCTCACTACAGTTTTGCTTTTCTGGCCATCTCGATTCCTCGGTTCATATATCAGCAGAAAGGGACCTGACTCAGCTCCTCTGACTTTTCTCTCTTTGTAGGAATTCTGGGTCATGAATACCTCAATTCAGAGCACGATCATTCTTCTCATTGAGCAAATTGTGGTAGCTCTTGGGGGTGAATTTAAGCTTTACCTGCCCCAGCTGATCCCACACATGTTGCGTGTCTTCATGCATGACAACAGCCCAGGCCGCATCGTCTCTATCAAGGTGAGTAGCCTATGTCATCCTCCAGAGAGATTTTCTGCTTGCCTCTGAATCCCTGGGTGATCAGCTAAAAGCTGAGACCTCGTTCTGAGTGACAGGTTGATGCCCACTCCATAAGACAGAATCCCAAGAATACTAATACCCAATGTGTGCAGTTTACAGAATGTCTATAATCCTCTCTTGATTATCCTTATCTCTTTCAATAGATTAATCTTGGCAAATATTTTATCCCAGACTAATTTTCTTTATTATCCAGCAACGGGTTCCTTATCAACTCAAATAAGCACAGAGAAAGCAAAGTAATATGTAAGCAAATAAAATGAGGGGGAGAAAGTGCTACCGAAAGGATATAGTTCAAGGCCATTTAATAAAGGCTTTTCCCAGTCCCCTCAGAACTTTGAATTATCCTCACCACCACCTGCTGCGTGTCCTTAGATACTTGGGACATGACTATTCATCACCATGCTTTTGCTCCCTTTTGCAGTTATTGGCTGCAATCCAGCTGTTTGGCGCCAACCTGGATGACTACCTACATTTACTGCTGCCTCCTATTGTGAAGTTGTTTGATGCCCCTGAAGCTCCACTGCCATCTCGAAAGTGAGCACCTCCCCTTTCGGATTAGCAATCATTAAGCTTTTAATGTTTTGTTGAAAATGTTTGTTTCTTAAGTTCCCAGGCCATCTTTCTATTTTTTTGTTGTTTCAACTCACATTATTTTAGTCTAGAAATATCCCAGGTTTATTATGGAAATCTTAACTGTCCCTATCCCATTGGAATAAATGTTGGATCCATGTCATCCAAAATACCTTAGAAGCCATTTATTCCCATCCCTTTGGTGCTGATTGTTAAGCTCACCCTCAGTCACGTCTCTTCCTTGGAGATTGTGTGTTAGCAGTTACTGTATGTTAGCGATTGTTGTAGGGCAGCGCTAGAGACTGTGGACCGCCTGACGGAGTCCCTGGATTTCACTGACTATGCCTCCCGGATCATCCACCCTATTGTTCGAACACTGGACCAGAGCCCAGAACTGCGCTCCACAGCCATGGACACGCTGTCTTCACTTGTTTTTCAACTGGGGAAGAAGGTAAGATGGGAGTCTGGACAGACAGGTGCTCTTCTGCCTTATTTGGAAAGAAGACTTTGTCTGTGAGCCACTCATACTTTGTCTGATGCCAGCCACCATCAGAGAACATGGAATTATTTGCTTTTTTTTTTTTCATGTGTTCAGCAAACATTTATTGAGCAACCTATGTGAGCTAAGTGCCGTTCTGGGGATAACAGCGTAAAAAGAAGAAAGTCTTTGCTCTCATAGAGCTTCCATCCTAATGAAGCAAAGCAAATAAACAGTTTGTTTCTTAAGAGTGATGGGTTGAAGTGAAGAGAAGTGCTCTTTATTTAGGATAGACAGAGAAGACCTCTGATCAGTTGACACTTAAGCAGAGACCTAGATAAAATAAAGGCTCAGTTGCAAAGAATTGGGTGCAAGGAGAAGAAATAGCAAGTGCTAAGGTTGAGGCAGCAGCTTGCTCAAAGAGTTCAGGGCACAGCAGGAGAGCAGTGTGATCTCAGAGGAGCGAGCAACGGGGAAGTACTTGGAGTTAAGGTGACCGAGATAAGGCAGAATAGTAGAGACTAGATTTGTAGGCCTGTGGCTCTCAAAGTATAATTCCTGGACAAGCAATATCAGTATCTACATACCTGAGAACTTGTTAGAAATGCAGATTCTTGAGCTAGGCACAGTGACTCACACCCGTAATTCCAGCAACGTGGGATGCTGAGGCAAGAGGATTGCTTGAGATCAAGAGTTGGAGACCAGCTCCAGACGTAGCAAGATCCTGTCTCCACAAAAAAAAATTTAAAAATTAGCCAGGCATAGGGACATGTGCCTGTAGTCCCAGCTACTCAGGAGGCTAAGGCAGAGGGATCACTTGAGCCCAGGAGTTCCAGACTGCAGTGACCCCCATAATTGTGCCATTGCACTCCAGCCTGGGCGACAGCAAGATGAGTCTCACCTGAGACCTGCTGAATCAGATGCTCTGTGGAGCCCAGCAATCTCTGGTTTCATGAGCTGTCCAGGTGATTCTGATGCCCACTAAAATATGCAAATCACTATTGTGGGCCTTTGTAAGTACTTCGGCTTTTACTCTGAGCAAGACTGGAAGTTTTTGGTGGACTTTGAACACAGGAAAAGTAAGATCTGACTTAATATTTTTAAATGATAACTGTCAATGCCATGTGGAAAAATAGGCTGTGGGGGCAAGGGCAGAAGCAAAGATCTCTCAAGAGGCCACCATCATAAACCAGATGATGGGGACTTAAACTAGGATTATGGCAGGAGATGGGAAGAAGGATTCTTCTGAATATCACAGAGCTAGTCACAAACCCAGAAGAAATGGTCATAATGTAGTTGTATAATATGTTTTCCTCTACTTTTTTTCCACTCTCCAAAATGATAGTTTCTGATCTCTTCCCCCTCCTGTTTTAGTACCAAATTTTCATTCCAATGGTGAATAAAGTTCTGGTGCGACACCGAATCAATCATCAGCGCTATGATGTGCTCATCTGCAGAATTGTCAAGGTGAACTATACTTCCTTTCTGTTCTGAAGTCCCTGTTGTCTTTACTACTTGATATTCTTGTAATCTTGGCTATGGGAGTTTGTGTAGCTTTTTAGCTCTAAACTAGGGATTGGCAAACTTTTTCCAGTTTTGTAGGCTGCGTGGTCTCTTTTGCAACTCCTCAGCTCTGCCTCTACAGCCTGCGAGCAGCCACACACGATGTGTAAACAATGAGCCTGGCTGCATTCCACTAAAACTTTATTTATGGACACCTAAATTTGATTCTCTCAATTTCTATGTGTTGCAAAATATCAGTCTTCTTTTGATTTTTTTTACCCCCAACCATTTAAAAGTATAAAAACCCTTCTTAGCTCTTGGGCTATATAAAAACAGGCAGGGGGCTGAGTGCGGTGGTTTATGCCTTGGGAGGCCAAGGCAGGTGGATCACTTGAGCCCAGGAGTTTGAGACCAGCCTGGGCAACATGGTAAAACTCCATCTGTACAAAAAATACAAAAAATTAGCTGGTCATGATGGCGGATACCTGTGGTCCCAGCTACTGAGGAGGCTGACGTGGGAGGATCACCTGAGGCCTCTGTGAGCTGTGATTGCACCAGTGCACTCCAGCCTGAGTGGCAAAGTGAGACCCTATCTCAAAGTAGATTAAAGGCTAGGCACAGTGGCTCACGCCTGTAATCCCAGAACTCTGAGAGACTGAGGCAGGAGGATCACCTGAGGTCAGGAGTTCGAGACCAGCCTGGCCAACATGGCGAAACCCCATCTCCATTAAAAATACAAAAATTAGCCAGGCGTGGTGGTGCGTGCCTGTAGTCCCAACTACTCAGGAGGCTCAGGCAAGAGAATTGCTTGAACACAGGAGGCAGAGATTGCAGTGAGCTGAGATTGTGCCACTGCACTCCAGCCTGGGAGACAGAGCTAGACTCTGTCTCAAAAAAATAAATAAATAATAGGTTAGATTAGATAGATAGGCAGGTAGGGAGTGGCATAAATAAATAAATGAATAATTCTTTTTAAAAAGTTTAAAAAAGCCAGGGGATGGGGGCTGTTTGCTGCCTTTACTCCAAACACTTTATCACCTTTCCCATTGCCGACAATTGTTTATCTTTGCTAGTTGCATGGTTGCTTGCTCGTACTACTAAGTCAGTGCTTGTCATTAACTAGGAGTGACTGGCAAAGACTGTCTACAGTTGGGGAGTCAGCCCATCTGTGGTTCATTTGGTCCATACATGGGACTTTTTACTTCTTACTGAAATCCTGGCTCTACCAGGTCTGCACCTCCCAAAATGTAAGGATATTTCCTAAACCAGAAGCATCTAGTAGAGTTGTAGGTGTTTCCTATAAATCTCTGGTTGCAGGGATACACACTTGCTGATGAAGAGGAGGATCCTTTGATTTACCAGCATCGAATGCTTAGGAGTGGCCAAGGGGATGCATTGGCTAGTGGACCAGTGGAAACAGGACCCATGAAGAAACTGCACGTCAGCACCATCAACCTCCAAAAGGTAAGTCCATTGTTTCAGGGGACTGGGAAAGGAGAGCTCTGCTCTTCTCACTTATTCAAAACTTTCAGCTGTTTAAACCAACCAAAAACCGGCCCAGGTGTTTTTTCCAGAAATCTAGATACCATGAACTTAGATCATTTGTCTTTTTACAGGTATCTGAATTGTAGTTTTGTTTTGAATAGAGAAAAAGTAGAGAACGAAATGTCCTTTTGTGCTCCCTTGGAATATGAATGGTAGAACCTTTTGTTGCAAATATATTCTCATTTTTTACATTAAGGGAACAAAGCTAGTGAGCCCCCTAGTTGGCAGTGAGACTGATGAAGGCGCTTTAAAACAGTGCTTTTCAAACTTCTCAAACTCATTGGGCTTACCAGTTGCTGGGAATCTTGTAAAAATGCTTATTCTGATGTTGGCAGTCTGATTTGGGGCCTGATACTCTGCGTTTCTGACAAGCTGCTAGCTAATGTGATGGTGCAGGCCCATGGACCATACTTTGAGTAGTGAGGTTTTAGATCTTTCCAAGCGATTACTGAATTATCTCTGCTGGCCAAAGCCTAAGATATGATCAGCTTTTCACCATGTATGCCTCCAGCCATCCACCTAAAAACAGGCAGTTTCAAAGCATCTCTGGTGAATCAGAGCAGAATAATCATAATTACTTCACCAACTTTTAAATAAATATACCACATCAAGTATTTTCCACATTTTGCATTAGTCCTTCATGTTTCTGGTGACTGTAAGCAACTTCCAGTTTCGATTTCAGTGTTATTTTTCATCTATTAGCCAGTCCACTCCATGTGCAGCAGCAGATAGAGGTGAAGAACTGGGCAAGACTGTCCCAGATGACTTGTTCACTTCTTTTGGCAAAGCACATGAAGATTTGAACACAGTTCTTTGTGCATGTGTGCAGGCTCACGCCCAGTTTTGGAATACTGGGGGTTTATTACTGTTGTTTCAGAGTCTTTTCTCACAAGAACAGCTTCAAGTGACTACTGCTAAGAAGCGTTTGCTGGGTTAAGATGGAGGTGGTAAAATATTCCTGGGTCAGGAGTGATGCTGCTTTCCCTTTGGGGATTTTGTAACTACTAATCTGAGACTTTAGGAGGAAGAAAAAGATTATCAGTCACCTGGCATTCCCAGGCAGTCATTGAGGCCACCCTACTGACACCTCACACTGGAGGGAGGGGCCAGGCAGGAGGCCAAATGTACATTTCCACCCAGATGTTTTCATCCTGACTAGGTTCAGAATGTCCTTCCAACCAGGCAGCCGTCCACCCTGCTTTAGAGCTTTGTTCTCTCTGTTTTAGGAAATTCCTCACTAATCTAGTTTGCTTCCAGGAAGTTTTGCTTTCTACCCAGACTTGGAAAAAATAAGCATAAATCTTGCCAGATAGACAAAAGAAAGACTCTTAATTTATCTCACCTGAGAAAGTAGATCAAGTTCAAAACTCTGGACAAAATCCTCTGCAGCTGACTCTCAGATCTATTTCATTGGAAAGTAAATTGTGGGAGCTGGGCGTGGTGGTCATGCCTGTAATCCCAGTAATTTGGCAGGCCAAAATCACTTGAAGAATCACTTGAAGCAGGAGTTTGAGACCAGCCTGGGCAACATAGGAAAACACCATCTCTGTAACAAAAATGAAAAATGAAGAAAAAATGAAAAAAATTAACTCCAACCTGGACAACAGAGTAAGACCCTGTCTCAAAAAAAAAAAGGAATTGAAAAAAATTTAAAAATTAGCTGGGCAGAGTAGCACCTGCCTATAGTCCCAGCTACTTGGGAGACTGAGGCAGGAGGTTCACTTGAGCCCATGAGTTCCAGGGTGCAGTGAGCTATGATTGCACCACTGCACTCCAGCCGAGACGACAGAGCAAGATTCTCTTTAAAAAAAAAAAAAGAGGAGGTAGGCAGCCAGGTGCAGTGGCTCATGCCTGTAATTCCAACACTTTGGGAAGCCAAGGCAGGAGGATTACTCGAGCCCAAGAGTTCAAGACCAGCTGGGGCAACATGGCAAAATCCCCCTCTGCAGAAAATACAAAAATTAGCTGGGCTTGGTGGTGCATGCCTGTTGTCCCAGCTACTCAGGAGGCTAAGGTGGGTGAATCTCTTGAGTCTGGGAGGTCAAGGCTGCAGTAAGCAGTGATCATACCACTTCCTCTCTCCAGCACAGGCAACAGAGCAAGATTTTCTCACCAAAAAAAAAAAGCAGCAGAACTCACTGTTCAGAAGTAAATTGTGCCTCCTTATAGTCGTGTAATAATAATTAGGGATTGGTGTATTTATCAGTCTTAACCAACTTTCAGAGTAACAATTTGCCACCTCAGTCACCATTTTATTGGTTATGATAGTGTAGGATTTATGTGATACAGAAAACATAAAAACCATTTATATATACCTCTAGAACGCCTTCCAGAATTTTCAGCAGCTTTACTGTCTGTCTTATGATAATCCATTTGGGCTTACCTTCACCATGAGTAAGCTGGCATTCTATGAACAGGCACCAGCATCACCAGATGAGGTGATCAGCAGTGGGTGGATGGCAAGAGGAAGCAGCTCGTGTTTACACAGTTATTATAGAACCCAGAGAATTGAGAGATGATAATGTTTACAGAGCAGGAGGAAAGGGCCACACAGGGGACTTGGCCTAACCTAGAGAATTGAGAGATGATAATGTTTTACAGAGTAGGAGGAAAGGGCCACATAGGGGACTCGGCCTAACCCAGAGAATTGAGAGATGATAATGTTTTACAGATCAGGGGGAAAGAGCCACATGGGGGACTTGGCCTAGTTGATAAATTAAGCTATGATTTTTTGAAAACATATTTACTGCCGTTTATCAAGTAATAGTAACAACTAACATTGAGTGCTTTCCATGTGTCAAGCACTGTGGTGGAATACTTTATGTTAACTCATTTAATCTTCATGATAACCCCATGAGTTAGGTGCTGTCATTGCTGTCCCACTTTGTAGATGTGAACTGTGAGGCACTGACAGGTTAAGTAATTTGCCCAGTGTCAACTAGCGTCAATGGTGGAGCTGGGATTTGAGCTAGATAGCATGACTCCAGAGCCCACTCTCTTAACCACTGTGTTGAATTGTCTGTGTCTTACCCAGGCCCAACCATTTCATTAGAGCGAAAAAGAAACTAATAATACTTCCCTGGTTATGTCCAGCTTTTAACAATTGCTGTATAATATAATACAGCTACGCACAGACCCATCTTATAGGGAAGAAGCCAGATATCTGTGGGCAGGAAAGGACTGGATGTTCCCATTTTGCTCAACAGAAAAAGGTCTAAAAGTCAAGTCTTTGGTATCTAGTCCCCTCTTCCTTCTCATTCAGGAGTTCTCGTTGTATGGTCAGTGGTATTATTTAGTTTGTCTCTTGTAATATTTCTACTTCGGTTTTTGACATAAAGTGATAGTTTGTTTAATTCTATTCATCAGTAACTCTTTAGAAGCAACAGCAGATCTCTAGTATATCCCAGGGAGGTGACAGTTGAGTCCTTGATGGTATGGCACATGGGGTCTTTTCACTCACTGGACCACTTAACTAGTCCAAAGTTTGAGACCTTCTGCTCTGACTTACATGATTTCCCCCATTTAGGGAGGATTGATCTGTCCTGCTGGAAAAATCTTTGAAGAATGTATTTTAAAAGTTGGGGATTTAGTGTAGTTAGGGCTAGGCCAGTTCAAATAGGTGTCATTTTGACAATAATAACAGTCATTTTTTGCTCATTTATTCCAGGTAAGTCATTTAGATACATTATCCCTAGATGAGGAACTCTGAGGCTCAGCTGCAAAATACCAGTAATTTGCCCAGGGTGTTAACAGCTGCTGAGTGGCAGAGCCAGGATCCCAGGCAGGTGTTTCTAACTTTAGAGAAATAGGCAAATAGTACTAACTTTGTGCCAAGCACTGTTATAAATTCATTACATTTATTAACTTAAAAACCCCAGGAAGCAGAAACTATAATCCTCATTTTACAAATGAGGAAACTGAGGCACAGAGGAGTTAAGTGACTTGCCAGAGATCAGAGAGCCAATTATGTTATAGAACTGGGATTTGAACTCAAGCCATCGAGTCAAGTGTGGCTGTTGCCCACTACACTGTACTGACCTCTCCAAAACCTCAGCCTTTCCACCCACCTGCCTAAGCTGCCCCTGCTAGTAACTCTTGATGTCTGGAGAGTTCAGAGGTCTGAGAGAAGTTGGGGGGGATAGAGTAGAAATTAAATCTGTTCAACGCTTTTTTCTTGTTCTACCACAGTGCCGTGTGCTTTGGGCTCACTGCTCACCTGGTTGCAACATGATTCACTATGGTGTAAACCTGAGCCTTTTCCCTCTTCTTGCGTGACTCTTCATTGTCAGATGACCTGGTGTTCTAATGTAGAGGATGCAGCTCCCTTCATGCCCTGCTGGAGCCCATTAGGCTTTGTCGAATGCACCCAAGTGTGGCAGTCCCATGTATTCTGGTTCTGTAGAACTCTCTCCTTTGCTGTAGTCAGAGTCCAGCACAAAGAAGTTGTGAAACAGGCTTTTTCCACAGTGTGGTATGTTCCGGAGTTGCTGCTCTTGCTTTATGGCTTTTAATTAAATATTATTCTTTTGTATTTGCACTCTAGGGGAATTTTTTCATGAAAGATGGATTTTATAAATCTAAAAGTAGAATAATCATTAAATAGATGAGGACTTTTTTCAATTGGCCCTTGAAGCTGATTGTTTTCCATTGTCACCTGTGGGATCACAGGCCTGGGGTGCTGCCAGGAGGGTCTCCAAAGATGACTGGCTGGAATGGCTGAGACGGCTGAGCCTGGAGCTGCTGAAGGACTCATCATCACCCTCCCTGCGCTCCTGCTGGGCCCTGGCACAGGCCTACAACCCGATGGCCAGGTATAGTGTGTCAGGGCGGGTGGAGAAGATCAGCACATAGAAAACGATATATACAAATTAGTTTTTATTAGAACTAATAATCAAGGGGCTGGTATTTTTAATTTTTCTAATTTTGTGGGATGCAAAGAAAGAAAAACACAAAGTCAACAAGCTCTTACTGTAGCATCTATCTTAACCTTGCAAGTAGACCACAAATTCCTTTTTCTAGTACCTTTACGTCTAACATTTTAATTACAAAGTTACTTATAACTCTAAAAGCAACTGTGTAATAGTTGAATGTAACCTATTTCCAGTAACAATGGTATTCTAATTATTGCTGTTTGTTACAAATATGACAGGAAAAAAAATGGTCTGAAACAATAACAGTTATTTATTTTACTCCTGAATCTGCAATTTGGAAGGACTTTTGGGACAGCTTGCCTCCGCTCCACATGGTGTCAGTGGAGATGGTTTGACTGGGGCAAGATGGAGGATCCGCATTCAAGGCTGGCTTGTGTGTCTGGCAAAGTGCAGGTGACTCAACTAGGGACGCAGCTCTGGCTGGGGGCCTTGGTTCCTCTCCATGGGATCACTCCATGGGTTGCTTGGGCCATCTCACAGAAGGTGACTGGCTTCAGGAGTGAGTGTCCCAAGAGAATGAGGTAGTGGAAGAGCATGGTGTTTTTATGACCTAAGTCATAAAGAAGCCTGGAAGTCATGAAGAGTCACTTTTACCTGACTCTGTTGCTCAAGGCAGCCACAAAGGTGCACTCAGACTCAAGGGAAGAAGACATGGACACTCACCTCTTGATAGAGGAGAAGTAATATTCTCACAGAGTGTATGGGACAGGAGCCACTGTTGCAGACGTCTTTGGAAAATAGAATTTGCCAGAATTTTTTTTTTCTTTTTTTGAGACAGTCTTGTTCTATTGCTCAGGCTAGAGTGCAGTGGCATAATTGTGGCTCACTGCAACCTCTGCCTCCCGGTTCAAGCAATTGTCCTGCCTCAGCCTCCCAAGTAGCTGGGATTACAGGCATGTAGCACCACACCTAGCTAAGTTTTGTATTTTTAGTAGAGACAGTGTTTCGCCATGTTGGCCAGGCTGGTCTTGAACTCCTGGCCTCAGGTGATCTGCTCACCTTGGCCTCTCAAAGTGCTGGGATTACAGGTGTGAGTCACTTGGCTAAAATTTTTTTTATTGATACATAATAGATGTACGTATATTTTCAAAGTACATGTGATATTTCGATACATTCATATAATGTGTAATAAGCAAATCAGGATAATTGGGATATTCATCACTTTAGACATTTATCTTTTTTTGTTGTTGTTTGGTTGGTTTTTTTGTTTTCATGTTTGTTTTTGTTTTTGAGATGGAGTCTTGCTCTGTCACTCAGGCTGCAGTGCAGTGGCATGATTGTGGCTCACTGCAACCTCTGCCTCCCGGGTTCAAGCAGTTCTCCTGCTTCAGCCTCCCAAGTAGCTGGGACTACAGGCACCCGCCACCATGTCTGGCTAATTTTTGTAATTTTAGTAGAGATGGGGTTTCACCATGTTGGCCAGGCTGGTCTTGAACTCCTGACCTTGTGATCCGCCCACCTCAGCCTCCCAAAGTGCTGCGATTACAGGCATGAGCCACTGTGCCCAGCCTAAATAGTAAATCTGAAACAGCCATTTAAAATTTGGTTTGCAGTCTGCGCATGGTGGCTCCTGCCTGTAATCTCAGCACTCTGGGAGGCTGAGACAGGAGAATCATTTGAGGCCAAGAGTTCAAGACCTGCCTGGGCAACCTAGCGAGACTCTATCTCTACAAAAATAAAAAATTAGCCAAGCGAGGTGGCATGCACCTGTAATCCTAGCTACTGAGGAGGCTGAGATGGGAGGATTCGGGGGATTGCTTGAGCCCAGGAGTTTGGAGGCTGCAGAGAGCCACAGTCATGCCATTGCTTTCCAGCCTGGATGGCAGAGCAAGACTGCATCTCAAAAAACATTTTTTTTTTTGGTTTATAAAACTTTTAATGCATGTGAAAGGTTTATGATATAATGCAAGTAAATAAAATGGAATGCAAAGTTGAAAATTAAAATAAATGTGAATAGGATAAAGATTAGAAAGTAATATAGCGACGGTTATCTCCAGGGAAGGCTTAAGGAGTGATTATTTTCTTTTTTATTCTCTTCCTTATTTTTTAGATTTTTCTGCATTGGACATTAATTATTTATAATGAGGCATAAAATGGTGATTTAATTAATAAGCAGCCCTTCGCATTGGCAAGAAGCAGAAAGCAAGGCGTTTCACTTCATTTTTGTCAGCACAGCTGGTTTGCTGTTATGATGTATATTTAGCAGTAGTGATGGCCCCTGAGACTGTTGGTTTGATGCCATGATTTTCTTCCTCTAATTTCTTTCAAGTATTTTTTTTTTTTTTTTTTTGAGATGGAGTCTTGCTGTGTCGCCCAGGCTGGAGTGCAGTGGCCGGATCTCGGCTCACTGCAAGCTCTGCCTCCCGGGTTCAAGCCATTCTCCTGCCTCAGCCTCCCGAGTAGCTGGGACTACAGGCGCCCGCCACCTCGCCCGGCTAATTTTTTGCATTTTCAGTAGAGACGGGGTTTCACTGTGTTAACCAGGATGGTCTCGATCTCCTGACCTCGTGATCCACCCGTCTCGGCCTCCCAAAGTGCTGGGATTACAGGCTTGAGCCACCGCGCCTGGCCTCAAGTATTTTTTAATGCTTTAAAATAGTTTCTAGGACTTCCCTGTTTCCGTAGTGTGGAGATATCATATGCTTAGCCAATGTTTTTATTATTCCTCTTTTCACCCAGGTCACCTCTGAGCACAGTGTTATCCACAAGAGGCTTGTGATACCCACATAATGTTTTATCCCCTTAGTCCCAAGTACGTTCATTCAGGATCCAGTGTGGCCTCTGACCTAGATCAGGAAAACTTTTTTTATGTCTTTAGAGATGAAGGTCTTGCTTATTTCCCTGGCTGGTCTTGAACTGCTAATCTCAAGAGATCCTCCTGCCTCAGTCTCCCAAGTTGCCTGGATGACCAGCGACTAATTACCTGGCTCCGAAAACTTATTTTTAAATTTATAACAGACTTTTTTTGGTCTTCATTTTATCCTTTGGATTTCAAATTTTGTTTTTTCTATCAAATTACAAAATTATACGCATTGGTCTGACTTAACCTGTTAATATGTAACAGAAAATAGGTATAGGCTGGGCGCAGTGGCTCACGCCTGTAATCCCAACACTTTGGGAGGCCCAGGTGGGTGGATCACAAGGTCAGGAGATTGAGACCATCCTGGCTAACACGGTGAAACCCTGTCTGTACTAAAAATACAAAAATATTAGCCAGGCGTGGTGGCGGGCGCCTGTAGTCCCAGGTGCTGGGGAGACTGAGGCAGGAGAATGGAACCCAGGAGGCGGAGCTTGCAGTGAGCTGAGATCGCGCCACCGCACTCCAGCCTGGGCAACACAGCAAGACTCCGTCTCAAAAAAAAAAGAAAAGAAAGTAGGTATAGAGGCATCAAATCTATCCATTGTAGGTATATCGTGTTGTTTAAATGCTAAATCTGTCCGTTGCTAAATCTATCCATTGTAGGTATATCGTGTTGTTTCCCACTCCCTTCCCCACACAGTCACCAGAACAGTGGGGAGGATAGGATTGATGTAAGATGTAAGGGATGGCAAATGTGTCCATCATGTGGTACTATGGTAATGTAAGTAGTCATAGTAATCTTTGAAATGGAACCTCTGGTTCCACGTCTTTGTAAGGCCCCAACTGTTGGCTTAGAAAATCTTTTAGAACTTACAGGTTTGGATCCTATTTGCTAATGCTTCTAGTCCTGTTGTCATTTTTTATGACCATCCAACTAAGGGTTCTGATTATATTTTGAAAGCAATTGCGGATGCTGCCTTTGACATTTCTGACCTCAAGAATTTAGACATTGTCCCAGAAACATCCCAAGAATCATTTAACGATTATTGTTTTCCACATTTGTTAATGCCAACTTCTTTGTCAGAAGCCCCCATTCTATTCATTTCCCATTTCCTCTAGTGAAGAGAAATGATGCAAAAACTGCCAAGAAATATTCCTTTGGAGAAAAGTTACTTTGCTCTGCTCTTCACCCCGCCCTGCCACTTGCCCCCCAAGTCCCTGCATATCATAGTGTCTGTACCTGCAGTGTAAGATTCAGTAGACACTAGCCATATGTGGTTAATTTAATTAAAAATAAATAAAATGTAAAATTCAGTTCCTTGGCCACACTTGCCATAGTTCAAGTGCTTTAATCATCAGTGGCTACCATATTGGACATGAAAGTTCTCTTGGACAGCACTGGTCTGTATAACCAAAATCAGTGATGCCAAAAGTGAACTGATAGGTGTGACTTTGAGGCAGCAGGCAGAGGCATGGGAGGTCTCTCTATTTTCCACCTTCTGTGCCTTCAGGGATCTCTTCAATGCTGCGTTTGTGTCCTGCTGGTCTGAATTGAATGAAGATCAACAGGATGAGCTCATCAGAAGCATCGAGTTGGCCCTCACCTCACAAGACATCGCTGAAGTCACACAAACCCTCTTAAACTTGGCTGAATTCATGGAACACAGTGACAAGGTGAGACTTTTCCCCATTGTCCAGATGGAGGCTGACAGGGAACCAGCTGGTGGGAGGAGAGAAGCATCCACACAGCCTTCTCTTGTTTGTGCCCCATCTGCCATTTTCCTATGCTGTGAGGTTTTGCTCTCCTCCAGGGCCCCCTGCCACTGAGAGATGACAATGGCATTGTTCTGCTGGGTGAAAGAGCTGCCAAGTGCCGAGCATATGCCAAAGCACTACACTACAAAGAACTGGAGTTCCAGAAAGGCCCCACCCCTGCCATTCTAGAATCTCTCATCAGGTAGGCTATAAACCCTTTTTAATTTGCTGCTGCCTTCATGCAAAATGACCTCTCTTCTCCCACTACCTGGTGCCACTTCACTGGAGTCACTTGGAGACTTCTGCTCTGTGAAATCTGCCTCTGGGTCTGGCCAGCACGTTTAAATGACATGTTGCAGATGGCTCTCCCCAGGAATCTAGCCATGATTGTCATTTCTGTTGACCCTTATCACCTGGGCTCCTGTTGTTTTCCAACCTGTCCTTTCTTGTTCCAATGAAATTAGTTGAAAAGCAATTCTGTGGCCATGGCAGCCTAGGAAGATAGGTTTTGCGTCTGGGTTAGATAGTGCTGTCTAGAGCTAGAATAGAATGTGCTGGTTCCTGGACTTCAGAGGGTACCCAAGGGCAGAGTGGGGTTTTATCAACTAAATCTATTGATGCCTGCGTCTTCCTCCTATGGTGTTTTGTGAATATAAAAGGCAGAGCATAATCTGAAATCTAATGGTCTTTTCTCTGATGTGGTTATGTTCGCTCCTCTGTTAAGACAGTTTTCAGTCTTCTGGGTGTGGAAAAAATAGGTTGTTTAATAAATTTTCTGCTGTTAGGAAATTACAAGCAGCACGAAACATTAGCTCCGGCTCCTAAAGCATCATTCACTTCCCCTAATGATTATCAGAGAATATCAACTCTGGGATCTCATTATCTTCATGTGAATGCTAACATGATCTTTCATCTCACTGCAGATAGTTCAGAAAAAATCATCCAGCTAATAAGTTCCTTCACCGTGGCTAATAGAGCCTGCTGTGTGTGGTGTCTACTTTGCTTGAGAGGGTGATCAAACAGCCAAGTCCTTTCCTAGCTGTGCTTTTGAGAAGATATTTAAAAGAGTTCCTTTAACACTTTAAAAAGTTAGCAAAAAGATAGAAATAGAATCCTGTTTTTGCCCAAATAAATTGGACTTGGAGAAAATGTTGATTTCTGAAATACCATGTAGGAACAATTAAAAACATTCCGTCCTCTGAGGCATGCTTCAGTTTCAAATCAGACACAGTAAATGTGAAAATCCACATTTCTTCCTTCCATCTCTGGCTTAGGTAATGTGCTCTCACACTAATAGAAAATATAGTAACTAAGTACGATCACTTTAAGGTCAGATAACTCATTTTGCATATTGATTTCCTTGCTCACCTGTTTGAGACCTATTTGAAACTTTCCTAATTCCACCCTTAATTTTTCCCCATATTTGAGACAATCATAAAAACTTAAAGTTATGCAGATTTGTAGCAGAAAGATGTAGTTAGAGGCCTGGAAAAGTGCTCTAGAAGGTTATTTAGCTTTGTAAGCAAATATAATTGAAAATAAGTCCTCAGAATTCCCTGGAGATTGATCTTGTCCTTTGTTTAAAACACTGTTCCAGGCCAGGTGGGGTAGCTCACACCTGTAATCCCAGCACTTTGGGAGGCCAAGGTGGGTGGATCACTTGATGTCAGGAGTTCGAGACCAGCCTGGCTAACATGGTGAAACCCCATCTCTACTAAAAATACAAAAATTAGTTGGGCGTGGTGGTGCACATCTATAATCCCAGCTACTTGGGAGGCTGAGGCAGGAGAATTGCTTGAACCCAGGAGGTGGAGGTTGCAGTGAGCCAAGATCATGCCACTGTACTCTAGCCTGGATGACAGAGCGAGATTCTGTCTCAATAAATGAATGAATGAATGAATGAATGAATGAATGCTGTTTCTGGGGAAAGCCAGTGTGCTTGGCTCTTTGGGTGTCCTCAGCCAAGTCAACTCAGCTTGCATTTCTGCCTCCCTTCTGCTGGTCTCCTGTATCTTCCTATCACCTTTCTTTTTTTGCTTCCGTTTGCAGTTTTTACTTCTGATTTTGTAAAGCTGCTTTTCCTAAGCCCGGTTGTGGGTATACTGTCGTCTGTACTGAAGGAAGTTTTAAGAAACAACCTTAGACAAAGTTGCTGTTAAGGAAGTTGCTCACAACACTACCCTGGTTCTGAGGGTGAGCCTCATGGAAATTCTTCTCAGGGGTCTTTTCCCACTGTTGGTTGTATGTCCCTGAGCCACTACTTTGATCTGGCCTTGGAGACATCGCTTTGCAGTAAGGGATTGAATTCCTTTCCTCACAGTGGCTACTGGAGAGCTTGAAGCTAAATTCCTGGTCTACCTCCAACAAATTACAGACATCTTACCTGTTTTTACTACTACTAACTCTCTCCCAACCCCCACAGACATTGTTTTTATTTTTGCTACTCTTATTTTCCCTTCACCAATTTGTCTGCTTTTTTAGAGTTCGTTTTAGTATACATGTTTGAGTCAACTTCCCTAAATTCTTTTTGAAACAATTAGGGTAGCCTTACACAAAAACATCTTTGTGCAGCTATTTATTTATTTTTATTTTTATTATTTTTTTTTAAGATGGAATCTCACTCTGTCGCCAGGCTGAAGTGCAGTGGCACAATCTTGGCTCACTGCAACCTCCGCCTCCTGGATTCAAGCAGTTCTCCTGCCTCAGCTTCCTAAGTAGCTGAGACTACAGGTGTGTGCCAGCATGCCCAGCTAATTTTTGTATTTTTAGTAGAAAGGGGGTTTCACCGTGTAGGCCAGGATGGTCTCGCTCTCTTGACCTCGTGATCCACCCACCTTGGCCTCCCAAAGTGCTGAAATTACAGGCGTGAGCCACCGCGCCCGGCCTTGTGCAGCTATTTCTTATTTTTTTGTCTTTGCTTTAAAAAACCATGTTCTGTTGACAGTATTGTTCTCTTGTTACTAGTTCAATCTGTCTTGCAACCTATTGACTTTTTTACCTATCTGCTACAGGGCAAATTAAATCCCAGATGTAATCCCAAACCAGGGCTAACACTGAGATAGTATAAACTACTCCCATCTCCTTAAAGCTCACACATCAGTAAATATATTTGCTTTCTTGGGGACAGAGTATTGAGTGGTTATTTGATTATTAGAAAACACACACACACGACTTTTACTTGGTTAGCCCCGAGCATTAGGGTAAGGTCTGCTGGCCTGCTTTTGTTTCTCTATCCTAAGTAGAATAGAGGGTCTGATAAGGCTGGTTGCCTTCATTGCCCAGCCCCTGATGTGTAATCCCCTTTATGGAAAATTGTCCTGGTTGCTGCTGCCCTTTTGTCCCTCACCTGTTCCCTTTTGGCTTCTGCTCCCCACTTGGTTGCCCTGAACACCAAAACAAACCCCAGGCCTCTGTCACTGCTCACCCTCTGATTTAAATTTAACTTTTTATCCTGTTCTAAGTGGTAATGGTAAGAATTTAAAAAGAAAATACTGAAGTTTTGAAAGTGTTTATTGTAGAAGGAAAAGAAACGTTAAATGTTTAAAACAAAACCACAATATTTTATTTTTACAAAGCAAGATGCTTATATACAGCATTCATTATTAACTATAACACCATCTACCTTCAGTTTTCAGCCATTTCCTATAGACAAAATTAAAAGGAAGCCCCTTGAGCTTGTTTCTTACAAAGTAAATAAAAATAGGTATACCTGTATTAACTATGAATATTTTAAGGCAGTTTTGTGCCAGCATTCATGAGAGACTGTGTCCACCTCCTGCCGGTACTTCATACCTTTCAGTGCTGTACCTGACCAAGGCGAGCACGGGCAGTGCTCAGTCTGATTGCCAGACCCAGTGCCCTGGAGTTTCCTCCTCGCAAGTCCAGCCTGGGTCAGTTCACCTACAGCCGAACAATTTTTGTGTTTTAAAAATAATATGTAGACTCAAGATAATTTCACTGGATTTAAAAATAGAAATACCCATCTCCCACCTGCCTCCTTTACTCCTTTCTCTAACACTCAAAGGCCTCTTCTTTGAGAATCAAAATAATATGGTTCTTTTTAGCAAAGGGATTTGTGTTTTGCCCTCATGTAGCCTAAGCCTTAAAGAAAATAGATAAAGCGATCTCAAAATTATTTTCTTTCACAGACAAATCATATGGAAAAGACAAGCTACTGCTATGTCAGGGATCTTGGGCAGAGAGACCCCACTGAGTCTACCCCCTTGAGAAGGATGTGGCAGGACCCAGTGGGTTTAAATGGTTCATCCTGTTTACTGTAACATCCTTGGTACATATGATTTTATTGTGCTCCTTGGAGACTTATTCTTTCTTTGGAGAGTATAGGCTGTTTCTCAACCCTACCCTTTCTAATACTCTCTTCCTCTCCTCATCTGCCCTCATCTAATCTCCAGGTGTCTCAGTGTCTGCATCTGTGCTCCACGGCAGCCTCCTTTTAAGGCTTAAAGTCTTCCGGGCGGATTTTCATCTCCACCCGTTTCAGGGAGTAGGTAGATCCATGCCAGCCGTACCAGGTGATGCCATCCAAGTGCTTGTTGTGCTCGCCCAGGCGGTAGTACACTCCATTGAGATTGGAGTCTGTGCAGCAGTTGTACCAGTAGCCACCTGACATGAGAAACAGACCCAGTGCTAGTAAGTTGACTGTGATAGACCAGACATCAGATAAGGAGTTAGAGCCAGCATTAGAAAGAATACTAAAGCCGGAACATCAACTGTACAGTTATAATTCACTCTTTCTCCTCAAGTGGGATTATGGGCTTGCACCTGAACTTCTCGTTTCCGGTCCCCCAAGTCTCACCTTTGCGGAGCTGTGCACACTTGTCTAAGCAGTTGTCATTGTCCTTGTCCTTGGTGCTGAAGGCTGTGTTGTTATGGTACTGGAGGGCGTCGTTCCCCACATTGCCAGTGTAGTTCCCCAGGAAGAGGCGATAGCTGTTGAGTTCATTGCCCAGAACAAAGTGGCTATACTCAGCGTAGCGCAGGTTGCCCTCCCAGTCCTGTCAGGAGGAGCAGAGCCTTAAAGAAAGTGCAGCAGGCTCCATTTCATGCTGTCTCTATACCCCTTCTCTCCTGACAGCCCCGTAGCCAAACATCTTTTTATAGATGTGAATCTAATAAGACTTTATTACTTGTTTACCTCCAGTTTACTGCGTTAACCTGGGAATCAGAAAAGAAGGCTCGAACTTCTTTCCTGATTCACCATATGGCCTTGATTAGTCTCTCTATATTCCTCACTTTCCTGCCTATAAGGTGTAGCTATGTTTTTGCTGAATCCCACACAGAGCTGCTGTAAGAGAAATGTGAGGATATAGTGAGTGCTTTAAGACCTTCAGCAAGGGTCCCCAACCAGTATCAGTAAGATTTGCACCTAAAGGACCTCATGCTCAGCCAGAGCAGAGACTAGTGTTCGGCACAGCTGACTGTTGGATTTGCTCTACTCTGGCCTGGGTCTGGCCTCTTCTTGTCCCACCTACAGCCCCACTTCTGTTGGCGGGGGTGGGGGGTTGGGAGGTGCAGAAAGGAAAAATACCTATTTATCCTCAACTCTATTATAACTTGCAGGAAAACCATCACAATGAATATACAGATTTGTCTTGAATCAGAATAGGAATGGCACCCTCAGAGTCGTACGCAGTCAGGTGTGGTGGCACTGGTCCAGTCATGGGGCCCCTGGCCTTGTGCTTACCTCCATCTCTACACGCAGCCGGGTTGGCTGTCTGGAGAGCCGGTGGATGTGTTCATTCCCCAGCCAGAAGTCCCCACGGATGCTGCCAAAGCCCTGCTTGTACTGCTTCCAGTCCTGGTAGAAGGAGACAAGGCCACTTTTTCGTCTCTGGATGATGGTCCAGCCTCCACCTGAAGTCTCCATGTCACAGAACACCTGGAGCAGAGGGGATACTCTGGTGAGGGACTTGCAGGACAGGAGGCAAGAGCAAGAGGGCAGACTTCCCAATCTGTTCCTGTCCCTGCAGAGCCAGTAGATGCGTGCATTCCCGCAGTCACACTGGCTCACTCAGGCAGTGATGCTGCCCCACTGCTGGTGAGCTGGGGCGGGTGGTACACTGCTCTGGAAGAACGATCCAAATTGGGCCCAGGGGTGAGTGCACATGAAGCTTGAAGGGAAAAATCCAGATACTTTTTTTTTTTTTTTTTGAGGCAGAGTTTCACTCTTGTTGCCCAGGCTAGAGTGCAGTGGTGCAATCTCGGCTCACTGCAACCTCCACCTCCTGGATTCCAGTGATTCTCCTGCCTCAGCCTCCCTAGTAGCTGGGACCAGAGGTTCCTGTCACCACACCCAACTAATTTTTATATTTTTAGTAGAGACGGGATTTCAGCATGTTGGCCAGGCTGGTCTCAAACTCCTGACCTCAGGTGATTGATCCACCCACCTCGCCTCCCAAAGTGCTGGGATTACAGGTGTGAGCCACCATGCCTGGCTGAAAATCCAGATACTTTTGATGCTGCCTTCGTGTTTTCTTTTCTCCTCCCTCAAGGAATAGCTGTTCTAAGACATGTCAAGAGATTTAAACTAAGTTATGTGGTGGTTATAAGAATTATCTGATCTATGTTAGAAGGCTTGGTGTTTGATAATGATTTCAAGGGGCCAAACAGTTGCTTGGGTTTGGAGTGCAGGGCATAAACTTAACTGTTTGCATAGCTCTCTGGTGTTTGGTGTGTTTGCTTGTGTTTTGAGTTTTCGTTTCTTTCTTTCTTTTTTTTTTTTCTTTAATTGAAATAGAGTCTCACTCTGTCTCCCAGACTGTCGTGCAGTGGCGTGATCTCGGCTCACTGCAACCTCTGCCTCCTGAGTTCAAGCGATCCCCTTGCGTAGCTGGGATTACAGGCGTCCGCCACCATGCCTGGCTAATTTTTTTGTATTTTTAGTAGAAACAGGGTTTCACCATGTTGGCCAG
This sequence comes from Mandrillus leucophaeus, assembly GCF_000951045.1. NCBI lineage: Eukaryota > Metazoa > Chordata > Mammalia > Primates > Cercopithecidae > Mandrillus > Mandrillus leucophaeus. The sequence goes on from NW_012105586.1 coordinate 3,281,615, forward strand.
GCTGGTCTTAAACTCCTGACCTGAAGTGATCCACCCGCCTTGGCCTCCCATAGTGCTGGGATTACAAATGTCAGCCACTTTGCCTGGCCGAATTTTCCTTTCTTTAAACTGTGAATGGCCCTGTTATTGCAGTCCCCTTGAGGGGGTGAAGGACAGGTATTAGGGTGTGGCCAATAACTGTAATGACCTCACCTCCAGTTCAGGGCTGCCCAGGAAGTCATCAGGAGGAAGCTTATACACTCCAGAGATGCGGTAGTTCTTCTGGTAGAGTGAAGAGCAGTCGTAGATGGCATCTACAAGAGAACAAACCACAGAGTGAGCATTTAGACCCGGGGCTCCATCTGAGTTGAATGTTTAGAAACTGAGCCTTTATTTCTACCCTGAGATTCCCACTGGTGTTAATTACCCATCAGTGTCTGCATTTGGGAGAGGTGGATATCAGGAGATCCAGAGGGGGTGTATTTTGGCTTCACTGGTGGTGGAGCAGAGGGTTAGGGAAGCCCTTCACTTGGATAGCATTAGTGGGACGTTCCAACAGGTGGTTTCAGGTTAACTCTGAAATAAATCATTCTGCTATAGCTAGGCCATGAATTCTAGAAATGTTACAGTGTATGAGGGCCACGTAACAGATACTCCTGTCAGATAGATTCAGACTTCTTAGACAGCCGTCTCTATAACACATCGGGAGTATCTCATAGAGTCTGGTTTTGTTGCTGTTTCCTGGTTGGTTGGTTATGTTGTTGTTCAGAGGTGGTGGCTACTGCCACCTGAGACCATAATTAAGGGAGATAGAGTTTATTATGTATTTTCCCCTTCCATCCAGCTAGAACCTCAAAACTCTCAGAAGAACCTTTGAGACCTTCCCCCCAGGAAGTTTTGTTAAAACAAGGAAATGAGAGCATTAGACAGGCCAGGTTTTTTACTCTAGGGCCATGGAGCTGCTACTTTATGCAGGATTTAGGCTCTGTAGTCTAAATACCAAAGAGCACTGTGGAAGAGACAGCATTTTCTGATAGGATTCAGAGAGTGCAGCCCTTAATATCCAAGAGAAGCTTCCTGCCCGCTCTGTCTCGGGGTGCTTTTCTTGGTAACCACTGCACTGGGACCTTAGAGAAGAGCACCAAGATGGCAGATGGGAGTTGTCCGAGGCGCTTAGGTTATCTTGCAAAGCACCTTGGGAAAGGGAGGCAGAATACGTATGCCTTCCCCATCACTGTTCTTCATTTCCCCTTAGTGGTGAAAGCACCAAATTACTGCTTCCTCTAAGGGGCTACCTCCTTATAGAATATACGGGTAACCGAGCACTTGGTCATAGAGAAGAAAAATAAGGAATGATGTCCTGGGCAAGAAGAGCAAGAGGCCTGGTGGGAGAGCTGCACTTGACCCCGAGAACCTCCTCGTGGGATGGCGAGAAAGCCTCCTGTTTGAATGAGCAGGAAGTGGCACAGTCAGATTCCTCTGTCTGGCCTGGTTTTCCACATGTCTGGTTTCATCCCACAGACCAAATCAGGACTCACTTGTCTGGAAAATGGCCTGAGAATACCTTTCTAATCCCAAGCTGAGGGCCAGGAAGTCCATGCTTAGAAAGTGATTAGTACATGTTGGTTCAGGTAACAATTTTCAAGCTCGGTTTCATGTTAAAACTTTTTCTTAATTTGAGCTGAGGGCAACCATTGACTTAGTCAGTAGAAGCTGATCATGTCTTTGTTCTTCATATAGTTTATAATGGGACCAATGGTTTTTATATCAGCAAGAAATGACATGTCTATCGGATATGCTCCTTATAACTAATACTTTCCTGATAATTTCAGAAAACCAAATTTTTAATCTCTAAACCATAAATTCATGATGACCTACCTGAGCTGAGTTAACCAGAAATAAAAGTTGTTTTGCAAAAGAAAGATTAAATTTATCTTATTTTTGGCCTATTAAAAATCTATATTTCAGCATTGCATTTAAAAAATCCTGTATTAGGAGAAATTCATTTAAGACCATGGAAAAAAGTAGACGTGTCACAATCGAGGAACCTTAAGGAGCCATATCCTTCCTGAACACAAAGGGACTCTTCACATGGCTGCGTGTCTCTACACTTAACTCTGAGCCAATGAGAAGAGTTACGTTTACAGAGAGAGGACCCGGAATTCCACCAATGCTCATGCCCGGTAAATCTTGGCAATACCAGAGAACTGTTTCTGGCAAAACTTTGCTTCCAGAGGAACAGCTGTTACAGTTTGGTGCTTCCTTGGAATTTCTTGAGATATAGCCTGTCAGCTATTGGTGGGGAAGTAGCAGAGCTGCACCAATCAGGAAGACTGGAACCCTGCTTCTAAGACTTGCTGGGTGACTTTGGGCAAACCATGTAATGTCTCAGCACTCTTAGATGGTAGGCTGAAACATTGTGTGGATAAAAGAGACCTGTGAAGGTGTGAGGTAACCTTACATAGCATTAGCAATCAAAGGAAATACTGCATAAGCCTTTACTAAAGGGAAAGTACACCCCCAAAAGAGGCCCCAGTAGTGGTTCTGATGACCAGGATATGTAGAAGCAGTGCTGTAGGTGGTGAGGCACTCCACGCTCCCGCAGGGGACTCATCTCCTTACCTGCGGAGGTCTGAGTGACCGTCTGTGCCGCCTGCAGCTGCATGATGTCGATTTGGTTGTTCATCTCAGAGTACTTGCTCTCGGCATCTGTGAGCCGCGACTCCATGCGCTTGCTGTTGCTCTCCAGCTCCATCACCTGCATGACCACGCTGACCCAGTCCCTTTCCTGCTTCTTGTTCAGTTCACTCAGCAGGCTGCTGAGGTTGGCGACTTGGGCCTTGAGCTCCTTCACCTCCTCACAGCAGGTGGCCGCTTTGAGCTGTGCTGGTGTCTTGCGCTTAGAGGGCTTCTGCAGCCATGCTGGGTGGCTGACAAAGGCCACAATGAAAATGCAGAGCCAGGTCACAGCTGAGAGAGGCTTTTTCAGCATCTTTTGTGGGTTTGGGTGAGGAAGGCTCTTCCTCCAGGGGAGCCTGGAGATGCCCAGCTGAGGTCTGCAAAGCTGCAGGAGGCTGACTGAACCTTACGCTTTCACTCTGAGGGCCTCGCCACTTTGTTGTTTTCTCTCTTTTCCTTGCTCTTTGCTGGCCTTTCTCAAAGCTTGAGTCTCTGACAGGGGAGCTGAATGGATAGCCTATAGCTTTCCTTCCCAAGCCCGAATGCTCCACAAGTCAGCATCTTAAATATTGTTTGCTGCCTGTACCTCCACGCCCACCATGGCCGCACCGGGCTTTAGCCCCTCCCAGCTCATCTGGGAGGGTCAGGTGCCTGTTGGGTGAAGTCAGCAGCAACTTAGGCCAGAGGAGGGGAGGAGGGAGATGGGGCGAGTCTTTCTTTCCTTGCCTGTACAGTCTCTGGGCTGAGACAAGAGGACTGTGAATTTGTGTGTTTCTAGTTTCGCCTATTAGATTATGCCCCTGCCAGCCACTGGCTCAACTCTATCAGTAAGCAGGGCAGGGTCAGAGGAATTTCCAAATTCTGTTCAAAAGGTTATATAACCATGGTGTGAGCGTTAAGGTAGGCAAAAGAGACGCTACTCACCCAGGGAGGCCTGTTAATGTGATCCATGCTGTTTATACAAGGATCTGGTATATTGTGACATTGTGCTGAATATGCTTTTAACTAGGCTGATTATTCCCATCTCTGATCATCATTTAGTATTTTATAAAATCCTTACTCAACCTGGATCTAACACTCTCTCACATTTGAAATCTTCCAACTTAGAAAAGTTCTAGAAATAGAAGAATAGAGTAAATATCTTAGGAAGCCAGAAAAGGACTTTGTAGCCACAGGGTTTGGACAGTTGTCTTTTTACATGCTTTCTCCTCCAACAAAGAGAGGGCCAGTATTAGCATCTCACACTTGACATTTTGCAAGGAGGTGTCAGAAGATATGAAAACTCAGCAGTGCCAAGTGTGGTTCTGGGATTGGTCACCCATGCTTCTGTCAGGTTTTAGGCAGGACAGAGAACAGGCCCATCCTTGGCCCGTGGCTCAAACTTGGAAAATATATTAAAATATAGAGAAAAAAAGAATCCCTATCACCTAATAAATCCATATCTACAGTCTCATTTCCCTCTTTCTATGCTGGTATGGTTTGCAATTTGAAATTATTCCTCCTCTATTTGTGTATGACTTTGTATCTAAAAAACATGAATATTGTAATTTTTCGTGTACTATATATGAAGGACACTGCTCTTTTGAAAACAAATGTGAAAAACATGGAATTTCAGCAAACATCCTTAAAATAAACTTTTCACTGAGAATCTATACAAAGATTCCTCTGTCCTTAAAACAGTAACTCTGTCTTTGGAACATACGACTGCCATTTCCATGTTATGGAGCCCCTCAAGCAGTTACTTGTACTGTTGTAGTCAGCGTGGGTCCTTCCCATATAAGCCTGATGCCTGACAGCTCTCCTCCCATGCCATAATCCCCCAGAGCTCTTTTCCAGTCAGGGCTTCTAGCTCCTCAGGAAGTAATTTCTGTTCAGGCAGCTGGAGTTACTGAACAATTTTTTTTTTCTCGGAATCAAAAAGCGGTAGAGGATCAGGTGGATCAGAGTTTGTTTTCTCACATCCCCAGCCTCCTTTGCCTGCTAAAGGGTGAGGATGTTACTGATACCCTTATAGCAACTTGGCATTTTGATCATAAGATTCTGTTGAGAATTGGCACTGTCTGCCAGTCTCTGCTCTCTTTTTGCAAATGTCTAGCCAGGCTGGGCACCACAGCCTTAGCTACATAGCATTCATTTCACTAAGGAGAATCTGGCCCCAAATGTTAGCATCCTACAAGGTCTGCTGAAAATGGGGATCTTCAAGTGGGTCTCTGGCCATCAAATGACACTGAGCTTAAACCACATGCCACAGAAGTGCTTTGCACCATACAGTCATGTATAGCAGGGGTCCCTAATCCCCAGGCTGCAGACCTGTACTTGTCCGTGGCCTGTTAGGAACAGGGCCACGCAGCAGGAGGTGAGCGGCAGGTGAGCGAGCATTACCGCCTGCGCTCCGCCTCCTGTCAGATCAGTGGCAGCATTAGATCCTCACAGGAGTGTGAACCCTGTTGTGAACTGCGCATATGAGGGATCTAGGTTGCACGCTCCTTGTGAGAATCTTAAGTACTGCCTGAAGATCTGAGGTGGAACAGTTTCACCCTGAAACCATCCCCCATCTCCCCATCCCCGCCCTGGTCCATGGAAAAATTGTGTTCCACGAAACCAGTCCCTGGTGCCAAAAAGATTGAAGACCACTGATGTATAGCATCCCGTGTGACCCTGCTGCCTTGGAACTCCCATATAACAGTGCAGCAGAGAAGGCACAAAAGCACAGTGGAACTTTGTGTAGTTCCATCCTGCTTTTGTTTATTCTTCCCAGTAGCTCAGCCAAACAGGAAAGTGTTATGAATTGATTCTTATATCTGGGCAGAAAATGAATTAATCATTCTTATTTGCACCTCATGTAACAGTCCCTTTTAGGAAAGGTAGGAGGAGTTCATAAGTTTGGATTGGAAGCATCTAGCCTTTAGCATGAATGTCTGGTCTTTGACATTTATTTTCTGGAAACTTATTTCTAACATAAGGCAATACTTGAAGACAGAAGACAGAAGCTCTTGAATTGCATAAGCTACCCAAATGTCAATACTCATCCCCCTCCAGTTTTGAGGAAAAGTAGCTAATTAAGGATATTTCTCATGCCAGAAGATTATCTGTTTTCTAAAACATCCTCAACCTTATGATGTCCTAGATTCTGAATATCTAAATGAAGGAAAAATAAGTCCTTGTTTTGAGCACAGCTAAGCCAGTAGAGAAAACCATGAAGGATGTGGAGGACTAAAATGGTATTGCCTTCTCTGAAAGAGGCTTTTAAGCCCTTTTTCTGCCTTTCAGTGAGCAGAGTGACCATAAAAATGGGAATTAACTGAGAAAATCTGGAAAACCTGGGTTGGATACGATTTAGATTTTCCTTTTCTCCATTTTGCTGGTGTTGAAAGAGGGCTAGCTTGGTGCTCCTGGAAAAGATGTTTATGAAAATCAAGCTTATGTTCTTAATGAAAAAAGTCAGTGAGGTTGTACTCAAACTGGAGATTCTCAAAGACTTCACAGTGTTTGGGCCGCACTGCCATAGGCTGGCACCAAAGTAGTCTGAGTGTCACAGGGCAGGGGAGCACCTAGGGGTGGTCTCTCCTTCTGTCCAGAGAGGAGCATCAGATCTCATCTGCTTGAAAATACCCCATTGAAGAGTGGGTATTTTTTCTCCCCACTCTCAGCTTGTGGAATGAATACATCTCAGAAGAAGCTGCCTTGCTGTTAGTTTTAATTGTGTACCTCAAAGGAATATTTCACTTCTTCTGAAGTCTTTAAATGAACCACAGCCTGCCATACTCTATACAACCATTGAATCTCTGCCTTTCTTTTTCTTTCTTTCTTTCTTTTTTTTGAGACGGAGTCTTACTCTGTTGTCCAGGCTGGAGTGCAGTGGTACAATCTCAGCTCACTGCAAGCTCCTCCTTCTGGGTTCACGCCAATTCTCCTGCCTCAGCCTCCCAAGTAGCTGGGACTACAGGTACCTGCCACCACACCCAGCTAATTTTTTGTATTTTTAGTAGAGGTAGGGCTTCACCGTGTTAGCCAGGATGGTCTTGATCTCCTAATCTGGTGATCCACCCGCCTCGGCCTCCCAAAGTGCTGGGATTACAGGCGTGAGTCACTACGCCTGGTCAAAATATCTGCCTTTCTGGCACTCCATCCCATTCCTATCTCAACTGAAAGCGCAAGTCCATCACAGAAAATAATTTCATCTTTTCCCTAAGCTTTCTAATTTGCCACTTCTACCAAAGAATGTGTCCTGAACCTATTAGAAGTCTTTTCTCTCAGGCCTTCTCTTAGAGGCCTGTTTTGTTTTGTTTTGTTTTGTGACAGGGTTTCACTCTGTTCAGGCTGGAGTGCAATGGGGCAACCATGGCTCACTGCAGCCTCAACCTCCCGGTCTCAAGTGATCCTTCCACCTCAGCCTCCAGAGTAGCTGGGACTGCAGGTGTGCACCAACACAGCCAGCTATCTTTTTTTCTTTCTTTCTTTCTTTTATTTCTTTTCTTTCTTTCTTCCTTTCTTCCTTCCTTCCTTCCTTTCTTTTCTTTTCTTTTCTTTTCTTTTCTTTTTTTGTAGTGATGGGGGTCTCACTGTGTTGCCAGGGCCTCGAACTCCTGGGCTCAAGTGATCCTCCAGCCTCAGCCTCTCAAAGTGCTAGGATTACAGGCATGAGCCAGCACACTTGGCCAGAGTCCATTTTAAATTATGGAATATAGCAAAAAAAAAGTCTCTCTCTGATTTCTGTCAGGACTTTATAGCTCAGTTAGCCACCATTCAAGTTGCAGAATCCAATGATAATGCTGGCCCAGCATCCGGCAGTCTAAACAGCTGAACTGACAGTGTGATATGTTAGGATGGGAGACACAGAGGACAGGGAGGGCCTCCCAGAGAAGTAATACCTAGGTTTTAAAGAAAAAGAAGGAAATAGCCAGGAAGGGGAGAGGATATTGTGAGCAAAGGTGCAGCTATGTGAAAGACTTGGACTAGTGGGAGAATGTAAGCATTCTTGGCCTAAGGGTCAAGGGGAAGAAGAATGGCAGCAGAAGCTAAAGCTGGAGAGGTGGAGGGGCCATGCCCGGGGAGCCCAGGTGAGGAGCGGGACTGATCCTCTGTAGACATGGGAAGGAATCCTAAAAGTTTTTCCCTCTTGTTCCACTGTTTTCCTGAGTTCCACCAGGAAACTGGCCTTTGTAATTGTCAAACAGTTTTTTTTTTTTTTTTTTTTTTTTAGAGACATGGTCTCATTCTGTTACCCACCCTGGAGTGCAGTAGTACAATCATATAGTTCACTGAAGCCTGGAACTCGAGA